>NC_092714.1:83118337-83424207 GCF_047496885.1 Scyliorhinus torazame
GCAGGCAGCTGAACACGAATGTGCAGACGCTCTTGAACGTGATCATGATGCCCTCGGAAGGACGGGATGCAGAAGTGGTGGCTGCAATGGATGCGGAAAAAGCCTTCGATCGGGTGGAATGGGAGTACCTGTGGGGAGCGTTACGCAGATTTGGATTTGGCGAGGAATTCATAGGGTGGGTCAAATGACTGTATCAGGCCCCCGTAGCGAGTGTGTCCATGAACCGACTGTGGTCAGAGTACTTTAGGCTGCATCGAGGAACGAGGCAGGGGTGCCTCCTGTCCCCCCTGCTGTTTGTCCTGGCAATCGAGCCATTGGCTATGACGCTGAGGAGGTCTAGAAACTGGAGGGGGCTGGTTCGGGGGGGGGGGGGGGGGGGGTAGCATCGTATTTCACTGTACGCAGATGACCTGCGAGGGGCCAGGAAAAGAGACTGGGAGAGCTCCCGCTCAAGATGGTGGGAGGAGCTTTCACTACTTGGACATACGGGTGGCTAAGAGTTGGGATGCCTGTGGTGTTGGGTGCTCTGGTGCACAGATGAGCCAACACAGTTGTATGTGGTACAACTCTATTTTATTATAACTCTTATAATACAGTTCGTTCTGGATACTCTGCACGTGCTGTCTCCCTGAGTGTGTTTGGTAACAGATGTGTCCTGGTTCTCCTCTGCAGCTAATACTGACCACCGGGGGTCGTGTCTGTGCTTTTATATCTTTCTGTCATTGGTTGTGGTGTTGTGTGTTCTGATTTGTCTGTTGGTGTGTCTATCATGATGTGTGTGTTTGAATATCATGACATCCCCCCTTTTTACAAAGACATGTGCCTACGTGGTTATAAATATAATTGTGTCGTGAGTGCATCGAAAAGTGTGTGTGTGTGTTATGTACAGCGTGTGTATATGACGTAACTATTTACATGGGGCGATGTCGGGTGCGTCACACTAACAAGGTTGTACCATAACAAAACTTGGATGCGAGAGAAAAAAAAACAAAAAAAAAACTTGAACATTGGTCTGGTCAGACGATATCTGGAACAATAAACAACAACAGGTTATAATACAGAAGTGTTTGACTTTTTGAACGTATGAACAGCGTTATAAGTCCAGTCTAATGGGTGACCGCCTCAAGAATGGGCTGGTCCTCAAGCCGGTTCAGCTGTGGAGATTTGGGGTCACACTGGTTCACCTTGGACTGTTGGAGGTGATGCTGTTGCCGAAGTCTCTACTTTACGATTTGTTGTACTTCGTGCAGTGCTTGGTTTTTTCATTCGTGCAAATATAACATTCAACATCTTTGTTAGTGGTGCCTTGGCTGTGGTTTGGTTCTGGTGGCGATGGAAGGGGCATGATCCGTGGCATCTCCACGAAGTCATCCTTGGGAACCAGTGGAGGATCCGGCGTGTGCGTACGGTTCAGTTGCGAGCGTGGAAGGCGGCGCAAAGCTCGCTGATTGCGCCTACGCACCAATCCATCCGCCCTGCATGCCAGGAACAAGGTGGAGTCTTTTTCTTTTTATGTTTGTGGTGGACGGCATCTTGTAGCCGATGGGTCGTTGCCATCGAAGTAGCACCATCACTAATATCATGCAAGGCGATGACTGTGCCAGATGTGGAAGTTGGCCGAGACCGTGTACGCTGGTTCCGGCCACCTGCTGTGCCGGAAGGGCGACTCCGCAGAGAAACGTCGAAGCATGTCGCCTTGGAGAGAGAATTGTTGCTCGAATCAACGTCTGGCGATGGCGCGAATTGGTGTGTCCATCTTGGACCGCCGGTGCTGGTTGCCACTGCCGACCCAGTGGGACTGCCACGCGATCCATTCTCTGTCGCCGTGGCATCCGCCGTCACCCTGAGCGTGCCATCACCGAGGCCGCGACACCGCCCGTCCGGAGCAAGGTCTGGCGAGCGCGAATCAGAGTCGGCGCTTGGCTGCTCCCCATCTGGAGTCCGGTCTGCCTTCCGTCGATGCCCCCCGTCCGGAGTCCCAACAGGTTCACTGGAGGCAGCCGAGATTCCCTGAAGCTGCACTTCTGGAGTCGGAACATGCAGGAATGCACCAACCAGTGGAGAGGGTCGAGCCATCGAGGGTGGAAGCGGTGCGCTGCCACCGCAGTCGTCAGTGGTCCCACCGTGATCGTCGAGTGCCTCGGTACGCACTAGGCGAGGTCTGTCACCTTTTGCATGGGAAGTGGGATGCTGTCGTCACTCGTCTCACATCCCGTGGATAGATCCTCATTAGCACTTGCTGTTCACTAGGGTTGGGTAAATTGTCAGAGTTTTCATCTGGTGGTGCACACCATGTCGGTGGACTGTCATTGTCTTGCCGTTGTACTTCATTTGGGCTTTTCTTTTTTGGAATTTTAAATCTTCCCCCAGACATTGCAGAACCTTGTTTATTACCCCCAAATTCTCCCATAGGTATGGTCTCGAATATAGGATCCAATGTTTCTATCGACATTGTACTATTTTCCAAAGAACATTCCGTTTCACTTTTCTTCTCAGGTGCCTCATATGTATCTTTGTCTAATGTACATGCCTTCATGGTCTCTGGGTCTGATTTTGCTGGGACTGGCATGGTCACAGTCTCTCTTTTACTGTTCTCAATTGCCCACATTATACTCCCCATACATAACTGCTTAATCACTGGGGTTAGTGTGGTACAATGGATAATCGGGTCGACCTTATCTGCATCTTCACCATTAGTGGAAAGCACACTTGGTTCACTTGAAACTGCTGTGGGTTTTAAATTCGTTATCTGGCTACTCGATGTCGGTGTCCTCAGGATTCTTGCTCCAATGTTCTGCTCAATAATCAGTGGAGCGTGTATAGGTTCAATGCAATTAATGTTCCCCTCAAGGTTTGAAGAGTCATTACTGACTAACTGCTGGTCTCCGAAGTTGGGATTTTGCGGTGTTGTGTTGAAGGGAGACATTTGTCCCTGCTGTAGATATGATTCAGGTTGTGTTATTTCCATTACCTGAGGATCAATGTCTTGTCCATTTTTTCGATCCGTACTAAAACACTGGCAATTCTCAGTCTGCTCCTTGCAAGTTAAACATTCAATTAATTTCGTTAGCAAATCCTCAGCATCCTTCTGTGGCCGTGCAGCATTATTAATCTCTGTTCGGCTATAATGATCCTGAAGGTCAGCGCATAAACCTTTTTTCTTCGGGCTTGGACGAGGCGATTCCTTTGGCTTGTCTTCAGTTGGGCTTGAACAGTCTTCAGCGCTGTGCCCTTCATTGTAGCATGAGAGACCGTCATGTTCATGCTGCTGTGTAGTGGAACATGGTAGGCTGTTATAGCCTTCTTGCTGTTCACGTGAGCATGGCAGACTTGCATCGTCTGCCGCTGGTTGGTCAGGAGAGGTTGCTAGACCCTCATGGTCTTGTTCCTGCAAGGACTGCGCTCTGGAGTCTTGCGTTCCTTCCATCGTGGAGTCCGTCCACGAGCTCTCTGTGGAGGCTTGTGACACTGGAGTCACTTCTTGTTCGTGCAAGGACTGCGCTCTGGAGTCTTGCGTTGCTTCTATCGTGGAGGCTGTCCACGAGCTCTCTGTGGAGGCTTGTGACACTGGAGTCACTTCTTGTTCGTGAAAGGACTGCGCTCTGGAGTCTTGCGTTGCTTCTATCGTGGAGGCTGTCCACGAGCTCTCTGTGGAGGCTTGTGACACTGGAGTCACTTCTTGTTCGTGCAAGGACTGCGCTCTGGAGTCTTGCGTTGCCTCTATCGTGGAGGCTGTCCACGAGCTCTCTGTGGAGGCTTGTGACACTGGAGTCACTTCTTGTCCGTGCAAGGACTGCGCTCTGGAGTCTTGCATTTCTGCAATTGTGGAGTCTGTCCACGAGCTTGCTGTGGAAGCTTGTGACACTGGAGTCACTTCTTGTTCATGCAAGGACTGCGCTCTGGAGTCGTGCATGTCTTCTTTCATAGAGTCGGGAACGTTGAGCGGGACGTGGACCACGCTCTGTGTGGCAGCAGGGCACTCTCCGTGTGCTTGCACCGCTCCCTGTCTGTTAATGTCAGGCTGCAGCATCATCCGGTACTGATAAGTTGGAACGTCATATCTGCTGGATTGAAGATCCTCAAATCCGAAAAATGAATCCGCATCTGCGTCGGATTCAATGTGGGGGCCGCCAATGTGCAACACGAAAGGTTCGTCCGAGTCATAGTCATATAGGACCACGGAGCTATCATTGGGCTCGCGAGGTCCGGAAACACTGTAAAGATCGTCATCGAAGTATTCAAGGTCGGAATCATCGGCTTGTGCGTAGGTAACTGCTTGTCGGAGGGTTCTTCGGAGGTCAAATTCATCTCCTGGGTCAATTTGCGGCACTGTGCTGTCATTCCAGGTGAGGGAAGGTTGTTTTACAGCTTTAACAGATTTTTGTTTTTTTGATTTGGGACGTTTCCCTTTTAAATTGGATTTGGGACGTTTCCCTTTTAAATTGGTGCAGTCTGGGGCCTCTGACATCCTGACGCTCGGTATGTAGCACGTAGGAAGCGACTGCGCATGCTCAGATCGCTGTTCCTTTACCGATGGCCGTTTTCTTGACTGCGCATGCGCAGCCTCTCGCGCATGCGCAAACGAAACTTCCGGTTCTGCGCACTTCTCGCGCAACTGTGCTAGCGTTATACCTTTAGCAAGATGGCCGCCGACCTCGACCCAGCCTTCTCTCAGGCGCGGGATTTTGGCTTCTGGGAATTCGGGCTCCGGGATCCCAGCCACGAGGTGAGTACTGCCGCTTTTCTTACCTTTATTGGCCGATTGGATTGCGTTTTCTTCACAGTACTTGGAGAATTTGTCCAGGACTGCCTGGTAATCGTACCTTTGCTGCCTCCTGAAGAACCTGAACCTTGTGAATATTTCTCTTGCCCTTGCCCCGGCGATGGTGAGGAGAAATTCAATTTTTTCGCTATCATCCAGGTCTTGGAGTTCAGCTGCCACCAGGAACAATTCGAACATTTGCCGGAATCGCCGCCAGTTTTCGCGGAGATCGCCGTAGCACTGGAGCGGCTGCGGAACCGGGAGCTCTATCATTTTGCCTGGGCACTGCTGGTTCTCTGTACACTGAGGTATGCCGGCAGGTATCGATCCACTCCTGTACCATGTGGTGTTGGGTGCTCTGGTGCACAGATGAGCCAACACAGTTGTATGTGGTACAACTCTATTTTATTATAACTCTTATAATACAGTTCGTTCTGGATACTCTGCACGTGCTGTCTCCCTGAGTGTGTTTGGTAACAGATGTGTCCTGGTTCTCCTCTGCAGCTAATACTGACCACCGGGGGTCATGTCTGTGCTTTTATATCTTTCTGTCATTGGTTGTGGTGTTGTGTGTTCTGATTTGTCTGTTGGTGTGTCTATCATGATGTGTGTGTTTGAATATCATGACAATGCCCTGCACAAGCTCAACCTAACGTGGCTTGCGGATCAGATGGAGGAGGACTTTAAGAGGTGGGACATGCTACCACTTTCCCTGGCGGGCAGGGTGCAGTCCATGAAGATGACGGTCCTTCCCAGGTTCTTGTTCGTCTTCCAGTGCCTTCCCATCCGCACCCCCAAGTCCTTGTTCAAGCGGGTGAACAGGATTATCACGGGATTTTTGTGGTCAAACATGACCCCGCGAGCTAAAAGACTGTTCTTAGAGCGCAATCCGGGTTGGAGAGGGGGGGGGGGGGGGGGCGGGGGCTGGCGCTGCCGAACCTCTGCAGTTGGTATTGGGCAGCGAACATATCCATGATTCAGAAATGGGTAGTAGAGGGGAGGGCAGCATAGAGACGGCTGGAGGCGGAGTCTTGCAGGAACACTAGCTTGGGGGCACTGATAACGGCACCGCTGCCGCTCCCGCCGACACGGTACACCACGAGCCCAGTGGTGATGGCGGCACTGAGGATCTGGGGTCAGTGGAGAAGGGACAGGGGGGAGGTAGGGGCCTCAGTCTGGACCCCGATACGAAACAACCACAGGTTTGTCCCGGGTAGAATGGACGGAGGGCTTCTAAGCTGGCACAGAGCGGGTATCAAAAGGATGGGGGACTTGTTTATCGATGGGACTTTTGCTAGCCTGGGGGCGCTGGAGGAGAAATTCAGCTTGCCCCCGGGGAATACCTTTAAGTACTTGCAAGTCCGCGCTTTCTTGAAGAAGCAGGTGGTTGAATTTCCGCTGCTACCTGCCCGCAGGATACAGGACAGGGTGGTCTCGGGCATGTGGGTAGGAGACGGAAAGGTATCAGACATATACCAGGAGCTGCAGGAGGCGGAGGAGGCCTCGGCGGAGGAGCTGAGAGGCTAATGGGAGGAGGAGCTGGGTGAGGAGCTGGATGAGGGCGTGTGGGCGGACGCCCTGGGCAGGGTCAATTCCTCCTCATCTTGTGCCGGGCTTAGCCTGATTCAGTTTAAGGTGGAACACCAGGTGCACATGACAGCGGTAAGAATGAGCAGGTTCTTTGGGGTGGAGGACAGGTGTGTGAGGTGCTCAGGGACCCCAGCAAACCATGTCCATATGTTTTGGGCATGCCCAGCACTTAAAGAATTCTGGCGAGGCTTTGCAAAGGCCATGTCCAAGGTCCTGGACACTCGGGTAAAGCCGAGTCTGGGGATAGCGATATTTGGGGTGTCAGAAGGTCCGGGAGTGCAGGAGCCGTAAGAGGCCTGAGTCCTGGCCTTTGCCTCCTTGGTAACCCGTAGACGGATCTTGTTAATGTGGAGGGATGCGAAACCCCAAGTGTGGAGACTTGGGTCAGTGATATGGCTGGATTTCTAGGTTTGGAGAGGATAAAGTTTTCCTTCAGAGGGTCCTTGATGGGATTCTCCAGGCGGTGGCAACCGTTCCTTGAGGGGGGGTGGGGGGGGGTTGCCTTTTGTTTAGTAGTGGTTTTGTAAAAATTCTGAGTAAAAATATTTCTTTAAAAAGGAAAGGAATTTGTGAAACGTCTACAAGATGTTTTTTTGGAGCAGTTTGTGGTAGAGCCTACTAGTGAGCAGGCAATTCTGGATTTGGTGATGTGCAATGAGACAGACATGATTAGGGAACTTAAGGTGAAGGAACCCTTAGGGAGCAGTGACCACAATATGATAGAATTTACTCTGTAGTTTGAGAGGGAGAAGCTGGAATCAATTTAATGGTATTACTATTAAATAAGGGTAAATACGAAGACATGAGGGAGGAGCCTTGGATAACGATGGAGATTGTGAACCTCGTCAAGAAAAAGGAGATTTTTGTACGGTCCAGAAGTCGAAACCCTGGAGGACTATAAAGAAAGTAGGAAGGGACTGAAGCGGGAAATTAGGAGGGCTAGGAGGGGTCATGAAAAGTCCTTGGCAAGTAGGATTAAGGTGAATCCCAAAGCTTTTTATTCATATGCTTTTTATTCAGGCCAGGGAAAGGATTGGACCACTCTTTCCCAGGGTGGAGGGGTCAGTCACCAGGGGGCATAGGTTTAAGGTCCGTGGGGCAACGTTTAGAGGAGATGTGCGAGGCATGTTTTTTATGCAGAGGGTGGTGAATGCCTGGAACACGTTGCCAGGGGAGGTTGTGGAAGCAGATACATTAATGGCATTCAAAAGGCATCGTGACAAATACATGGATAGGGTGGGTATAGAGGGATACGGCACAAGGAAGTGCTGAGAGTTTTGGCAAAAGTTGATATCATGACCGGTACAGGCTTGGAGAGCCGAAGGGCCTGTTCCTGTTCTGTATTGTTCTTTGGTCAGAGTTGATTGGAAAGGGAGCCTGGCAGGAAAGACATGGAACAGCAGTGGCAGGAGTTTTTGGGGGTTATTCGGGAGGCACAACAGAAATTTATCCCAAGGAGGAGGAAACATGCTACGGGGCGGATGAGATATCCATGACGGACGAGGGAAGTCAAGGACAGCATAAAAGCAAAAAGCAAAAACAAACAAAGTGGCGAGGCTTAGTGGGAAGCCAGAGGATTGGGAAGCCTTTAACAGCAAGCAGAGGATAACGAAAAAAGCAATCGGGGAAGTAGATGAAATATGTGTAAGCTAGCTAGTAATATAAAAGATGACAGCAAAATGTTTTTAAATATATAAAAGGTAAGAGAGAGGCAAGAATACACATTGGATCACTGGAAAATGAGGCTGGAGAAGTAGTAACAGGAAACAAAGAAATAGCAGAGGAACTGAATAGTTAGTTTGCATCAGTCTTAACAGCGGAAGACACCAGTGGGATACCAGAGCTCCAGGAGAATCAGGGGGCAGAGGTGAGTGTAGTGGCCATCACTAAGGAGAAGGTGCTGGGGAAACTGAAAGGTCTGAGGGTGGATAGATCAGCTGGTCCAGATGGACTACATCCCAGCGTTCTAAAGAAGATAGTTGAGGAGATTGTGGAGGCATTGGTGGTGATCTTTCAGGAATCACTGGAGGCAGGAAGGGTCCCAGAGGACTGGAAAATGGCTAATGTAACACCGCTGTTTAAGAAGGGAGGGAGGCAGAAGACGGGAAATTATCGGCCGGTGATCCTGACTTCGACCATTGGTAAGATTTTAGAATCCATTATTATTTTTAAAAATATAATTTTAAGAGTTCCCAATTCATTTTTTCCAATTAAGGGGCAATTTAGCATGGCCAATCCATCTACCCTGCACATCTTTGGGTTGTGGAGGCAAAACCCATGCAGACACGGGACGAATGTGCCATCTCCACACGGACAGTGACCCAGGGCCGGGATCGAACCTGGGACCTTGGCGCCGAGAGGCAGCAATGCTAACCACTGCGCCACCGTGCTGCCCCTAGAGTCCATTATTAAAGATGAGATTGCGGAGTACATGGAAGTGCATGATAAAATAGGACTGAGTCAGCACGACTTTGTCAAGGGGAGATCACGTCTGATAAATCTGTTAGAATTATTTGAGGGGGTAACAAGGAAGTTAGACAAAGGAGAACCAGTGGAGGTGATCTTACTTAGATTTCCAGAAGGTCTTTGACAAGGTGCCGCATAGGAGGCTGTTAAATAAGTTAAGAGCCCATGGTGTTTCAGGCAAGATACTAGGATGGGTAGAGGACAGGCTGACTGGCAGAAGGCAGAGAGTGGGAATAAAGGGAACATTTTCAGGATGGCAGCCGGTGACTAGTGGTGCGCCACAGGGGTTGGTGTTGGGAACACAAATTTTCACAATATTCATCAATGATCTGGAAGAAGGAACTGAGGGCATTGTTGCTAAGTTGGTAGATGATACAAAGATAAGCAGTGGGAGGGACAGGTAGTATTGAGGAAACGTTGGGGGGTGGGGGGGGAAGCTGCAGAAGGACTTGGACAGGCTAGGAGAGTGGGCAAAGAAAGTGGCAGGTGGAATACAATGTGGAAAGGTATGAAGTTCTGCACTTTGCTCGGAAAAATGGAGGCATAGACTATTTTCTAATTGGGAAGAGGCTTCGGAAATCAGAAGCACAAAGGGACTGAGGAGACCTAGTTCAAGGTTATTTTAAGATTAACGTGCAGATTCAGTTGGCAGTTAGGAAGGCAAATGCAATGTTAGCATTCATGTCAAGAAGGCTAGAATACAAGAGCAGGGATGTACGTCTGAGGCTGCATAAGGCTGATCCTATACCATTTGGAGTATTATGGGCAGTTTTGGGGCCGTATCTAGGAAGGATGTGTTGGTCTTGGAAAGGGTCCAGAGGAGGTTCACAAGAACGATCCTTGGAATGAAGAGCTTGTCATATGAGGAGCGGTTGAGGACTCTTGTGTCTGTACTCATTGGAGTATAGAAGGATGTGGGGGGAATCTTACTGAAGCTTACAGGATACTGAGAGGCCTAGATACAGTGGATGTGAAGATGATGTTTCCACTAGTAGGAAAAACTAGAACCTGAGGGCACACCTTAAACTGAAAGGACGATCCTTTAAAACAGAGATGAGGAGGAATTTCATCAGCCAGAGGGTGGTGAATCTGTGCAACTGTTTGCCGTAGAAGGCAGTGGAGGCCAAATTACGGAGTGTCTTTAAGACAGAGATAGATAGGTTCTTGATTAATAAGGGGATTGGGATTATGGGGAGAAGGCAGGAGAATTGGGATGAGAAACATATCAGCCATGATTGAATAACGGAGCAGACTTGATGGGCCGAATGGCCTAATTCTGCTCCAATGTCTTGTGGTCTAATCACACAGTCTGAGCCAATACCATTTCAGAAAGGAAACATGCAGCTTTAGTTTTTGTTTGGTTTGCACTATGGAAATTTCTTGCCAAAAATATATATGCAAACCATATCAATTGTCCTACAATCTAATTTGTGAACATTTCTTTCTTTGTTATAACTTTCGTGCTCAATCTGAAATAACATTGAAAGTATCAAATGTGACCACTGCCCTCAGTATATAGAACATTCTCTGCCGAGAAAACAATGACTAATTTCAATCTAGTACTAAAATTAGAGCAGGAAGTAATCAGAGAAAAGTACCATCCTTCGCCCTATCCCATTAGATTTTTTGGCACACAGACATTTTGGCTTATAAACAGAAAACTGTCACGAGTAAACTGTGGATAACCAGTAGTAAATTAGAGTGCTTTTGTAAGGGCCACGAAGAATCCAGCAGGAGTTTTAAGGATACAAAATAATAACGTTTATTTACTATAACAATATATACATAACAGTAGCAGTAACTTCCCTTGCTACCTTCTCCTTCCTGCTGGTTCCTGAACTGGCCAGCTTATTTATACTAGGAGTTTCTCCGCCCCCCTCATTGGGGAAGTTCATACTCCCATAGGATTGTGGGATAGTCATTAGTCCCCAGCCAATCGTAAGTAGGCAGGTTATAACATCCCTCCCCCCCCCAAAGTCCAAGGAATCCACCGAAGACCCTGGCGAAGGAAGGCGTCGAACTCGTTTGGCCGCAGGCCGGACGCCATTTGCACGCGGCGCTGGATCAGGCGGCGTGTAACGAGACGGAGACCGGCGCTTCCGTGATGAACGGCGCGGTTGTACATCCACGGCCTGTGGACCTGAGGATTCCCCCTCTGATTCATCCTGATTCATCTGAGTCAGAGTCTGCTGCCTCCGTCATGTCAGCGTCTCTATCTCCATTCGGTCCCGTAACGACCTGCGCAGGCTTCGAGTGAGGCACCAGTGGAAGATTTTGAGGACTACCTTCCCTTGTCTCTGGTCTTTGCGGCTGTTGAAATGAGCTCCGGGGGCGGGGAATCTTTTGAGGGGATGATCTTCTGGACCGGACGTGGTCTACATGTTTTCGCTGGAGACGACCCTGGGCTTGCACTTGGTAAGATATAGGGCCCGTTTGGCGAAAGATTACACCAGGAACCCATTGGGCACCACCAGCAAAATTCCGCACGCAAACATTCCGGGCGCAAACTGCCGAATCGGACGATGCCGAGACAATCCCTGTCCCTGCCGTTCTTGTGTGCGGCGTACTTTTGCGCCAATGTCCGGGAAGACCATACTAAGGCGGGTGCGAAGTCTTCGGCCCATTAGGAGTTCTGCGGGAGCTACCCCAGTCACTGCATGGGGGGTGGTCCTGTACGTAAACAAAAAGTGAGCCAGTCTCGTGTCCATTGATCAGGAAGACTGCTTCTTCAGGCCTCTTTTGAATGCTTGCACTGCACGCTCTGCCAACCCATTTGAAGCCGGGTGGTAAGGGGCAGTGCGGATATGGCGGATGCCGTTCATCTTCGTGAACCTCGCAAACTCCTCACTCGTGAATGGAGTGCCATTATCCGTGACCAGCACCTCGGGGAGGCCATGCGTACTAAATGATAAACGCATCTTTTCAATTGTTGCGCAGGACGTTGTCCCCTGCATCTTATGCACCTCCAGCCATTTGGACTGGGCGTCAATTAGTAGAAGGAACATGGATCCCTGAAAAGGGCCTGCGAAATCTGCATGTAAGCGTGCCCAAGGCCGCCCTGGCCATTCCCAGTGATGTAGGGGCGCGGCCGGCGGAAGCTTCTGATGCTCCTGGCAAATGGAGCAGTTTTGGGCCACCTTCTCAATGTCGGTGTCGAGGCCTGGCCACCAGACATAACTCCGGGCCAACATTTTCATCTTGGTCACGCCCGGATGCCCATTGTGCAAGTCTGATAATATCAGCTCCTGGCCTTTTTCCGGGACAATCACACGCGTCCCCCACAAGAGGATGCCGTCTTCCACGCTGAACTCTGACAGCTTGGAGGAAAATGCCCGCAATTCGCCTGAGAGCTGTCTATGCTGCCCACCATACAGGACTATGTGCCGAACCTTTGACAAGACTGGCTCCGTCTGGGTCCACTCACGGATCTGTGATGCCGTGACAGGCAAGGTGTCCATAAAATTTAGGGTTGCAACCACCTCACCGGTCGTGGGGGTCGACATGGGGCCGGTCGATAAAGGCAATCGGCTCAGTGCGTCGGCATTTGCTATCTGCGTACCTGGTTTGTGCTCCAGAGAATACTCATATGCAGCAAGCAACAAAGCCCAGCGCTGGATCCGTGCAGAAGCAATGGGCGGTATTGGCTTATCCTCTCTGAAGAGTCCCAGCAGGGGCTTATGATCAGTCACGATAGTGAAATGGTGGCCGTACACATACTGGTGGAAGCGTTTCACCGCGAAAACCACTGCCAGGCCCTCCTTCTCGATCTGCACGTACTTTTTCTCCGCTGCAGTCAATGTGCGGGAGGCGAAAGCGATCGGTCGCTCGGCCCCGTTCTCCATCTTGTGGGACAGGACAGCCCCAATACCATACGGGGATGCATCACATGTGACGAGCAAAGGCTTTCCCGGATCATAGTGGGTTAGTAACCCAGACAACGACAATTGTTGCTTTACCCGCCGGAAAGCGGTTTCTTGCGGCTGACCCCAAACTGAGGTGTGATTTTTCTTTAGCAGCAGGTGCAAGGGGGCGAGCGTAGTTGCCAGATTGGGGAGGAACTTCCCGTAATAGTTTACGAGACCGAGAAAAGAACGAAGATGCGAAGTGTCAGTCGGGGTGGGGGCATGTTGAATTGCACGCACCTTCTCTGCGACGGGGTGCAGACCCTCGCGGTCCACCCGATAACCTAGGTAGACTACTTCTTTTGCCTGAAATACGCACTTTGTGTGACGTAAACGGACTCCAGCCTCCGAAAGGCATCTAAGGACAGCCTCCAGATTTTCCAAATGCTCTTGCTCCGACGTCCCTGTAATCAACACGTCATCTAGGTAGACAGCTACACGTGGTAAACCTCTCAAAATGCCCTCCATAACACGTTGAAAAATTGTGCAGGCAGAGGATACTCCAAAGGGCAACCGTGTATATTCATACAGGCCCCGGTGTGTGTTAATTGTTACATATGGTCGGGAGGCAGGGTCCAGCTCCAACCTGCAGGTAGGCATGACTCATATCTAATTTTGTGAATGAGAGTCCACCTGCAAGTTTCGCGTAGAGATCCTCTATGCGGGGCATTGGGCATCGGTCGAGTCGGGAAACTGTATTCACTGTAAGTTTATAGTCGCCACACAAGCGAACTGTGGCATCTGGCTTCATTACTGGTACAATTGGTGCTGCCCAGTCAGCAAAACGGACGAGCCTGATAATACCCAAACTCTCCAAACGAGTGAGCTCCCCTTCTACCTTCTCGAGCAAAGCGTAAGGCACTGGGCGCGCCCGGAAATAGCGCGGCGTGGCTCCTAGTTCAACTTGGATACGGGCTACGGCCCCTTTTATTTTCCCCAAACCAGGCTGGAATACCTCTGGGTATCGTCCTTGCACCTCAGTCAACCCTCCAGAAACTGTTTGGAGGATGTGCTGCCATTGCAACCGCAAATGGCGCAACCAGTCCCGACCCACAAGGCTGGGCCCATGGCCACGCACTACGATAAGTGGGAAACGCCCCTCCTGGCGTCCATAGACAACAGGGGTCATTGTAGTTCCTGCAATGTCCAGTGGTTCCCCCGTGTAGGTGGCCAACCTGGCCTGTGAGTCAGTTAATGTAAGGGTCTGTATACCCTGCTTGATGCGGTCGAATGTCCTCTGGGCGATCACGGAGACCGCTGCGCCAGTATCCAACTCCATCTCCAGCGGGTGGCCATTGACCCGTACTGTCACCTTAATGGGGGCCACACGGGGAGCTGCCACACAATGCAGCTGCAGGCAGTCGTCCTCCGTCTCCACGTCCTCAGGAGTGGTCGCCGCAGGTTCATCCACATGGAAGGTACGGCCTCTGGGCTGGTCCCAGTTACGGCCCCTGGGCTGGTCCCAGTTTCGGTCGGAACGACGGCGCCTCTGGCGTCCCCAGGACCGCCGTCCGCAACGGGGTCGGCGCCTACAAGTCTGATACGGACATGGCTCCTCATCCATTGGCTCTGGAGAAGGCTCCCTTCGGGGAGGAATGTCCGATGGCCACTGGCGTCGGTCCGGTCGTTGCCTCGCCCAAGGTACCGCAGGAGTGCGGGGGGGACGTTTTTGGGCGGAAAGGGTTGCGCCCCAAGGCATGCACTTCCATTCCCTGTAGCTCCTGTACTCCTCGCTCTGCGCTCTCTCGGGACAAGACTATTTGTATTGCCTGTTGTAAAGTCAATGTTGGCTCCGCTAACAACTTTCTCTGGGTTGCTGCATTGTTAATACCGCAAACCAAACGGTCGCGTTACATTTCTGACAAGGTCTCACCATAGGCACAGTATTCCGCAATCCCGCGTAGCCTGGATAAAAAAATCGGCAAGGGATTCTCCAGGGGTCCTCTCAGCGGTATTAAACCGGTAACGCTGGACTATCGTGGACGGGGTTGGGTTAAAGTGTTGCCCCACTATATTCACAAGTTCGTCAAACGTTTTGGTGTCCGGCGCAGCTGGGTATGTAAGGCTCCTAATCACCCCAAACGTATGCGGCCCGCAGGCGGTGAGCAATATGACCACCTGGCGCTCGTTTTCAGTGATATTGTTTGCCCGGAAATAGTAACGCATCCGTTGTGTGTGCTGGTTCCAGCTTTCCAGCGCAGCATCAAAAACATCCAAACGTCCGTATCGAGGCATGGTATAATAGAAAACAACTTCCAACCTGTATCCAACAAAAATCCAGGGAGGTGGCTTCAGCAGTGTAGACAGCTATTCACTTTTACCTTCGTCGCCAGTTTTGTAAGGACCATGAAGAATCCAGCACGAGTTTTAAGGATACAAAATAATAACATTTAATTACTCTAACAATATATACATAACCGTAGCAGTAACTTCCCTTGCTACCTTCTACTTCCTGCTGGTTCCTGAACTGGCCAGCTTATTTATACTAGGAGTTTCTCCGCCCCCCTCATTGGGGAAGTTCATACTCCCATAGGATTGTGGGATAGTCATTAGTCCCCAGCCAATCGTAAGTAGGCAGGTTATAACAAGTGCCTTATCTGAAAACATGTCAAATGCTGTTGTTGCTATTAAACAGTCCTTCTACATTGTCGAACCACTGTAGATACTATAGAATCCAACATATTTACAACATGGCTGTTCCACTGCATCAGCAGTAACAGTCAAACAATGACTTGTCTACAAGATTGTCCACATTCAGTCATTTTAAAATCAGCTTTATTAATGGTTGCCATATGCCCCTTGATGGGTAGAGAAACTATGGGCGTGATTCCCCGTCCTTGCTGCGCTCTCGCTCAAGCGTAATGAGGCCGGTCAATAGCAGGAGAGGCCAAAAACGAGATCTGCGCTGGGCGGCAAACAATTTGCGATGCAACTGGCCCGCTCCCACTTCAGCCCCAATTCCATACAATTAATGAGAACGACCCCAGATCCAACGGCCTCCTGTCATTCAGCAGCCTCCCCAGCGAGTGCTCACTTTGGCGCTGAAAAATTTGAAAAATGTAAACCTGCGGAAGGGCTTCGATGGGGAGCGAACGAGGTGAGTAGCTATCTTTGCTCACAGGCAAAGAGACAGCGGGCGCTGGGTTTGCCACCCTCGTGCTCGGAGGGAGGCAGGGGTCCCTCAGTTGGTGGTGGGGGATCCTCTGCAGGGGTGGACCACCATGGGGGGGGTGGGGGGCGCTAGGGGATCAACTGGGGACAAGCACTCGCGACACCGCTATGGCAACACTGGATTATTTTTACCCATTCCTGGGACAACACATGTCCCTACTCGTCTGCCCGACCAATCACCCGTACCCCCCACCGACTGCTAAGGCCTCTGGCTGCGCAGTGAAAGGCTATTGCTGATTGGGAATTGGCAATCGTGATTAAGTGAGAACTTCACACACGCCAAGTAGATTCCTGTGAGTGGGCGGGCCATGTAGCATGTGGGAGACATTGCCAAACCCACCGTGCTTGAACATCCGAACATCCAGGGTATGGGACACAGGTCCGGGGACATGTCCATGGCCGGAATGTGGGTGCCACGGGGATCGGGGACGGCTGGAAAAATGGATAAAGGGTCCGGGGGTCAGCTCACGTTGCGGAAGAAAGTGATAGGCATCATAATGGTTGTGCAAAAAGGATTTTACAGTGCTGTACAAGACCCCACTTCCGGTGGTGCCGCTCCACCACCCGCAACCCTCCCCCCCACCCCCTGTTGCCACCCCTACCTCACCCTCTTTCCCCCACGCTCTCCCCTGGTGCCCTCAGTGATCCTCAACATGCTTGGCCCTCCTAGCTCTGCCACTACATCAAGGTGTTTCACCAGGATGCACATCTGAGCTGGAGGCAGCCAGCTGCTTACATGGCCCCGTGGCCCTCAATGCCCTCAATGCAGTGGGTATCCACTAGGGGTTCTGGAGGCCGGAGGGCCTCGGCTCACTTGTTGATGCCACATGCACAGCCGTGCCGCCCTGTCCCATGTGCAGACCTCAAGACACTGCTTCATCAGTGGGGTGGAACTCGGAGGAGCTGGTGCCCACAGTCACCATTCCATGGGACGGGTCCGGGTTGGCACTCAACGCACCCTCCTCACTGTCAGTGTCCATAGGGCCCTGAGGTTCACCTTGGGGCAGAAGGGCAGCTGCTTCGAGCACCAGCTGCCCCGGATTGTCTGGCTCTGCCAACCCTGGCAATTCCCCAATGTCTGCACCATGGTGTCGACGGCTTCTGCAGTGCCTCAGCCATGCCCACCTGAGACTGCGACAAGCTCCATAGTGCCTTGGCCCTACCCATCCGTGAGCGGTACATGTCTCGCAGAACATCATCAAGGTCAGCCTGGTACTAGATGACATACCCCAGCGAGGCGTCATTTTGCCGAGATCCTCAGCCATGGCCGTCACCTACTGCAAAATGCCTTGGACACCGTCACTCATGGTGCCGACGTTGTGCTCCAGGCTTTCCATTGCGGCCGCCACCCTTGCAATGTTGGCCTTGGTGCCACTCATTGCCGGCGCCATCTACTGCGCCCGTTGCCTCTGGGACTCCTCCAAGCGGCTATGGATCTGCTGGAGGGATGCTGACATTTCCTTCTGAACGTCCCGGCTGGTCCCTATAGTCTCCATCAGCTCCGGGTAACTCACTTCCAGAGGCTCAGCATCAGGCTCGGACCCAACTGGGCCCTGAGATCGAGCAGCCCTCCGACTGCTGTCTCGCCTGGGGTTCCTGCCTCCACAAGATGTGCATCATCAGTGGTGTGGTGCTCACCAGATTGTGCCCCAGATGCCTGACCACTAGTATTTCCCAACAAGGTGTGTGTATCTGCGCTGGTGAAGAGTGGGAACGGCAGCTGTGCCATTATTATAACAGTTGCATCCTCAGAGCTCTCCTCCGAGGTGATATCCTTGGAGTCAGGAGAGGGGGCCGTCCGGGATGGGCTGATTCCGTCGGCTGTAGAATGTGTGGTAGAATGGACATGTGGTCAGTGGGAGGGATGGCGCAGTCAGTAAGGCAATCACTACTCACATTTGACCGGTCCTCCGGGTGGATCCCAGTGATTCCTCACCTCTGCGGTGTCCATGACCCTCCATGTTGGTGACCCCCTGCCCTTGGCCACACCAGTTACCTCCAAGGCCCATTCCTCGAAGGAGGTGAGGTTTCTGATGCTCACAGGCACCCTACCGCCAGTCTGGGCCCTATCCCCTTGATTGTGGGAGAGCTTTTACTGAGGAGACACAGAGAGGGCATACATGGGAGAGGGGGTTTGAAGGCGGGGTTGGGGGGGTTGAGGGGGGAGTGAGCGCCGGGGGTCACCGGGAGGCGCATTGGTGTCTACTCACCCGTGCTGCCCACTGATGATGCACATCTGGTGGAGGCAGGAACCCCAGGCAAGACAACAGTCGGAGGGCTGCTCGATCTCAGGGCCCAGTTGGGTCCCAGCCTGATGCTGAGCCTCTGGAAGTGAGTTACCCGGAGCTGATGGAGACTATAGGGACCAGCCTGGACGTTCAGAAGGAAATGTCAGCATCCCTCCAGCAGATCCATAGCCGCTTGGAGGAGTCCCAGAGGCAACGGGTGCAGTAGATGGCGCCGGCAATGAGTGGCACCAAGGCCAACATTGCAAGGGTGGCGGCCGCAATGGAAAGCCTGGAGCACAACGTCGGCACCATGAGTGACGATATCCGAGGCATTTTGCAGTAGGTGACGGCCATGGCTGAGGATCTCGGCAGAATGACGCCTCGCTGGGGGATGTCATCTAGTACCAGGCTGACCTTGAAGGCCAGGAGGTCTTCCTGGGTCACACTCCCCGAGCTGACAGCTGCCGCCACCTCATTCCAGGCAGCACTGGCTGCCTTGTGGTTCACCCTCTGGGACCCTTAGGGGAACAGGACATCCCTCCTGACCTCCACCATGTTGTGGAGCCTCCTAGGTCAGCGTCCCCGAATCTTGGGGTTCGTCTCCTCGGTGCCATTGTTGCGAGCTGGCTGGGGTTGGCATGAGCAAGTGCAGCCTAAGTGCTGCTCGACCTTGTTAGCGGGAGGCTGGCGATCGTGGTCCCAGTGAATCAACTGGTGAGCCGTCATTTGTGGAGAGAAGCTCATGAGGCCGTGTTAAGTGGACCAATTAATGTTGAATTGCGTTGCCGGCCTCACTGGGCCGAGCGCTGGGAAGCTCGAAACAATTCCCGCTCGCGACCACATTTCAACATTTTTATGGAGAATCGCGCGCTCTATGTATAATCTCTGAAAGGGAATCTGCATCACTTTTTTTTTTAAACAATTTTATTGAGGTATTTTTAGCATTGTAAACAGTTACAGATTACAGAGATATGCAAACATCAACGGAAAACCAACACTTCAACCAAACCATAATGCACATACCCGCTCCTCTCCCATAAACTCTACCCGCCTATTTATCCCTCCTACTCTACTCTAATCTCCCCCCCTCGCCCGCCCCCTACCCGCCCCCCCCCGCTGCTGACGCTCACTCTCCCGCGAAGAAGTCGATGAATGGTTGCCCCTTCGGGCGAACCCCAGTACAGATCCACTCAAGACAAACTTGATTTTTTTCCATACCCAGAAAACTCGACATGTCCGAAAGCCATAGTTCGGTCTTCGGGGGTTTTGAGTCCCTCCATGCCAGCAGTATTCGCCGCCGGGCTACCAGGGAAGCAAAGGCCAGAACATCTGCCTCTTTCTCCCCCTGGACTCCCGGGTCTTCCAAAACCCCCAAAATTGCCACATCGAGACTCATCACCACCCTTCTTTTCATCACCCAGGACATGACCCCCACAAATCCCTCCCAGTACCCCCTAAGCTTAGGGCATGCCCAAAACATGTGAACGTGGTTCGCTGGTCCTACCGCGCATCTAGCACACTTGTCCCCTACCCCAAAGAATTTGCTCATCCGGGCCACCGTCATGTGGGCCCGGTGAACAACCTTCAACTGAATCAGGCTGAGCTTGGCACATGTTGCGATTGAGTTTACCCTATT
Organism: Scyliorhinus torazame; assembly: GCF_047496885.1. Classification (NCBI taxonomy): domain Eukaryota; kingdom Metazoa; phylum Chordata; class Chondrichthyes; order Carcharhiniformes; family Scyliorhinidae; genus Scyliorhinus; species Scyliorhinus torazame. The sequence goes on from NC_092714.1 coordinate 83,138,093, forward strand.
CAGGGCTTACACCCACAGCCTGTCCTCCATCTCCCCGCCAAACTCCTCCTCCCATTTGAGTTTCAGTTCCTCTATCTGGGACTCTTCCCCCTTCATGGGCATCACATATCTGAGACTCTACCCTCTCCTCCTTCTTCTCCAGAGACTATTCTGTCCTGGATCCCTATTGGCGGGAGACGTGGGAAGGATGGGACCTGTCTGCGTACAAAGTCCCGAACCTGTAAGTACCTAAAGTCATTTCCCCTTTCCAGCCCAGCTGTCTCCTCCAAATCTCTCAGACCTCGCAAAGCTCCCCTCCGGGAACATATCGCCCACCCTCCCCACCCCCGCCCGCCGCCATGTTCGAAACCCTCCATCCATGTTCCCGGGGGCGAATCGATGGTTATCACATATTGGAGCCCAGACCGACGCACCCACCTCCCCTACGTGCCTCCTCCACTGGCCCCATATCAGCAGGGCCGCCCCCCACTACCGGGCTGGTGGAGTACCTGGCGGCGAAAGCGGTAGGGGAGCCGTGACCAGGGCTGCCAGACTGGTGGCCCTGCACGAAGCCGCCTCCACCCGCTCCCAGATAGACCCCGTACCCACCATCCATTTCCTTATCATGGCTATGTTAGCCGCCCAGTATTAGTTGATCAGATTCGGCAATGGCAGTCCCCCGTCGCTGCGGTTCCTTTCAAGCATCGCCTTCCTCACCCGTGGGGATTTTCCTGCCCAGACAAAACTCATGCTGATTTTGCCAGTCCTTTTGAAGAAGGACCGTGGGATAAAGATCGGGAGGCACTGAAAGATGAACAGGAATCTAGGGAGGATTGTCATCTTTGCCGTCTGCACCCTCCCCACCAGTGACAGCGGGAGTGCATCCATCTACGAAACTCCCTCTTCATTTGTTCCACCACCCTAGTCAAATTTAACTTATGCAACCTGCCCCAGTCTCATGCCACCTGTATCCCCAAGTACCGGAAACTTTCCTGCACCAGTCTAAATGGCAGCTCCCTCAGCCTATTCTCCTGGCCCCTTGCCTGCACCACAAACATCTCACTCTTGGCCATATTTAATTTGTACCCTGAGAACCGGCCAAACTTCCTCAATGTTTCCAGTATATTTTCCATCCCGGCCAGTGGGTCCGACATGTACAGGAAGGAGCAGGTCGTCCACATAGAGAGAGACCCTGTACTCCACCCCCCCCCCCCCCCCCACCCACCCCTCGTCATTCCCTTCCACCCCTTTGCAGCTCTCAACGCCATCGCCAACCGTTCTATGGCCAGCGCGACCAGCAACGGGAGAATGGGCACCCCTGTCTGGTCCCGCGATGTCGTCTGAAATAATCTGACGTTATCCTGTTCATCCTTACACTAGCTTTTGGGGCCTGGTACAATATTCTGACCCAATTAACCAGTCCCTCCCCGAACCCAAACCGTCCGAGTACCTCCCACAAATAGTCCCACTCCACCCGGTCGAAGGACTTCTTAGCGTCCATTGCCACCACTACCTCCACCTCCTTGCCCGTCGGGGGCATCATAATCACATTGAGCAATCTTCTCAAGTTAGCTGTCAGCTGCCTGCCTTTAACAAACATTGTTTGGTCGTCCCCAATCACCTCCGGTGCACAGTCCTCAATTCTAATCGCCAGGACCTTGGCCAGGAGCTTGGCGTCCACATTAATCAGGGAGATTGGCCTGTATGACCCGCAGGCTTCCGGGTTCTTATCCCGTTTTAATATCTGCGAGATGGTGGCTTGCGACGTCGTCGGTGGCAGGGTCCCTCTGTCCCTCGTCTCATTAAAAACCCTGGACAGCACCGGCCCCACTATCTCTGAGAACTTTTTGTAAAACTCTGCTGGGTATCCATCCGGTCCCAAGGCTTTCCCCGACTGCATGGCCTTTAGGCCCCCCAGTACCTCCTCCGCTCTAATCGGAGCCCTCAGCCCGTCCACTAGTCCCCTGCCCACTTTTGGGAAGGTTAGTCCGTCCAGGAACCGTTTAATCTCCTCCGGCTCCTCCAGGGGTTCTGAAGTGTACAGCTTACTATAAAAGTCCCGAAATACCTTATTCAGTCCTGTTGGGTCCTCCACTTTGCTCCCCTTCTCATCCACCTCCCTACTTATTTCCCAGGCCGCCTCCCTTTTCCTGAGTTGCTGCGCTAGCAGTCTGCTGGCCTTCTCCCCATGCTTATTCACCACTCCACTTGCCTTTCTAAGTTGTTCCACGGCTCTACTCGTAGAAAGCATCCCCAGTTCCGGCTGCAGTCTCCGTCTCTCCCCGAGTAGGTCCTCCCCTGGGGACCCCGCATGCTCCTCGTCTATCCGATGGATCTCCTTAACCAATCTATCCATTTCTGCTCTGTCCGTCCTATCCCTGGTGAGCCCGAATTGAGATCAGTTCCCCCCCTCACTACTGACTTCAGCGCCTCCCACAGGGTCACTGCTGAAACCTCCCCCGTATCGTTCACCTGCAAGTAATTTTGCACACACTTCCGCAGTCCCTCACATATCCCCTCCTCCGACAGCAATCCTACGTCTAACCTCCATTGCGGGCGTTGGTAATTCTCCCCACAGACCTGCAGGTCCACCCAGTGCGGGGCATGGTCCGAAATAGTGATTGCCCAGTATTCCGTATTTTTTACCTCCCCTACACAGTCCCTGCTCATTATAAAGAAATCGATCCTGGAGTATACTTTATGAACATGCGAGTAGAACGAATAACCCCTTCCCGTCGGCCGTCTGGCTCTCCATGGGTCTACTGCCCCCATTTGCTCCATGAACCCTTTCAGCTCCCTTGCCATTGCTGGGAGCCTACCCGTTCTGGGACATGACTGGTCTAGCCCCCGGTCGAGGACCGTAATAAAGCCCCCCCCCCCCCCCCCCCCACCCCCCACCCCCCCATCATCAACTTGCGTGAGTCTTGGTCTGGGATTTTCCCCAGCACTCCTTTAATAAAGTCAGCATCGTCCCAGTTCAGAGCAGATATGTTCACCAGCACCACTCTTCTCCCCTCCAGTTTGCCCCTTACCATAAGGAATCTGCCCCCGCCATCAGCGATTACGCCCTCCGCCTCAAATTGAACCAGCTTATTGATCATAATTGTTACCCCGCGGGACTTGGAGTCCAAGCCCGAGTGGACGGCCTGGCTGATCCAGCCCGTCCTTAACCTAATCTGGTCAGACACTTTTAAATGTGTCTCCTGCAGCATAATTACGTCCGCCTTTAGAGCCTGCAAGTGCACAAACACACGCGCCCTTTTGACTGGCCCGATTAGTCCGCTGAAATTCCAGGTGATCAGTGCCCCCCCCCCACCCCACCCCACCCCCCACCACGCCGTTCAGTCATAACCTTTCTTGGGCCCGCCTCCGGCCCATGTGCCGCGCCTCTCTTGGTTCACTCTTGGTAGTCTCCACCCCCGACCTCCTCTCCATTACCAACTTCAGACCCCTCCCACATCAGCAGAATAACTCCCCCCCCCCCCCCCCGCAACATCTACCGATAACCCCACCCCTGCCATCTACTGGTTGTATTCACAGCCCCCACCTGACTCCCTTGACTAGCCAATCTGCTAGCCCGATGACTCACCCCTCCGGCGCCCACTTGCCTCACTCCCATTGTTTCCCCGACCACATCTCCCCACTCATCAACACACCATCCCCCGGTCCGACCCACTGGAGCAGTCTCACTAAAATGGGAAAAATCAAACGAGATGGCCACATCAAACAGCAACGTAAGGCTGCTCCAGGAGCAATACAGTTCCAGCTGTGTAAACAGATAAGTGTGAACTCACGACCCTTTCTGAGCATTAATAAAATAACAACGCATTAATGCAGTACCTGTATATCACCCACCCGAAACAAACATAAAAACCATAAACATAAAAACGCCCAACCAACATCTTTAATCCCCATTGCTTACCGGCCACCTTTATGCTACAATGACGGCTCCAACAAACCCAAAGAACACGACTAAAGGTCCCCAAACCCCCCAAAAAAGAGCATACAAGAGGGGGATCCCCTCCCCCCCATACTCCCCGTCGGCAAAAGCTGCCAAAAATACAACACAAGGCACCTTTAAAGCGGTAAACAGTCGCCCGTCAGTCCAGGCACAGTAGGCATCCCCCCAAACCATAACTCTCGGACTCTAGCTTGCGTCCATGGGTCCTTTCTTCGGGACCAGCCCCTAATCCCTCGCGAAGTCCATCGCTTCTTCGGGCTCGGAGAAGTAGTGGTGTTGGCCCTGATGCGTGACCCAAAGACGTGCCGGGAAGAGCAGACCAAACTTCACATGCTTTTTAAATAAAACCTCCTTAACTTGTTTAAAGGCTGCTCGACGCCTGGCCACCTCCTGGCTTAGGTCCTGATAAATGTTATTCCACGTGCTGCTCTTAGCGCTCTTTGCCCACTGCAACACGCGCACCTTCTCCGTGAACCTGTGGAACCTGATCACCATCGGACGGGGGGGACCCCCGGATGCATCTGCCTCGCCTGTACTCTATGTGCCCCCTCCAGCTCCAGCGGTCGCGGAAAGGCGTCAGTCCCCATCAGCTGCATCAACAGGTCAGCCATAAACGCTGTGGCATCTGCCCCCTCATCCCCCCCCCCGGGAGGCCGATGATCCTCAGATTTTGTCTGCGGGCTCTATTTTCCAGCTCCTCTACTCTGTACAGCAGTTTCCTCTGTCTCGCCTTCAACCCATCAACTTTTAGCACAGCAATCGTCTGCACGTCTGCCTGCTCCTCCACCGCCTCCCCCATCTCCTCAACATTTTTGTCCTCGGCATCCAATCTCTGGTTCAATTGATCAACTGCCTTCTGAAGTGGGTCCAAGTTATCCCGTTTCAATGCTTCAAAACTGCTTTTTATCACCTGCAGCATGTTTTCCAGCGCTTGCTGGATTGCCGGTCCGAGGTCCTTAGGTCCGCCATCTTTGCTCCCGGGTCAGCTTCCCCTGCACCTTGCCTTTGTCCTTTCCTTTCCCGTTTTCGCTGCTTTCTGCTCTCCTGCGGTTCCATGCATCTCTGCCCGTTCCTCAGCACCCCCGTGGCCGTCTTTCCAGCACTCCACAGTCCCGCAAAACCGGGGAACCAGGTCCTCAAATCCTGCCGGAGTGAGAGCCACCGAATGCGCGGCTCACTCGCTCATCGCCGCCACCGGAAGTCGGGAATCTGCATCACTAGCCTACACAGGTTTGCTGAACACTCAGCCTGTCAATGACAAAATAAAACCATGTCTGGCACTGTTGACCCGAGTGTTTAAATTTGCAGTCAGTGCTGGGCTGCATCCTGAAACATTAGATCAAATCACTTCTAATCTACATGTAGGCTCCTCTATTAGCAGTATCATTACCTCATTTATTTGCTTCTATTGAAGTTGGATCACCATTGATAACACTGCGATAGTGAGAACTTGCCACTCTGCATTTAAAAGTGAAAGCATAATTTTAAATTTGTTCACAACAGAGCTTATGTATCAACTTTAATGACATTGTTAACCTCCTGTGCATTATTCCAACACTCTGTTCTTGAATCCCAAATGCATTCTCACTCTCAAAGCATTAAACAAGTCAATAAACTATTACTGTTTACCACCTTGTGATGAATGATAACTGTACCTTTAATGTCATGATCCCTTTAGGACCGGATTTGGAACCCTGGGGGACTCCACCTCCGGCTCCACCCCCCCCCCCCCCAGGGAGCCATGTATAAGGTATTGTTCAGTGGGCAGTGTGCAGTGAGCACACTTCTCGGCAGCTGACTGGTTCTCTGCTAATTAAAGCCTTTGTATTACCAATCATCTCTCTCGAGTTGTAATTGAGGGTATCTCAGACCTATGATAAACTATGTCTGTTTGCTGCCCTTCAATAAAGGTGTAGGTTAATTCAATGTATGAAATGCAGGAGCGCCACTCTCAATCTTCTAGCAGAAGACTAAAAGTCAAGTCATGAAATCCAAAAGATTCGCTAACAAACAAAACTTAACAGTTTTACAATTTTCTGTCTGTCAGAATTAGTTCCAAGAGACATTTGTATTGATGGAACCGATGGCTACATTACCTGTTTGTGGGACTCAGCAGCAGATTCGGTTTCAGACCAAAGTAGGCCAATCTTCATCAAAATTAATTCAAATCTAATTCACCATCTTTCAGTTACAATAACTGGGTCTTTGTCACTGTAGAACGGCAGGTTTCTGCTTAGCCCTGGAGGAATTGTCTGTAGCTGTTGCAATTTAAAGCACTAGTGGTTTCGGCGTCTCACTTGAGATACAGATTGGTCTCTTGAAAGTTGTCAGAAAAATGCCGTTTCTTGGAGTGATGTTTGATATGTTCTGTAAAACTTGCTGTTAATTTTTCCTGTGGTTTCTCGCAGGACTCTTTGATGGCTCGCATGGCTCTTTCAAGCACAGATCAAATAAAATGTTTGCTGAAAGCTGCCCGTTATTGTAACCCAAGCATTTCTACTTGTGAATATTTCTATTGGCAATCATAGGCGTTGCCTCCCATGCAATGGGAATTGGTGAAACATTTCATCAAAATCTCAATGAGGTGGAATAGTTTTCTGCTGTACAATATTAGTCTGGATCATGTCCTTTTGACAGCATTAGATGCTCGCCACAGAACTGGAAAGAACACACATACAAAAGGGACTAATAGATAAATTATTAAGACATCATTATCAAGGCGATAAAAAATAAGGGATCATAAGGTTACCTTATCTGTCAAGTAAGAGGTGCACGAACCACTAACAGGATTCTCAGAAATATTTTCATGAGAACAATCTCTGCCAGGGGATCTGCTTGGAGAAATGTTCCTTTAGGCAGTGAATCCAACACAGAATGGCCCTGCTTAAAATAGTATCCAGGAATATGAGAATCTGGTTATCAAATTTCTATTCTGCATTAAAGGATTCATCTTCAGATTTTCAACCAAAACTTTTGGTCGGTCAAATAAATTTAATGTTTAGAATGGTGGAAAATTCAGAACAAATGCAGATTGTTTATTATTCGCACAAACCCATGAAAATATTCAGTGTGAAAAGTGCCTCAGATGGAGGAGTTGAAGGGATGGATGGGGCAGGGAGAAAGAAAGAGAAATAAAAACTTGTGCTGTGCAAGATTTTAAAGATTTATAGCAACACAAAGAGACAGGCATTCACCAATTTCCTTTTACTACAATTATAGAATAGCACCGCCTGGGAGATGGCAATTCAGTCCATTGTAGCTGCACTGGCTTTTTCAAGGAGCAGTCCACTTGGTACCCTCTACCACTCTCTGCTTTCAAGTATTAACATAATTCCCTAAGAAGGTTACTATTAAATCTATATTTGCCACACTATTAGCCGGTTTATTCTATATCCCAACTACTCCCTGCCTCTTGCTCTCTCTGGTTCTTTTGACAACTACTTCAATTCTGTACCTTCTGTTATCAGACCTTTCTCCTCATTTACTCTATCCAAACATTTATGATTTTTTAACCTTCTTAAAAAATCTCCACTTCGCTCTCTTTGCTCCAAGGAGTACAACCCCAGCTTTTCCAGTCCATCCACAAACATGCAATCCCTTATTCCTGGAACCATTTTAGTGTATCTCTTCTGTACCTCCAACAAAGCCTTCATGTGCATCCTGATGTGTGATGTTCAGAATCAGTAGGCACAGTGAGATCCAACTAGTGTTTTATATGGTGTTAAGAATGTGGGACTTTACAAGACAGGTGGGCTTTAAAATGTCTCCTTTAATTGGAGGAGAAACAGAATGTTCTGGAAAGGGGGTTGGTGAGCTCATACTAAACTCTTGCCCAAAGACAGGCTCTTGTGATCCGGTTGTTATGGGGAAGAAACTCAAACTGAAATCTATTGATAATCAAGTCACAATTTTACATAATTAGAGGGGTAACATGGGAGGGATTCTCCGCCCCCCCCCCCCCCCCCCCCCCCCCGGGCCGGGTTAGAGAATCGGCGGGTGGCTGCGTGAATCCCGCCGGTTGCCGAATTCTCCGGCGCCGTGGTTTTGGCGGGGGCGGGAATCACAGCGCGCCAGTCAGCGCCCCCCCCCCCCCCCCCCGGGTGATTCTCCGTCCCGCGATGGGCTGAGTCCGTTTTCAGCGGGTCCTGCCGGCGTAAATCACAACAGGTCCTTACCGGCGGGACCTGGCTCCACGGGCGGCCTGCAGAGTCCTCAGGGGGGCGTGGGGAGATCTGGCCCCGGGGGGTGCCCCCATGGTGGCCTGGCCCGCGATCGGGGCCCACCGAGCCGCGGGCGGGCCTGTGCCTTGGAGGCACTCTTTCCCTCCGCACCAGCCGCTGTCAACCTCCGCCATGGCTGGCGCGGAGAAGAACCCCCCTTCACATGCGCTGGGCTGACGCCAGCAAACGCTGCCGCTCCCACGGATGCGCCAACTCGCGCCGGCTGGCAGAGGCCCTTCGGCGCCGGTTGGCGTGGCGCCAAGCCCTTCCGCGCTGGTTGGAGCGGCGCCAAACACTCCGTCCTCGGTCTAGCCCCTGAAGGTGCGGAGGTTCACCCCACTCCTCGGCGCCAGAGTAGCCTGCCCCGCCGGTTTGCGGAGAGTCCCGCCCCATGTTTTTGAACACAGAGACAGAGAGGGACAAATGAATTACTGCTGTATGAGGAAGGGTCAGCTACTGATGTGAAACTGTTTTGGTGTTAGCAGCTAACAATACTTGTAAAAGGTATTGCTCTGTTCAGAAGGAAGAGTGCACGACTGATGGGACTTTGAGATTTAAGGAACAAGAAGTCACTGTGATAAGTCTTACTGGTGACAGTGAGTGCTGGGATATCCCAATTGAGTGGAACGATTTTTGAATTCCATCAGAAGATTCATGGAAGGGAAAGGTGAGCCCACTAGAAACTGGGAGTGGCTTGGGACTTCATAGATTACATAGAATTTACAGTGCAGAAGGAGGCCATTCAGCCCATCGAGTCTGCACCGGCTCTTGAAAAGAGCACGCTACCCAAGGTCAACACCTCCACCCTATCCCCATAACCCAGTAACCCCACACAACACTAAGGGCAATTGTGGACATTAAGGGCAATTTAGAATGGCCAATCCACCTAACCTGCACATCTTTGGACTATGGGAGGAAACTGGAGCCGCCGGAGGAAACCCACGCACACACGGGGAGGACGTGCAGACTCCGCACAGACAGTGACCCAAGCCGGAATCAAACCTGGGACCTTGGAGCTGTGAAGCAATTGTGCTATCCACAATGCTACCGTGCTGCCCTTAATCTTATATTCCTACCCATCTGCCAGAATTGCAATCACAACAAATGGAAATGAAAAAAGAGTCTTGATTTAGCTAATTTGTTGATGCAGGAGTACATTTTGTTTGGTTTGGAGTGTTGGTTGCCCAGTAAGTAATGTTTGATCGGTGTTGATTTTAATTTCGTACAGTAAAATGTCCTAAAACTTCGAATCTTGGGTGGGATTCTCCCATGCCACGCCATACGGGAGAATCGCCGTTAGCGCCATGTTTTCACGTGGTGCCGGTCCGACACCGTTCCGCCATTCTCCCAACCAGCGAGAACGGCATCATCGAGGTCGGCGGGAGCGACGTGCCAGCCGGCCTGCCATGGCAGGACAGTGGCGAAGACACGCTTCCAAGTGAAGGTCATGGTGATGGGCTGAGGCCAGTGGTGCCGCAATGAGGAGGGATGGGGTGAAGTGGGCGGTGGACGGATACTGTGGGCAGGGCGAAGGTTGTATGCGTGTCTGCAGCGAAACCAGGCAGCCAGGGCACCCATGTATCCCATTGGCCCTGGCTGTCGAGGTGTCAAAGCACCATCGTTAAACTTGTTGTTGTCTCTCCTTCCCAACACCGCCCCCCCCCCCTTCGTGTAGTGCGTCATGTTTGCGCACCAGCCAGCTATGTTTGCCACCGTGGCGGGAGCGGCTGCCCTACACGTAGACATTCAGCGCTGCCAATGCAGGCAGCTCAGAGCAGCTGCTGGAGCGGCGGCTGCAGCAGAGGGACTGGCTGCAGGGGGCCCCGTGCCTACCGCTCATGCTGAAGGCCCTCCCGCCCGACAGGTACATGAGGAGGCGGAGGGTGACAATGACCACCACATCGGGGGCATGCAGAGGACGAGGAATCGGATCCTGATTGGGTGCAGGAGGAGGAGCAGGATCAGGTGGTGGTGCCAAGGCGCCGGAGGCGCCCCATGCGGCCTCGAGTGTACCGGGACCGCATGTCGTTCCAGGAGCTTCCAGATACGGCATGCAGGAGGAGACTCCGATTGAGTCGGGAGACTGTGGCACATATATGCCACCTCATGGCGCACCTGGCACCATGTGGAACGCTGAGAGGACATGCTATCCCGGTGACCTTCAAGGTCATGGTTGCCCTCAATTTCTTCGACACGGGGTCCTTCCAGGCACTGAGCGGGGAGCTGTGTGGAATCTCATAGGCATAAGTGCACCGGTGCATCCGGCCCGTCACCAACGCCCTGTATGCCATCGCCGACAGATACATAAATTTTCCAGAGGACCACGCACACCAGGCTGACCGGGCAGCGGGGTTCGCCTCCGTGGCCGGTATGCCAATGGTCCAGGGGGTGATTGATGGGGTGCATGTCGGCATGCGCCACCCTGGGATAACAGGGACGTTTTCCTGAACAGGAAGGGGAACTACTCGATGAACATTCAGGTGGTCTGTGACCATCTCATGAAGATAATGCACGTGTGCGGCCAATACCCTGGCAGCGTGCATGATGCATTCATACTGGCTCATTCTCATCCCCAACATTTTCGTGGGAGCGCCCCCCCCCCCCCCCCCCCCCCGGTGGGAGCCCCCCCTTGGGACCCCTCTGGGCGACAGGGGTTACCCGTTGCGGTCGTGGCTGATTATGCCAAATGGAGGCCACAGACCAACGCGGAGACCCACTTTAATGAGGCCCATGCAGCAACAAGTGGTGTTGTGGAGAGGTGCTTTGGCCTCCTGAAGATGTGATTCCAGTGCCTGGACCGCTCTGGAGGGTCCCTGTCGTACCACCCTGACAGGGTCAGGCGCATAGTTGTGGTCTGCTGTGTGTTGCACAACATTGCGCAACAGAGGGGCGATGTCCTGGAGGAGGATGCACAGGGGGAGCCCGTTGCGGGCGACGCCTCCGCACATGAGGAGGAGGAGGAGGAGGAGGATGGGGAGGGAGGGGGGGGGGGGGGGGGCACAGACACGACCTGGGGGCGGGATATGGCCGGGAGGCTGCATGACGACACTGGCTAGGAGAGCGAGCCCGCGAGACGTTGATCGCCGCACATTTCACTAACTAGGGGGGAGGGCATCGCTGAGCAAGGCACTTGCACCACGGATCGCTCACAACCGAACCACCTAGCAGCCCACACTTCCCGCACCATCGCACTAACCTACCGCCCACACCACCACTTTCACAGCACCTTACACCTGCGGCACATGGTGAAAGTTTTAACACAGTTGCTTGTGTCAGCGGGTGTGATCAGTGCCATGTTGAATGTTGACAACCCGCTCTGCGATGAGCTGTGAGCTCCGAATTGCTAGACAATGTCGGACTCCTGGCCATATCTGAACCCTCCACCTCGGTGGTCCCTGTATACGTCACGGACACTCCATCACATGCCCATGTGGAGCAGCTGGCGTTGGTGTGCTGAGGGGGTGGGGGGGGGGGGTGAGAAACACATACTCGGCCTCACCGTTGTACAGAACTTCGACCCCCAGCGCCACTCGGTCCCCTCACGACCCCTCAGGCACCGGACAGAGCACAGAGGCATCTCGGTTTGGTGTAACAGTGACGTTAATCGTGACATTCACACACAAGTGCCCTAGCCCCTACAACTAAGCTGTGCCCTGCTTAGGGGGGGGAAACAACATCAGAGTTAGCCAGTCAGCATCAAGACGTGCAGGTGTTGGCAACATTATGACTGGGTGGGCGACACTGGGCACCACGCCATGGCAGCTCTCAAGGGGTGTGTGTCACCCATGGAGGTCAGGTACAACATGGTGTTCCCAACCCTCCCCCCCCCCCACCACCCTCCTGCGTGAGCAGGGGGGGGTTCCCATGAGACATGGTGGGGGGGGGGGGGAAGGGAGGGAAGGGAGTTGTGTGGCCCAGGGGAACCCTCGGGGTACTTACCCTGGCAGCCCTCGTGAGGTCGTGGAGCTTCTTTCGTCACTGGTCTCCAGAGTGGGGGGGGGGGGGGCGGTGCCCCACAGCGCTAACCGCGGTGCCCACCTCACGCCAGCCACACTTTACAGTGCTGGATGGTTGCCAGTGCCCACGTCTTGGGCATAGGATGGCCCTGCGCTCTTCTACAGCGTCCAGCAGCGTGTCGAGATCACTGTCCCGGAACCTGGGAGCAGCACAGCAGGGCTCAGCCATCTCGATCCTTCGGGCCCAGTGTGCACATCGCGCACTTTAAATGACGTGGAGCGGCATCAGCCGGGCGTCGCGCGATGACGCCACTGCTCTGGCGCCACGCCCACCGCGTTTCTTGCGGCCCCACTGCTGGCCCCTTTTCGGGGCCTGAATCGATCGTGCCCGGGGCTGTTTCCCACTGTCGCGAAACGTGACGGCATTCACGACGGCGCGGACACTCTGCCTCAATATCGGAGAATCCCGCCCCTTGTTTTTCAGCTATTTCCATTGGTCACTGGGAAATTCATCTCTTTAAAAAGAATTCTTGTTCTCTTTAGAGACTGTGAGTGTCATTCCTGTTTGCAGCCATTTACCCCCTGTTGATTCCCTTCTTTTCCCTTTCTTCTATTTTTGCTGTTACACTTTGATCTATGGTTGCTTAATAGACCTGTGACTTTAAGGCAAAGCAGCAGCCTGCATCTTTAATTCAAACAGGAAGACCCAGAAGGCTGTGCTGTTTTAGACTGACATCAGTGATGACTCGGATTGATTGATGTCGCAGGTGGCCAATGAATAGGACTAAAAGGCGGTGCTCTGCCTGGTAACATGTGGTGATTGGTTCTGTTCCCACTGAAATGGTTCAGAGACCTAAAGAGCTTTCAGTTTTGCAATTGGTAACTAAAGGAATAAAGTTTTCTTTTCCCCCCACTCTGTTTTATCCAGTAATAACCAGCAAACTTTCACCAAAAGGTTTCTGTAGGAACCAACTCTCTCTCTGCAGAAAAGGCTGATGTAAACAAAGACCAGAATCTGATAGCTCTCTCTGCAGAACAGGATGGTATGAAGCCAGGGGCCTCTGCTGGAAAGTCTGTGAGTAAGATATTGCTAGCTGCAGCGAAGAACATTACAGGCTGTAAACCAGAGATTTTAAACCACATTCATACTGTGAAGAAAGCGTACTGAAGAACTCATCATCAGAAACAAGGACCCTGAACTTTTGACCTTAATCCATATTATCTTTACCCTTTTCCACCTCTGTGTTTGTCCATCTTGTGTGTGTGGGAAAAGGGTGGGGCAGTTAAAGTGGGTGTCAGGTATTAACTTGACGTTAAGCAGCTGTATTCACTACATATTTCATATTTGTTCTGATTCTAAATGAACAGTTGTTGTGTTTAAACGGAGTCCTGGTGACTACTTATGGGAGAGCCAAGGATCAAACTTTTGAGTATTTTTATAAGAATTATTGGTTAATTCACTTGTGTTGTGACTCCGGGGCCAGTGGGGCTGGAATTGATCACGCCCTAGCCCAGGGCGTTGCAACAATGTGCAGTGAAATATGCAACTCCCAAAATTGTTGTTCTATTTATTCGGCTTCTCCGCAATCTGCACCACACTAGTACCTAACTGATAGACTTTGCATTGAAATATATACAAGGGCACGATATTGTAATATTTACTCATTCGATAGACAAGAGAAAGAAAAATTCTAACTCACACTTCCTCGTTGCATATTTCAGTGAAGGTTCTTCAATCTGATTGGTTGAAACAACACATTTATTTCCCTGTTCAGGATCACACAAGTTCTGCCTGCCGAAGGTGATTGGGGAGAATCAGGTGGGGTTGGTACAGGGCAGACAGTTGTCGTCAAATATGGTTATTTCTCTGGCAGAAGGGAGGGAGTTGGAGGCGGTGGTGGCACTGGATGCAGAGAAGGCGTTTGATCGTGTGATGTGGAGCTATTTGTTTGCGGTGTTGGAGAGCTTTGGGATTTTTTTTTTTTTTTTTTAAATAGAATTTACAGTGCAGAAGGAGGCCATTCGGCCCATCGAGTCTGCACCGGCTCTTGGAAAGAGCAACCTACCCAAGGTCAACATCGCCACCCGATCCCCATAACCCAGTAACCCCACCCAACACTAAGGGCAATTTTGGAGACTAAGGGCAATTTATCATGGCCAATCCACCTAACCTGCACATCTTTGGACTGTGGGAGGAAACCGGAGCACCCGGAGGAAACCCACGCACACACGGGGAGGATGTGCAGACTCCGCACAGACAGTGACCCAAGCCGGGATCGAACCTGGGACCCTGGAGTTGTGAAGCAATTGTGCTATCCACAAGGCTACCGTGCTGCCCTTGGGCCCATGTTTGTGGCAGGCGTGAAATTGTTGTATAAGGATCTGATGGCATGCGTGCGCACAAATGAGATGAATTCAGGGTTCCAGACCCCTGTAGAGGGTGGGTGGTGGGGTGATGTTTCGGATATCTGATGACTGCATTACCACTTTTTTAAAAAACACACAAGGTCAGTGGGCATTTACAAGTTTAATGAACGGCAAAGAACGGGGGGCGGGGGGGGGGGGGGCGATTCTCCGATATGGCGGCCAAGTGTTTATTCCCAAGACTATGATAAAATAAAGGGATTTTTTATGGGCAGTAGGAAAATAAATTGAGAAAAATGTACATAGTCGCTAATTTTCACTATCAATTTTTAAACAAATAAACATTACTTTGCCACATGTTTTATGTGGCATAATAATCCAATCAGGAATAAAATTAAAGTATCCTGCTAATCAATAAAGCTCTGAATGGAACGTAATGAAATGACAGACAGCAAAATACCACTTGGGTGATCAAGTCTTCCACACACAGATATCATGAATAAAAAATCTCTCTCCATCAGTAGCCAGACAATCTCCAGGGAAAGGCAAAATTGATCAAATCCCACAATTAATTAGGGCAAAAATACGGAACAATTCCTCTTCAGCCCCCTTGGCAATGCAAAACTAGCCCAGGAGACCAGAAGAACGAAGAATATATCTAAACATATGTATGAACATGCAAATTAGGAGTGGGATAGGCCATTCGGCATTTGAAACCTGCTCCATATTCAATAAGATCATGGCTGATCTGATTGTGGCCTC
Organism: Scyliorhinus torazame; assembly: GCF_047496885.1. Classification (NCBI taxonomy): domain Eukaryota; kingdom Metazoa; phylum Chordata; class Chondrichthyes; order Carcharhiniformes; family Scyliorhinidae; genus Scyliorhinus; species Scyliorhinus torazame. The sequence continues at coordinate 83,153,335 of NC_092714.1, forward strand.
AACACCATGTTCTCAGTCTACCCACGATATCCTTCGACTCCCTTGTTAGTCAAGAATCTACTTACCTCTGCCTTAAAAATATTCAATGACCTGGCTTCTACCACTCTCTGGGGATGAGAGTTCCACAGATTTGCAACCTTATGAGAAAAATATTCCCAACTTTTATTAGATATGATATCTACCCCAACCAAAAAAGTAGCCTATCTCTCAAACACCTGATTGCTCCACACCAATCAGCAATTTGCTCTACTCTGGTGAGCATCTGAAACGAGCTCCAATTTGTTGCAACTTGTATACATGATCACTGGTCACCTCCAATTTTTCAAATTGCAATAACCTATCAGTAGTAGGTGTGGTGGCATCTGCAGAAAGCAAAACCAGAGAAAGAGGATCAAAATCTGGGGCGGGATTTACCGTTTCTGAGACTAAGTGTTGATGCCAACACAGAATTCGAGGAGTTTCGTGGCAGCAAATCTGGTGCCGCACTTGGAATGATTCTGCTGCTGTTAAGGGGTTAGCACTGGTGCCACGTGGAACACAATCGATTCTGATGAGAAACGGTGCGGGATTCGCCAGTTTCGCGATTGACACTCAGGAAGCTGACAAGCTGCAGCCGCATATACACACTGCACTCCCCACAGACGCCATCTAAGCTCACCAGATGGCAACAAGGAGTACGGCCCCAAGGGTCGGGGACACAGAGCTAGAGACCCTCCTGGACACGGTGGAGGAGAGGAGGGCGATCCTTTACCCTGGCGTGGGAAGGAGCTGCCAGCCACTGCCGTTTGTCATGTCCGGGCACAGGTGGCAGAGGCGGTCAGCACTGTGGGCCACATCGACTAGACCCACCAGCAGTGCCGTATAAAAGTGCAAGACCTCCTCAGGGCGGCCAGGGTGAGTAGGCAGCACTGTGCCCCTGGCATTAACACCCATCCCACATACCCGTAACCCTACCCCCCCCCCCCCCATCCCCCAACCTGGAGGGCAGGAAAACACCCACTTTGCACCACATGCCAGCACCCATACCAGCTGCCGTGGCTGGGTGCCCTGGCCGCTGAGGCCACCAGCCACCTACCCCCTGGGCTGCATGCACGGACTCTCTAACTCTGTCATTTTGTGTTCCCCCGTCCAGGAGAAGGCCGCACACAACCGCCAGGAGCAGGAGAAGACAGGAAGGGGACCGCCAGACTTGCGGCCCCTCAGTGTGGCAGAGCAGAGGGCCCTGGACGTGGTCGGCAGCCCAGAGGAAAGGGAGGTCGATGGGGTGGACCTCAGCCGCGAAGAAGTGAAACGCCGCTTAGTTGTGGTTTCCAATGACACTTATATCAACCACCCTGACCCCCACCCCACCCTTACCACAACACCACTCTCACCCCACCATCACCCCCACACCCCCACCCTCAACCACACACCACTCTCACCCTACACCAGCCCAACATAACCCCCACACCACCCTCACCCTACACCACCCCACCCTACCACCCCCTGCCCCCAGCCACATGCTCACCCCCACTCTCCCCCGGCCCAGGGTCTAATCATGCGTCTCTTCTTGTATCTTACAGGACCTGCTGGGGATGGGGCAGGTCCATCAGGCATACCCCGCCCACAGCCAGTGCCACAGCCTGAGCCCCCCCCCCCCCGTGAGCAGAGCAGTGATGAGAGCAGCTCGGGCACCAGCCGTCAGGAGACCTCGGAGCGGGGGGTGGCAGTGATTTTCCGTTAAAGCTGACTCCAATACCCTCCACCATCCCAGAGACTCTCACCTTGGTTGGGCATGTTAGTGAAAAGACTCCTGGGACACTATCAGGTGCTCACCATACAGCTGCTCCGAGTACAGCAGGTGGAGGTAGGAACACCCAAGGGGGTGAATGGTCGGAGGGCAGGCCGACCCCAGGGACTAGCTGCCGTCCAGACAATTTTGGGATTCTGAAACGGACAGTCCCATTGGGCAGCACGGTAGCACAGTGGTTAGCACCGTTGCTTCACAGCGCAAGGGTCCCAGGTTCGAGTCTCGGCTTGGGTCACTGTCTGTATGGAGTCTGCATGTTCTCCTCGTGTCTGCGTGTGTTTCCTCCGGGTGCTCCGGTTTCCTCCCACAGTCCAAAGACGTGCTGTTAGGTGAATTGGACAGTCTGAATTCTCCCTCAGTGTACCCGAACAGGTGTTGGAATGTGGCGACTAGGGGTTTTTCACAGTAACTTCATTGCAGTGTTAATGTAAACCTACTTGTGACAATAAAGACTATTATTATTATCAATCATGGAGAAGCAGTTGCAGAGCCAGGGACTACATGACGAATTGTCGGCAAGTATCCAGCACCTGCAAGTGCAGTTGAACGAGTCCAACCGTGAGCAGCAGCAGAAGGTGGTGCCGACCATGCTTGCCACCCAGGCCAACACCGCACAGGTGGCGTCCAGGTGGAGACATTGGGGCGACAGTTTTGGCTATGGATCAGCATGTCCAAGGCCTGCAGCATTCTGTGCAGGCATTGGCCGAGGTCCGGTCGGGGTTTCTGCCTTACAAGCAACTATGTGTCAGAGCCACCTGCAAATCACAACGGTGCTCGTTGCCCAGTCACAGCAGGCCACGGCTGGGAACATCGCTAATATTACCCAGACACTGGCCAACTTGATGCAGATACAATGGGAGGTGGCCCAGTGCCAAAGGGAGATGATGCAGTCACTGGCTGATGTGACACAGACTCAGAAGATGGTGGCACAGTCAATGAGTGATGAGGCGCAGTCTGTGACGGAGAAGGCCCAATCCTTGTGCTCCATGGCCGAGAGCGGCAGACCCTGGTCGAGACCAGAGCGGGCCTCCAGGACTGGCAGTGCCAGGTAACGGGGGAGCCTTAGGGGTTAACTCTGCTCGCACCCCTGTCCCATAGAGTTGTCTGGGGGCCATTGGGAACCCCGAGGGATGTGGAGGTGATGGAACCGGTGCTGGTGACTCCAGCAGGGGAGGTGCCAGAACACTGCAGCACATCGGACTCCCCTCCCCTCCTGTCCCTGGTACATCTAGTGGGCAGTGGGCAGGACAGGGCGGCACCACGCCACCTGGGACACCCGAGCAGCAGCCGGGTCCGCCCAGGCCCAGTCGCCCCGGAAGACGCCCGCCTATGGGGACCCTTGTCGCAGGGTAGGAGCCACAGTAGGCCGCTTCCACTCCTGCTATATCATCTAGGAGTCCACCAAGACGTAGTGTTTGGGCGGGATTCTTCCCTACCTGGCGGGGCAGGGGGTCCAGGCCGGATGGAGTGGCGTGAACCACTCCGGCGTCGGGCTGCCCCAAAGGTGAAGATTTCTCCGCACCTTTAGGGACCAAGCCCTCACCTTTAGGGGCTAAGTCCGCACCGGAGTGGTTGCCGTCCCGCCGGCTGGTGTGGAAGGCCTTAGGCGCCACGTCAGCCGGGGCCGAAGGGACTCCACTGGCGGAAGTCCGCACATGCTCGGGAGCGTCAGCAGCTTTTGATGTCATCCCCGCGCATGCGCGGGGGGGGGGGGGGGTCACCTATGCGTCGGCCATCGCGGAGACGTACACGGCCGACGCGTAGTAAAAGAGTGCCCCCCCATGGCTCAGGACCGCCTGTAGATCGGTGGGCCCCGATCGTGGGCCAGGCCACCGTGGGGGCACCCCCCGGGGAAGATTGCCCCGCGCCCCCCCAGGTCCCCGGAGCCCGCTCACGCCGCCTGGTCCCACCGGTAAGGGAGGTGGTTTAATTCATGCCGGCGGGACCAGCATTACAGCAGCGAGACTTTGGCCTATCGCGGGCCGGAGAATCGCCAGGGTGGGGGGGGGCCGCCGTCCGGCGCGGCACGATTCCCGCCCCCGCCGAATCTCCGGTGCCGGAGAATTCAGCGGCCGGCGGGGGCGGGATTCACGCTGCCCCCCCCCCCCCGCCGGGTCGGAGAATCCTGCCCTATGTCCAAAAATGTTAATACGTCATAGATTTTGTGTGCCTATAGAGTTTCTGTTTTTTGATTGGTTATGCATCAGTTTTGTTTTAAATTGGGTCTTTTGTTCAGGGTTTACCTCACCAATCATGTGTACAAATAGAAACTGTGATGCATCATATTCCACAGAATCAACCAAGCAATCACTTTCTTCCAAAATATAATGTCAGCTCCTGTGACATTTCTCACCAAGGTTCAGATTAACAATGCTAGCGATTGGTAATAGAATATATTTTAGTATGCAAGTTTGAATTTGGAGATGAATGGATTATGATTAGCCCCTTAGTCAGACATTCCAGACAAAGAGAGAGACTTCTATCTGGGAAATCGTGTTTATCAGGATGCTGACAGAGACAGCACAGTGCCTTCAGCGGTTTGGAACTCAACATGTGAAAAGTCTGTGATACCAGAGCATGAAAAACCCAGCGCTTGATTTATACTGGGTCAAAGACAAAGAGACAGATTGTTTACTTCTATATATTTTTTTTAAAATAATTCTGGTGATACACAAGAGACTTAAATGTACATGAAAATAATGGTTCTGGCAGTGGAACTAAGTATTCCACTCAAGCATGCCCTCGCACAGAGAGAGGGCAGACTGAAAAGAGCACTACTGTTTTTATGCCTTGCCGTTTCTAGCCTTTCTCCTTCATTAAAAAAAGGTACTTAGAGACAAACATGCAAATTCCAGAATGGCTAAAGAAAGGGATAAAATAGGGACCAAAGTTTAGCATAAGGCGACAGAATGGCAAATTGAGTTTGTGAATTGGAAGCTTTTCTATTAAACTCATTGGAAAGCCTAATTTTACAGCATTAAAGATTGACTCCTAACATCACATGGTAAAACAGTGACAAATTACATAATGATTTGATATCGCTTTTGCTACAGGTTTGAAAAAAATATCAATGTAAAGAATTAATTTAAATTTGCTCACTGCAATCAATCTGACAGCAAATAAAACAGATTCAAAGGATTGATATGTGAATAGAGTGGGATACGAATCAACAGTGTAGACTGGCACATCACTTAGCCCACCTTTACAGTTTGATGCACCATAGTTGAGCTCACAAATTCCAGGCAGTTAAGCTCAGGGTCAGAAACTGTTGGTTGTGAGGGAGTGGGGAAGAGTTTGAGAAAAAGAGAAGGTAGTGAAATCAATCAGAATTTCCATTTCTGATTAATCAATATCCGGCAGCGGGCATGAATAACTAGAAAACATGTTGATAGCGATGAGACCAGGCGATCCCGCCGCTGGCCAAGGGCGGGCTCCCACCACTGCCGCAAAACATGCTGCAGGGGTTCATATGTTCAAAAGATATAGGAGCAGAATTAGGCCATTTGGCCCACTGAGTCTGCTCCGCCATTCGATCATGGCTGATCTCATCCTATCCTTAACTCCATTCAACACTACTCAAAGTCATTTTCTACAAACAAAAGGGCAGAGAAGAAGAGAAAATTGAAAGAAAAGGAATATTCTCAGGCTTCGCCATAAAGCTCTGAAGCAAAAATAATGGAGTAAAGCAAGGAGCTGAGGTGTTTTGCTCAGCGTCACATCGAATTGAAAATAATGTTTGTTGGAAAAATAGGATAGAGAAAAGAAAAACATTCAACATGTGGTCACCCTTTAACAAGACAGGTACAATTCATGCAAAGGGGTTTTGTTTTATATCATTTCAGTGTTGCGGTCTGTGCTGCATTCAGTGTTCAAAGTCTCACAGAAGAATTCTGCCAGTGAAAATAATTTTGAGGTCTCACATTTTAATTGCAAAAACTAGAAGTTGTGTAGTGAGACAACACTACAATGCACCATGACTGGGGCGCTGCAGGAATTCCCTCTCTAAATCACTATATCCAGTTAAATAATTGACAGATTGCCTCTTCATACTGCCCCAGGTTATGGAGATGGGGCTACAGAGGACCAGGGTTAAAAACAAAAAAAGGAAAAGATGACAATATTCTGCCATTATGTCTCTAAGCAACCCACCAAGAAGCATCTGAGCTTCGAAACGTTAGCCCTCTTCGCTCTCCACAGATGCTGTCAGACCTGCCAAGATTGTCCCGTATTTTTGTTTTTGTTTCAGATTCCAGCATCCGCAGTAATTTATTTTTATCCTGAGCTTAGTTGTTCTATATACCAAACCATAATGAGGTGCGAGATGAGATGAGCCCAATATTTGGTAGAAAATTAATACATTTTATAGTCGCAAAATAAAAAGAACAGAGCTCCTCGATGAGAAATTACTTCCAACATATAGGTCTATGTACAGAAATGCCTTCACCTTGAAATTTCTTACATTCAATGAGGTTGTCAAGCAGCCTTCAATTGGGGAGATAAGAGGATGACAAAGATTCTTACTGCGCAAGTACAACAGACTTGACTATTGAAATGGTTGCTGAACCAACTCGAATATGCCAGCGTTTTCATTCTGTTAATCGATACTAAATGACACAGTAACATCCCTAATTAATCATTACCTGACAGTCATCAAAACTCAGCTTTGTTCAGCTGAATTTCTTTTCAACTGAGAATAGAGGCTGTGTCATGGTTGAGAGCCTATTTCCCCCTGTCCTGACAACCGACAGAAATCCATCCAAAACAAACGGCTATGATATTTTAAAATGAAAACGGAAAATGCTGGAAAAACTGAGCAGGTCTGGCAGCATATGTGGAGAGAGAAACAGAGCTAGCGTTTCAAGTCAGTATGACACTTCTTCAGAGCTCCTTGTCTCTCCCTCCACCCCTTTCCACCAAACCTCACCCTGAAAGCAATTTAAAAAAAAACATCCTGTTAATGGAGATGCGATTCTAAGTAAGAAGTTGACATTTCTACACAGCAGTTGGAGTTAAAACAGGTTTCCTCCTTTCTACTTTAAAGGGCATATGTTTTCATGAATCTCACAACTGGAAGCTCCATTTGCAACAGTTCAAGTTTAACTTGGGACTCAAAAAGCTCTCATTGGTGGTTGGACTGGAAGGACAATCAAGCGCTGCATCCAGATTCAAAAGAGTGATCAACCCAAGCGCATTCATAGGAATCTAGGAAAGATTAGGCCGTTCGGGCCCTCGAGCCTGCTTTACCATTCAACTAGATCATGGCGGATCTTTGACCTCAACTTTCGAGTCCATCCCCATAACCCTTGACATCTAATATCTATTGATATTTGCCTTGTACCTACTCAATGAGTGTGTCTTCCCAGTCCGCTGGGCAGAGAATTACAAAGGCTCACATCCTCTAACTGAAAAAACATCCCCCTCATCTCAGTCCTAAATAGCCTACCTCGTATTTTGAGCACGTTTCCCCAGCCAGGGAGAATTCCATCTGCCATGTTTTTGGAAGCCTTTTTGCATCCTCCTCACAATTCACATTCCTGCCTAGTTTTGTGTCACCAGCAAACATTGGTCTCGACATCCAAATCATTGATATAGAGTGAGAATGGATGAGACCCAAGCATTGATCCTTACTCGAGATAACCTGCTAACCTGAGAATGACAGGCCTATTCTGTTTTCTGCCTGTTAACCAAATCTTAACCCATGCCAGTATATTATTCCCAATCCCGTGTGCTCTAATTTTGTTTTTTAACCTCTTAGGTGGAACCTTATCAAAAGCTTTCTTAACTCTAAATACACCACATTCACTGCTTCTCACTTATCTATTCTTCTAGTTGTGTCCTCAAAAATCTCCAATAGGTTTGTCAAACATGGTTTCTATTTCATCATATAATGGTCACTCTTCCCTATAGGGTCCTTTACAATGAAATTATTGATTAGCCTTTTTTCATTGCATGATGGAGATCTAAAACAGCCCATTCCCTAGTTGATATCTCAGCAAACAGATCTAGAAATCATTGCATACATTGAAAGAATTCATGCTCCACAGCACATGTGCCAATTTGGCTTGCCCGGTGTCTATGGTCGGATTTCCGACTTTTTTTTGAGGGGCCAGTTTGGCAAAAAGAGCAGAAAATCTTGCAAGGGGCCCAAATCATATTTCATTCTGTTGTAAAAGCGTGTCATGATTGCTCCCACTCCTTCCCTCCCCCCCACCAGTGACGTAACATGATTCCCGACATTCAACAATGGGAACATAATTTCCATACATTTACATCTCATTATCAGGCCTCTATGCTTGAATCATCCAGCAACCGCGCCACCCCACCCCCCGCCCCGCCATAAGAAAATCGATTCACATCACATGAGAGCACACCAACGTAAATTACAACTGGTCTCCCAAGGAATGTGCCTGGTGGCCAAGTCGTCCAGAGAAGCTGAGGTGAGTGCATGCCCAGGCACTTCCTTGGTGATGTTGTAGAACCCGCGCCTTTAGGTTCTTTGCACTATGTCCCGAATAGTATAGCAGAGAAAGCTACAGTTGGTGACAGTGGTTTTAATGTTGCTTTTCTCACCCGCTATCAGCCTTTGCCAATATTTGGGAAAATGTCACCCTCTCTGTAAACTGAAGTCGCCCGTGATTACTCGATTTTCCTCGTTACCTGCACCTCTAATTTCCTGAAATATTATGCCCTACTTTACCACTTCTGTTTGGTGACCCATAACTAACTCCCACTAATCTTTGCTTCCCCTTGCTGCATCTTAGCACCACCCAAACTGAGTCTACATCTTGAGCTTCTAATCTAAGATACTTTAATAATTTACTGATCTCATCCTTTATTAACAGAGCTCCCCCGCCTCCTTTTCATGCTTCCTAAATGTTGAGAATCCTTGAACATTCAGTTCCCAGCCTTGGTCTCCCTGAAGCCAAGTCTCCGTAATAGTAATTAGATCATACCCATATACTTTTATTTGTGCCATTAATTATCTGCATTTTTCCCGAATGCAGCATATGTTCAGGTGGAGCACGCTTAATTTTGCCTTTTTAACATTCTTTCTTCATTTCAACCCCATTTGATGCTGGCCTTTGTTTCCACTGTTTCCAATTTCACTTACTATTTTTCTTCCTGCCATTACCAGCATTGTTTCTCTCCTATCCAAATTCCCTCTTTGACTCCCATCCCCCTGCCAAGCTAATTTAAAAACATTTTTTTTAACTTAAACATTAAGATTTTGCCAGAAAATTCTATTGCTGTTCAAAATTTTTGATATGGCATTTCCCAATTTTAATATGTCCCACAAACCTTCTATTTCATCCCAGCCTAACATCATCTCTGGAACAGAGGAAGCCAGGCGAGGTTTATTTTTCATACTTTCAACCATTAAGATGAAGATCTGATTGAATTTTGTTGGGACTGTTCAATATTTAAGATATGCACAATCAAAATACAAGACAATTGAAGCACATTTTACTCAGTGGTGTGGATTTGTGATAATCATAATGCCATGGACTCAATAAAAGCATAAACACGCAGAAAAAGAGAAAATATTAGAGTATTTGAATATTTAGGGAAGATGCAACAGAACAAAGCCTGGACATGTATTCTCAATTTGCAAATTGAGAGGAATGGTGTAATTATTCACATTTGCTGCCAGCAATATCCAGAAGTTGATTACATTCTTAGCACAGGAAACAACCAAGTGAAACAAGTGGAGTACAAACTCTCTTCAGGGAACCCAATTTGAATGGACGTTTTAGCAATGCATTCAGCATAATGTTTGTGTCACGTCCGATGGCGGCCACTTCCGAGCTGAGCGGTCGCACAAAATGTGTTGGGAACTTCTCACTAGACCATTTTGACCAATCAAATGGACCCCAAAAATAAGTCAAAGTTGCCCAGCTTCGTCCCCACTTCATACCCAACCGACTGAGATGCCATCGAACCAGCAGCAGAGCTGCGAGAACAGCAGAAGTAGAGAAAGGAAGACCCTGATCTCAATCCCAGAACAAGGGACATACAGGTGAATCAGGTCAGAGCATTGTGGACCTAGCAGGTCACCAACGCCAACGCTGGCCCACTCATCAATGGAACAATTGATGGAGCTACTCTCTGCGGAGCTCCAGAATCACAGAGACTCGATAAAACAGGACCTTATGGTGGTCATGAGGTTGGCAATAGAGGCCGTGCTGGCTCCCATAAAGGGAGTAATGGGCAGATTGCAGCGGAGACTGGAGACCCAAGAGGCAACGGTGCGGTACCTGGAGAAATCGGCCATCGACCAGGATGAGCGGAGCGCCTCACTCACAGCGAGTTCGCAAGGTTGGTGACGACCCAGAAGGCACTTAAGGGGGAAGTTAAAAACCAAGGGAACAGGTCTCGTTGATAGAACCTGCGGATTGTCGGGCTACTGGAGGGCGCAGAGAGAAGGAACCCGATGGTCGGGGAGGAAGGTTTCACCGAGCCGCCAGAGGTGGACCAGGCCTACAGGTCACTCCAGCAAAAGCCCAAGTCGGGGTAATGACTGCAGGCTATAATCACAAAACTACATACATTTCAGGACAAGGAGCGGGTTCTTAACTGGGTGAGGAGCATGTGGTCGTGTGAATGGGGAAGGGCACACATACATCAGGACATTGGAGCCGACCTGTCCAAGCACTGGGCAGAGTTTAATGGGGCCAAATACGTATTTTTTAGAAGTAAACTGCGATTTAGCGTGTTGTATCCGGTACAACAGGGTGGCATGGTGGCACAGTGGTTAGCACTGCCTCACAGCGACAGTTACCCGGGTCCGATTCTGACCTCAGGTGACTGACTGTGTGGAGTTTGCAAATTCTCCCCATATCAGTGTGGGTTTCCTCCGGGTGCTCTCGTTTCCTCCCACAGACCAAAGAGGTGAAGGTTAGATGGATTGGCCATGCTAAATTGCCGCCAAGTGCCCAAAGGTTGGGTGGGGCTATGGGGATAGGGTGGGGATTGGGTTGAAGAAGGGTGGTCTTTCAAAGGGTCGATGGGCCGAATGGCATCCTTCTGCACTGTAGGGATTCTATGACTTCCATGACTCTAAGACTATGGATCCCGTTTAACAACAAAGAACTTTATTTTAACACGTCACAGGAAGCAAACACGTTTATATAAAAGAACGGACTTGGAAGAAACAATGAGGGACAATTAAGAATTATGTGAACTTACATGATCTAAGCGGGGGGTGACACTATACTTAGGGAATTTGATAGAAGGGGGAAACCGGGGAGGTAGGGTAGAATTATGGTTAGAACAGGTCGCACGTGGAAACAGTTGGAAAGAGGAAGGTGATGGTGGCCATCTTGGATGCCCATGAACAAAGGGAAACCCCGGCATGCAAGTGCACGTCCACGAGGTAAGTATGGCTGACCGCACAGGAGGGAATTGAACCCCCACCCCATCAGAATAGTTGCCTGGAACGTGAGGGGACCTAATGGACCAGTGAAAAGATCCAGAGTCTACACCCATCTAAAAAGCCTCAGGGTTGGCATAGTTTACCTTCAGAAGACACATTTGGAATAGAAAGACCAACTGAGGGTAAGAAAAAGATGGGTGGGACAGATGCATCAGTCATGCTTTGGCACGAGGGCGAGGGGATGGCCATACTGCTCAACAAAAGGGCAGTCTTCACAGCGACAAATAAGGTGGTGGACCCAGGGGAACGATACGTAATGGATAGCGGGACCCTGGAAGGGGCCCTGAGGTACTTGTAAATATATATGTTGCAAACTGGGATGACACCGAGTTCATTAAAAAAACTATGGTGAAGTTGCTGGACCTCAACTCCCACCAACTAATCATATTAGGGAGACTTCAACTGTGCACAGGACCCAACGGTAGACAAGTCATGCCCCAGATCGGGGCAAAATCAGGAATGGCGAAAAAAATTAAACACCTTCATGAAGCAGATGGGTTGGGGGGTGCGGGTGGACCCATGGAGGTTCAGCCACCTGAGGAAGAAAGAGTACCCCTTCTTCTCCAATGTTCACAAAGCTTATTCCCATATAGACTTCTTCGTAAAGGGTAAGTTGGTGCTTCGAAGGGTGGTCTTCCGGGCGGAATACTCCACAATCGTAATCTCGGACCATGCACTACACTACATGGATGTGGGTTTGGAGATAGGCCAGGCCCAGCAAACTCCAGGGAGACTGGTCACCACCCTCCTCGCCAATAAGGCATTGGGTGAAAAGATATCACAAGCCATCGACGGATATGTAATCTGTAAACAAAATGGGGAGGTCTCACCAAATGGGAGGCAATGAAGGCAGTGATGAGGGGGGGGGGGGGGGGGAACAATAGCATATGGAGCCTCAGGGACAGAAAGGAAGAGGCGGCCAGGTAATGGCTGATCAACTCCACATTAGGAGTAGATGGCGGGGCTCCATGGCCCCAGCTGGGGAGATACTGGCGGAGGGGAAAAAGTTACAAATGGAATTTGTCCTGCTCTCCAAGGGGAAAGCAGTGAAAAAGAAAACAATTTAATACAATAGTTCTTGCCCTATTTCACATATACGCAATTCAAACTTACACTTCCTAGTTCGGACTCTTAAGCTGTTCATTACCGCTTCCTCATTCCAATTGATTAAGGAAACATACAGTTGCTTGTCCTGTTCACACAAGTCCCAGATACCCAATACAGGATGTGCACTGTTTGGATCACTAACTTAAACATAAGAACATAAGAACTAGGAACAGGAGTAGGCCATCTGGCCCCTCGAGCCTGCTCCGCCATTTAATGAGATCATGGCTGATCTTTGTGGACTCAGCTCCACTCTCCGGCCCGTACACCATATCCCCGAATCCCTTTATTCTTTAGAAAGGTATCTATCTTTTTCTTAAAAACGTTTAAAGAAGGAGCCTCAACTGCTTCACTGGGCAAGGAATTCCAGAGATTCACAACCCTTTGGGTGAAGAAGTTCCTCCGACACTCCGCCCTATATCTACTTCCCCTTATTTTGAGGCTATGCCCTCTAGTTCTGCTTTCCCCGACCAGTGGAAACAACCTGCCCGCATCTATCCTATCTATTCCCTTCATAATTTTATATGTTTCAATAAGATCCCCCCGCATCCTTCTAAACTCCAATGAGTACAGTCCCAGCCTACTCAACCTCTTGTCATAATCTAATCCCCTCAACTCTGGGATCAACCTAGTGAATCTCCTCTGCACTCCCTCCAGTGCCAATATGTCCTTTCTCAGGTAAGGAGACCAAAACTGAACACAATATTCCAGATGCGGCCTCACCAACACCCTATACAATTGCAGCATAACCTCCCTAGTCTTGAACTCCATCCCTCTAGCAATGAAAGACAAAACTCGATTAGCCTTCTTAATCACCTGTTGCACCTGCACACCAACTTTTTGCGACTCGTGCACCAGCACACCCAGGTCCCTCTGCACAGCAGCATGTTTTAACATCTTACCATTTAAATAATAATCCATTCTGCTGTTATTCCTCCCAAAATGGATAGCCTCACACTTGGCAACATTGAATTCCATCTGCCAGACCGTCGCCCATTCACCTAACCTATCCAAATCCTTCTGCAGACTTCCGGTATCCTCTGCACTTTTTGCTTTACCACTCATCTTAGTGCCGTCTGTAAACTTTGACACATTGCACTTGGTCCCCAACTCCAAATCGTCTATGTAAATTGTGAACAACTGCGGGCCCAACACTGATCCTTGAGGGACCCCACTAGTTACAGGTTGCCAACCAGAGAAACACCCATTTATCCCCACTCTCTGCTTTCTGTTAGTTAACCAATCCTCTACCCATGCTACCACTTTACCCTCAATGCCATGCATCTTTAGTTTATGCAGCAACCTTTTGTGTGGCACCTTGTCAAAAGCTTTCTGGAAATCCAGATATACCACATCCATTGGCTCCCCGTTATCTACTGCACTGGTAACGTCCTCAAAAAATTCTACCAAATTAGTCAGACATGACCTACCCTTTGTGAACCCATGCTGCATCTGCCCAATGGGACAATTTCCCTCCAGGTGCCCTGCTATTTCCTCCTTAATGATAGATTCCAGCATTTTCCCTACAACCGAAGTTAAGCTTACCGGCCTATAATTACCCACTTTCTGCCAACCTCCTTTGTTAAACAGTGGTGTCACGTTTGCTACTTTCCAATCCTCTGGACCCACCCCAGAGTCTAGTGAATTTTGATAAATTATCACTAGTGCGTTTACAATTTCCCTAGCCATCTCTTTTAACACTCTGGGATGCATCCCATCAGGGCCAGGAGACTTGTCTACCTTTAGCCCCATTAGCTTGCCCAATACTGCCTCCTTAGTGATTACAATCATCTCAAGGTCCTCACCTATCATATCTTTATTTCCATCAGTCACTGGCATGTTATTTGTGTCCTCCACTGTGAAGACTGACACTAAAAACCTGTTTAGCTCCTCAGCCATTTCCCCGTCTCCTATTATTAAATCTCCCTTCTCATCTTCCAAAGGACCAATATTTACCTTAGCCACTCTTTTTTGTCTTATATATTTGTAGAAGCTTTTACTATCTGCTTTTATGTTCAACACAAGAAGCCTCGGGAATTAAAAGGACAACTGCAATTCTAATGAATGACAGACACAAAAGTTCACCAGCTCCAGTACGTTTTATTCCTTAGTTCCCATTTTAGAACATCTCATATAACCTCAGAACAAATAAAAATGGATCAGCTTTTAAGTGTTAACTATATTATTTTTTAAAGGAAAACATGGCAGCTGGTTCATAGATAGCAGGTTCCACTTAATAACACAAAATGCGAGACCAATTATTGACTTGGACTATCAATCATGCTTCTCCATAGATGATGCCAGATTTGTTGACTGTTTCCAGCATTTTCTGATTTTTGTTTCAAATTTCCAATGACCTCTTAATCTGTTTTGGTAATTTTTGGATAAATCTTTTCAGGTCAGTTGGAGAACCCTGAGCTCTTCTTTATAAACGTATTTTCCTTCCATCTTGAACAGACAGACAGGGCCTCAGTTTAATGTCTCCAACGCAGTACTAAAGGAGTACTGCCTTGTCAAAGTGTCAGCTGAGATTAAGTGCTCAAGTCCTGCTGGAGACCTCAAATGCACAACCTTCTAATTCAAATACATAAGGCCAAGTCTTTCCCTCTTCAATCTAACAGCATCAGACAGATGCAGCAGGACTTACACACAGAAAATCTGGCCTATAGAGGTAAGGCCAGTCTAATCACAAAAAGCATCCTGGTGCTTCAAAAATAATATATTCCAAACCCTTCATTAGGCTTTAGGTCCACGTAAACAAATCCTCAGGGCATCTGCCATCACCATGCCCTAGGCACTAAACTTCTCAGTCACTCTGTTGAAGCCACTCGATAAAGATGACTGCCACTCTGCAATCATTCCTTATTCGAGATTCAGAGTCAAAAAGTACTTTTCAGTGACATGGTTAAAAGGGATCAGAAAAACATCAACCAAACCTATTGTCCACATCCACCAGCTTCTCCCACCACCCACAACCCCCAAAATCGAGTCTTCCCCTGCCTGATGACACATGTCTGAAAGACGCATTAACTTAGAAAGCTTCCTTAAGATGCAAGTAAATTTGTTCTTCCTTCCCCAACATCTTTTCCTGTTAGAATATGTATTTTACTCGGTCTTATTTTTTATGGTGAATTTATAAGCTCTTGCTAAAACTGCAATTGATGTAGTCATTCCCCCATCTCACCACGACCGGATTCAAGTGCTGAGGCCTAGAAATTGCCTTTTGTAAATGTAGGAGGAAAATCTGAGCCTTTTAGGGCAAATCAGGTTCGGAGTCATAGAACATCGAATTTACAGTGCAGAAGGAGGCCATTTGGCCCATCGAGTCTGCATTGACCCTTGGAAAGGCCACCCCAATTAAGCCCGCACTTCCATCTTATCCCCGTAACCCAGTAACCCCTCCTAACCTTTTTGGACACGAAGGGCAATTTAGCATGGCCAATCCACCGAACCTGCACATCTTTGGACTGTGGGAGGAAACCGGAGCACCCGGAGGAAATTCACACAAACTCACGCAGACACGGGGAGACCGTGCAGACTCAGCACAGACAGTGACCCAAGCGGGAATCGAACCTGGGACCCCTGAGCTGTGAAGCCACAGTGCTAACCAATGTGCTGCCTGTCAGTTGGCGTGAGGGATCCAATTATTATTAAGATGAAGCTGTGGGGTGGCGGAGGTGGAAGGCAGAAACTGCGTGCAATTCTTCTAGTTATAAGGAAATTTCTTCAGCAACAATCTGAAAAATGCATTTTATACAAACATAAGTATTTCCCCACTGTCCCTCAACTTATTGACGCTGTCCTTTGTCCATAAGTGGATGTAAGCTCCCATGCCTCACCATCCATCCAGGCACGAAAACCATGTTTAAACAAATTTTGCACTTTAAAGTACCAGTTCTAAAAAGCTCGTGAAGCACTCAGTGCTTTCATATTAGGATCGACTACCTTTCACTATTATATTTTGTTATGATCTCAGTGGAGACCTATAACTTTAAAGAGAAATTCAAACTTTGTTACCAGTTGAAAAAAAAATGACATCAAGATTTTATATTTTTGCAACTTTTATGGTGTCAAATGACTCAAACATATTATCGGCAAAATGCTTTTTTTTTTCTCTGTGGGCAACTTATAAACTAGAAATAAGTGGTTCTTTGCTACTTGTCACACAGCACACTCTCCACGGAATCATAGTTCTTATACCGAACAGTTCTAAATTACTCCCACCTTCCCATGGGTTGCTTCATATTTCAGAAGAAACTCTTAACGGTGAATCCTCCAGAGTCCTTTAACTGCTTACAAACTTAGTCTTCACACTGATCACAAGCTCCCACCCATAATCTGTGTGGTGAAGGACAGAAGCAGCATTTTTCTCTGCTTAAACTGCAGGCTTGGTTGATTACATTTCTTGCTCTCCTCAATTGGTTACAGTCCACACAAAACAAAACTGCAAGTACTGTTTGTGATATGCCTGAGTTTAAGGGAAGCCTGTTTCCCCTTCTCAAAATTCCTTCCTTCACCCTTTACCCGTGGCAACACATTAGCTTTGTACCTATGTAAAAAGCTGATCAGTTATCTTTGATCCCAACTCCCTTTCATTTCAGAGCTGAAGGGCTAGTTTACAGCACAATGTTAACAATTTCATAGCGAAAACACTTGGGATCGATTTGTGCCTCAATGCTTACCAGGATTATCTCCAAGTATATACTTTGTATCTCCCTCTGAATAAAACAACATTATTCCTCTGATCCCTAACAATTAACCACCCACGCTTACTGACAGAACAGGTCACATGACCCCCTTCATTTATGCTACAATTTAAAGCTAAAGTCCAAAAATATAGTAATCTCATAAACCAAATAAATATTTCGAGGACATAATAATCATATAGACACTTCCATTAAATGTATTCCAGGTTTTTCTTCCATCCAGTCACCTTCACTAACCTATCTCAACAGAAAAGGAACGTCATCTACATATGTGTTTCACATGGTCAGGTACCCCAAAGTGCTTCATTGCACTGAAAAAGCATTTAATTGGTGGTCGCTGTTATAATGCAAGCATATGTGGCTGACAATTTTCATACAGCAAGGCATCATAAAAACAATGAGATAAATGACCATCTTATCTGTTTTAGTGATGCTGGTTGAGAGATAAATGTTTGCCTATAATAGAAGAATCCCCCCCCTCTTTGGATCTTTCATGTTCACTGGACAGGTTGGATGGACTTCATTTAGCGTCTCAACCACAGTTACTGATGCCGCACAACCCCTCTCATGTTCTTCAAGACTTCAGATAGTGGTATAATGCATGTGCCAACATGTACAACTTAAGCTGCAAAGTTCTTAGCTGATGTATTAAAGCAAAAAGCAGACAGTAGCAGAAATGTCAGGGCCGGGATTCACCGATATCGCGGCCAAGTGTGAATGCCAGCGTCAAAACCGGCGCAAGAGACGCCGGCATCAATGAGCCTCCAGGCCCAGTCATTCTCCTCTTCCTCGGGGGTTAGAACGCCGCCGGAGTGCTGTGCGCTGCTCCGGCGCCGAAAGCCGGCCCTGCACGGCTGGTGCAGGTCTGCGCATGTGCGCCACAGCCGTCTCCGCGCCCGCACATGCGCGTGGTTGCCGTCTCCGCACCAGCACCCGTGCAACATGGCGGAGCCCTACAGGGGCCCGGCATGGAGGAACATAGGCCCCCCGGCCCAGTTGAGCAGATTTCACCAGATTATTCGAATTTGACATTCTTTCTTTGGCAAAATGCACTCGATTAGAAACACTAAAGCTGGACAAACACACAACATGTACACGAGATTTCACTGATCAATAGAATGTCCAGCCCTCAATGGTAGACAGAGAAGGACTGTAAGTTTATCCCCAAAATTTTATTTCCCAGTTACAGAGTGATCAATTAAGTGGACTTCGATCAAAATCTTCTATCTTTTGAAACCAGTCTCAATCAAGTCTTTTATCCATTTCCAACGCAATACTCAATTTTGAGAGGCTTGCTAGAAGAAGCCCAAGATGTAACAACACCACAATGGATTAAGTGCGATCTCGTCCAACCAGCGAAACAGTCAACGATTGCAAGAAAAATAGTGACAAGTTCACAATGGCTGCCATTTCAAACATGTTAAAAAAAACCACACCATTTGTGGTGAGATATATGCAAAGATTCTGTTCGCCTCATAAAATCAGAAGCTCACCTTCAATCTCCCTATGGGTTTCTAACAATTGTTGGATTTGCCCCTCAAATACGTAATAATATTAGTGCTGATATTTACGGCTGCTATTTCATGTGCTAAGGGCCTGGCTAATGATCCGATTTAGGTATGTTATGTTGTCGGGAGATATTAGGTACTTGGTATAGAAATGGGGTCCAATTGTAGTAGGTAGTTTCGGGGTTAAACAGACTGAGGGAAAAGACTGCTAGCAGAAGAGTCAGAGGGACATGCACAAAGTCTGAGTTACCTTGTCGCATTCACACTTAACCTCGTCAATGAGAGTACACAGGGTGCTCCGGTTCAGCCAGGATGTTCCACTCAAGATTCACTGTCCTTCGGGCCAACCTTGTTTGACCAGTCATTAGCCCGTCACAGAGTCTGATGACCTAATTGTCCATCACTACAAGGTTAGTTGCATATGAATGGAATAGCTCTGTTGTATAAACGGGAATGAGAAATCAACCAAGATAATGATGATAGGTTCAAGTCTGGATACCCCAGAGAACGTTTGTTTGAGGGGCTGGGCAGAGCTTAGAAAAGGAGAGAGAAATAATGCTATTCTGAATAGTTACAGGCAGAAGGCTGTGGAAATCGACCAGAGAGGTCATGAAAGTTGCCACAGAGGCAGGCTTTGGTAAAGGGTTCTGAACAAATGTTCCTAACAGAAGAAAAATTGCTTCATAAATGCAAGAATTACCTTGGCCTGTCTGTGTAAGTGGCATCAGAGTGGCATGGTTATTTAAAGTAATATTTAAGGGAGCTAATGTGTTAAGGTTAAGAAACTACATGCAATCCGTTAGTGTTCGGGCTGAAATAAAAGTTTAAATATTGTTTTATTTTCTTTTGTTTCAATACAGTTTGTTTATAAAATCACCAAGCCCACTTCATATATTATCATTCCTGGAACAAATCGGTCTTTCTGCATCATCTTAAAACTTAAAACGTTATGGCATCTGATCCAGTAACGTAGCTACTGTTCAGAGCTGACCAAACATCCATAATAACATGAAACGGAACCCCAGAAAACATTTTAAACTATGATATTTCACATCTACAGATAGTAAATTATACTAAGAGGTTGTTTTAAGTACTACGGGTGGGATTCTCTGATCCTGAGGCTAAGTGTTGACGCCGTAGGAAAGCAGTCGCATTTCCCGACGGCGTCAACACGGCCCCTTTATCAGCAATTCTGGCCCCTAAAGGGTGCCAGCATGGCGCTGGAGCGGTTCACGCGCTCCAGCCGCTGATCTGGCTGTGCAATGGGCAGCGGGGGATGCGCGCATGCACAATGGGTCCGGCGCGAACCCGCGCATGCGGAATCCCACCTGCGCAATTTCCGTGCATGCGCGGTGTCTCCCTTGTCCGCGCCGGCCCTGACCCAACATGTCGCAGGAGTACAGGCACCGGCGCGGAAGAAAGGAGGCCGGGAGACAGCCGGTGGGTCCCGATCGCGGGCCAGGCCACATCAGAGGTCCCCCCCGGAATCGGACCCCCCCCCGGAATCGGACCCCCCCGGAATCGGACCCCCCCCACCCCTCCCCCCCCACAGGTCACCCCCGGACCCTTCAACGCCAAGGTCCCGCTGGCTCAGAGCAGGTTAGAACGGCACCAGTGGGACGCTCTTTTTTTTTTAACGGCCGCTCAGCCCATCCAGGCTGGAGAATAGCGGGGGGGGGGGGGGGGCGCTCGCCACGCCAACCACGCCTGCCCCAATGGCGCCGATTCTCCGCTCTGCGGAGAATCGCGTCCCGGCGGCGGGGCGAGATTTGTGCAGCCTGCCGTCGGTTTTCCTACCCAACGAGGGGTCGGAGAATCCCACCCTACATTTTAGAATTTGTTTATTCTTTTCTTAGTCTCGTTTTTACTCTTCTTCTTAATGCAAGCTATTTCCATCTCCCCCCACCCCCCACCCCCCCCCCAAAACCTCTTTGTGCAACTAATTTGACTCTAATCCGTTGATGAACCATTAATCCTGTTTACAGATACCTACTGGTATTACCATCACCAGTGCACAATTCCAACAATTGGCAATATAAGGATAATATGACCTGCGGAGGAGGTTTAAAAATTAAAACCCCAACGCTTGCTGCAAGTTGCAACACTCCAGCAATATTTGACTCAACATACGTTCTCCAAATAGACCATTTTTCTTTGAAATCATAGATATCATAGAATTTACAGTGCAGAAGGAGGCCATTCGGCCCATCGAGTCTGCACAGGCTCTTGGAAAGAGCACCCTACCCAAGGTCAACATCTCCGCCCTATCCCCATAACCCCACCCAACACTAAGGGCAATTTTGGACACTATGGGCAATTTATCATGGCCAATCCACCTAACCCGCACATCTTTGGACTGTGGGAGGAAACCGGAGCACCCGGAGGAAACCCACGCACACACGGGGAGGATGTGCAGACTCCGCACAGACAGTGACCCAAGAAGGAATCGAACCTGGGACCCTGGAGCTGTGAAGCAATTGTGCTATCCACAAGGCTACCGAAATGACATGCTGCAAATCAACAGTTATGTTATTTGGCATGCTGAAGAGCAACCATCATGGATACCAAATCACCAATTACATATAGAAACAAAAAAAAAAACACAACCACAGCTCACATATCAGAAAATGTGAAAGCTCGTGGTTATTCAAAAACAAAGGAATACTGAGAGTTGGAAATCCTGGAGGTGGATCCTTGCTTATCACAGGTGAGGGAAAGAATTGTTTGAAAGTAAAGTTGGAAATCCTGGAGGTGGATCCTTGGTGAAAACAGCTGAAGGAAAACATTGTTTGAAAGAAGATTCTAAGGTGAGTCTTTTTGAGAGTGGTGTTCAGAAGCATTCATGTGAGTCCAGTAATATCAGTTGGCGTGGTGTTGCCCCATTCTGCACGTTGCCCACTAGGTGCACCAGGGGCAGAAGTGGGGAGGGCGGGAACTGTGAGGCGCTGCAGTGTTCTAGCATCTCCTCTGTGGGAGTCACCAGCACGGACCCCATCACCTCCTCCTACCTTGGGGTGCCCAATGGCCCCTGGGCTACACCATGGGATAAGGCTCCCCGCCACCTGGCACTGTTAGTCCTGGAGGCCCACTCTGATCTCGACCAAGGTCCGCACGCTTGCGGCCATGGAGCACAGGGAGTGGACCATCACCATCTGGGACTGCGCTACATCATGCAGCGACTGTGCCACCACCTTCTGGGTTTGTGTCACATCAGCCAGTGACTGCACCATCTCCCTCTGGGACTGGGCCACCACACTCAAGTGTCTGTGCCACATTGGCCAGTGCCTGGGCAGTGCTGCCGACATTCCCAGCCATGGGCTGCTTTGACTGGGCCACATTCAGGAGCGCCGCTGCTATTTCCAGGTGATGCACACCAGATAATGTCCCAGCAGCCTCTTCACTAACTTGCCCAATCGAGATGAGTGTCTTTGGGATGGTGGAGGGTGACGGAGATAGCTGTGATGGGAAATCAGTGTCATCCTCCTACCCGACCTCTGGGTTAACCGGAGTCTCGGGCAGAGGACTGATGTCCAAGCTGCTTTGAGCATCACTGCCCGGCTCACGGGGGGGGGGGGGGGGGGAAGCTGTGGCATTGGCTGGGGGTGCGGACACCAGATGGACCCGCCCCGTCATCAGCAGGTCCTGCAGGACACACAAGGCGCATGATTAGATTGCGGGTCGGGGGAGAGTGGGGTTGGGCATGTGGGTGGGTGGGGGGGGGGGGGGTGGTGGTGTTGGCATGAAGCTGGTGTGGGGGTGAGGGGGATATTGGGGTGTGGGTGGTGGGGGGGTTGGCATATGAGTCACAGAGAACGGCAACTAAGCAGGGTCTCACTTTCTCGCCCATGGCCGAGCTCCACATCGGTGACCTCCTGGGCCGCCGACCACGTCCAGGGCCCTCTGCTCGGTCACGGTAAGGGGTTGCAGGTGCGGCGGTCCCCCTCTTGTCCGACGCATGCAGCCCATGGGTAGCTGGTGGCCCCAGTGGCCAGGGCACCCAGCCATACCGACAGGTTTGGATACCGGCAGGATAGGTGTTCGGCTGTCCTCTTGGTGGGAGGGGGGTAGGGTTACAGGTGTGTGGGATTGCAGGTTACTGCCATGGGCACAGTGCTGCCTACTCACCTTGGTCGCCAAGGAGGTTGTGCAGTTTTTTCCGGCACTGCCTGCCCTTCCGGATGGTGTTGCCCATGGTGCTCATGGCCTCTGCCACCTGCACCCAGGCACAGCAAATGGCGGCAGCTGGTAGCCTCCTTCCCGGACCTGAGTACAAGGATATCTGCCGCTCCTCCACCGCGTTCAAGAGGGTCTCCAGCTCATCATCGGTAAACCTCGAGGCTGCTCTCCTCACTGCCATCTTGTTGGCTGGGAGGGTGTGTGTGGAGTGAAGTGTGTATATGCGGCTGCAGCTTGTCAGCCTTTTGAGTGTGAATCGCGAAACCAGCACGGTTTCGGATTAGAATCGATTGTGTTCGCGTGGCGCCGATGCTAGCTCCTTAGCAGTAGTGGAATCGGTCCAGGTATGGCAGCAGTTTTTCTGTCGAGAAAGTCCACGAATTCTGCGTTGCCGTCAACACTTAGTCTCAGAAACGGTGAATCCTACCCATGGTCTTTTGAGCGAGGGTTCCACTCTGGGATCTTCCCACCCAATAGCATCATCTGGGATCATAACAATAAAGAAAGTAATATAGGTTTGAGCAAGTGCAGGCTAAAAGCACATAATGTGAATCCATTACGCACTAACTTAGTAATCTGATGCAACAAGGCTCTACGGATGGCAATTTTAGATACATTTGTATCTTTACTGACAACATATTCACTTCTCAATTTATAATGTTCAGAAAAAGTGTAAAAAAAGCTAAAGGGGATCCTCATGTTGTTCATTCTTTTAACTTCTCTTGACTAGTCTTCATGAGCATCAAATCAGCTTTATTATAAATGTAATTGCAATTTGATTTGGCCAATTAAAAAGTCTGGTGTTGTGGTTAGTGAAGACCATTACTCGCTCCACTACGATCACAATGCAGCCTGACACATGTGCTCTGATGGGACCCAAAAGTAATATCAGTGTTGGCGCACATAATCTCTTATGAAAACACAGATGCTGCACACAGCAGTGATTAGAGGTTTCATTGTGAGTTTGTTGAACAAAAGAAATTTCGTGTTTTTACTCCTGATTTGACTCTAATGACTTCTTGGAAACCAATTTGCTCACTATAATATTGGCGTTTCTCTTACCTATCAAAAAATATTTTCATTACTCATCAAAACTGCACGATGTGTATTCACTCGTACAGTTCATATTCAAGTGTTTTGAATAGGGTTACAAATTTCATCTATCTCGCTGTGTGAAGCTTTGTGGGAAAATGCTCAACTGGCACGGCTATAATCTGTTTGATAAAGATCTAATTAGTATTTTTTTGGTGGGGTTGATTAACTCAGTTGGTTAGATGGCTTGAGTATGGACCAGAATCATGCCAATAGTGCAAGGTTTAAATCCCTTTTCTAGCTGAGGTAGGCTTGGGTTCTGCCTCCTTGCCCAGCCCAGAGATAAAGCAACCTTGAATGATCATGGTTACCTGAAGGAGCAGTCATCGATTGTGATGGCATTAGAACCGTTATGCTTCTAAACAGGACTGTTTTTGTAGCATGCTATTTGTGTTATGACTTGAAATACACAATGTAAATTTATTAGCAACTTCAGTTAGCTGTATTTTATGTGCTTTGGATCTTTGTTAGGGAAGAAGAACATTATACAGTAAAATCTTTGTTCTCCGTCATGCTGGGTGAATGGGTGGTGCCAGTAAATCTAAAATGCCAGTCAATGGGAAGTTATATTACTCTGGGCAGAAGAAATGGTGGGTATAACTTTGTTCAGGCACAATAGCCAGAACTAACCCATCATTTTGATCTAAAATTTAAAACCAACTTTGCAGATTTACAATCTATTGTTGTCAGTTTCTTTTTTTTTTTTACAAAGTTGCGTGAACACTGAATGTGATTGGCTTTAAAAAAAAAAAATCAAGCTGTCAGCAATTCTGGTCAGCAGAGTGGCAGATGACACCATGTTTCCTGTGGGAAAAAAATGCTAATTATTGCCCTTAAATTGGTGGTGCTGCCTAATCAGAAACCTACAGATAAGCACTTGGTCATCTTCATATTTTTCCAAGTATTAAATGTGTGGACATTTTCAGACTGGGGAATAGAGAAAACTTATCAGGGAAAGTTCTTCTTGATGAGTGCCTGGTTCACTATTGTCATTCCTTACAAACATGTACATCTGGGGTTTCTCAAATCTCGCAACTGATACCCAGAATTTAAAAAGCCTTAAGGTTGGGAATGTTAACTTTAAAAGCCTGTAAGCTTGGGAATGCGTCTCGGGAAAGAATATGTACAGAATATGAAGAACTTCCCCGGCGAGCAAATTATTAAAATGAATCGGTAAAGAAGAAGCCCGTGATTGTTTTGGTTTTCCACATGTTCCCATGCAAGACCAAATGTCCCCAGGGTTATTGACTTCCAGAAATGTGTATAAAGTTTGATGCGACCATCAATTCACTCGAAGACACATGGAGAAGTAAACCGTGGTTTTAATCAGCTTAGAACTGTGCCTGCCTGCGACCGGTACAATACTGAAGGTGGCCCCACAGGTCAGCTGCTCTTATACCTCCTCTAAAGGGGACGAGCCATGGGCGGAGCCCGTACATGCCCCAAAATATCCCCCTGTGGGTGGAGCCACACAATGGCCCATAGGTGGAGCCCACAGGGTTAATAACATAACATAACATAATACAGTGCACTGGTGAATTATCAGTAATTATACATTCACCACAAAGTTTTGCTTTCTCTCAGCTTCTCATTGCAAGAAATGAGGACTGTTTTCCATCAGAGGATAGAGTGCAATTGGACAAAGGCACAACCATTATGCAAACAACTGTATAAACAAGAGTCAAACACAACTACCCAGAACTGCCTCTGCAGGATTAAATATGGCAGGGAGAGTTGCAGAGCTTTACCATGTGCTGCGCAAGCTGACCTGAATCCAATCAATATCTTAGGGCACCAATGGAAGTCAACATTGGTTCCTCTTCTTCTGGCTCTTTGCTTTTTTTGAGCAGCTAGAAATTGTACAAATACAGAAAACAAATCTAGAGCCTGAACTCTTTGCCCGTTGGGTGTGTGCGCTCAGCGTGCCAGGAAGCGGGCGCAAAAGTCATATACGGCCGCAGTCGGCCCTGGAGGGCGATTTCAATTAAAGGTCAGCCAGCGTGAAACATGCTCTGTGAAAGGCTGAGTGCTGCCAGGTAGGGAAGGAACCAAGAAAAGGGAGTAGACGGGCTGACACTTTCTATCGTGCTCCCTCAGGGGACAGCCACTGTGGAGCTGCCTCAGCGAGCTGCAGATATGTATAAATATAAATACCAATTGAAAAAACCTTTGCAAAATGTCTGGGCAGCACATTCAAACACAAACCTCAGTCCCCAGGCAACTGAATACATTTTATTTCAACCCTGACAGTTCACCCTGCCCTGGATCGAGATTGAAGCTAAAACGTAACGGCCGCCTGGCCAATCGGCCCACCCACCAACTATAAAAGCGGATGGGCTATGTAAAATTTTATTCAATTGACTCCTCAAAGTACTAAATTACCAGCTGGATTGTCGGTGGGCGTGCTTTCACTCTTGCATCCACCCACCAAAACATTGTTCGAGTGCGCGACGTCTTGAAGTTCTGAAGTCCTGTCGCACAATTGCATAC
Source organism: Scyliorhinus torazame (assembly GCF_047496885.1). Lineage (NCBI taxonomy): Eukaryota > Metazoa > Chordata > Chondrichthyes > Carcharhiniformes > Scyliorhinidae > Scyliorhinus > Scyliorhinus torazame. The sequence continues at coordinate 83,179,633 of NC_092714.1, forward strand.
GCTTCTTAGTTGGGCACGCACCTGCCCGAGCAAAGTCAAATTCTGGCTTAGATCTTCAAGAAGTGTCACAATTAAGGTACTGAGAAATGTTCATCTGCAGAATCTTTCTTGACATGCAAATGCATATTCTTTCACCAGAGAATTAGGTACGTTCAGGCCATCAGTGGCAAGACTTAGGAAGTTCCAGATATCCAGTGGACTTAGGAAGTTCCAGATATCCAAGTAAAACAACATTGCACTTTGACAAAGAGTCATCGGGCTCGAAACGTTAGCTCTTTTCTCTCCCTGTAGATGCTGCCAGACCTGCTGAGATTTTCCAGCATTTTCTCTTTCGTTAAAACCACATTGTGCTTACTAGTAGAGAGTCCTGGCTAACACCCCACCCCATAACTCCTTCAGCTAAATCTACACATTAAGTCACCATTTTACAGGACTCTTAGAATGCAGTTCTAAACTTCCAATGCTCCAAGGAAACAGTTTACCCCTCTATTGTATAATGTGGACTGGCTACCTAGACAGAACATCACTCTCCCCGGAAGCAATAGGATAAAGTTGCATCATGACAGTTAAAATTATCCAATTGCTTCGAAGCTGGAGTGGGATAGAGAGGTTGCAAGCATCAGGGAGTCCAGGAGTATTGGCATTTAGCAAAAGGATAACATATAATAGGTGTTTTAACTGCTGTGAAGTTGTCAGGGAAAGGAGAGCAGGTGTTACAAGATTGATCAGGATTAGAGTGTCAAATAAGGAACAATTCCTTGGAATGCTAGGAGCGGAGTAGAAAATGTGGGCTCATATTAGAGTTGGTGAAAATAGAGAAAGGTGTTCTGTCAAATGCGGGGGGTTTTGGGTGGGTTGGTGAAGACAAAGGAAACATTATCATATTTCCGGAAGGTTGAGTGAAAAGAAAGTAGGGTAGTAGTGAGCAGATGGAACACAATGTATGGAAAGCCCCATCTACCATTTTGCAAGGGAATCTGACTGAGCAAAGGAGAGTTTGGCGATTGGCCTGAGGATCCGTTTTTACGCTAAAATCAGGGGTGGCGCCATTTTTCGGATTCGCCGCCCCCTCAAAAACAACATCATCGCTGAGTAGCCGCACGCTGATGGGCGTCATCTTAGGCCCTCACCCGATGCTCCACCCCCAGTGGGCCAACTTCCCGATGGCGTGGGGCTCACAGTTTTCGGGGACCTCGCGTGTCGGCTGCAGACTGTGACCTACGCCGCCACAGTCGGTGGGGAAGGGGGTGGGAGCCGTTCCAATGGCCGGGGGGGCTTCGGCGGGGGCGGCGAGTGGGGTTACAGGGGAGCACTATCTGGTAGGCCGGTTTCCGTGCAGCCGGAGCCTTGTTGTATAGCATGGCCGCTGAAGGTCGCCGCCGTGCGCATGTGCGGCCACAGACCTGGCAATTCTCCATCCGTATCTGCAGGTGAAGCTGGGGGCTTTACGTGACGCGGCTGCTAGCCCCCCAATGGGTGGAGCATCGGTGCTGGGGCGGTGCCGACATTGGTCGTAAGGTTAGACACATGCTCCGGACGTAGCCTCAGAATCGGAGATTCCAGCCCATAGTCTTTAGATTAATGACCTGGAGATGCGTCAATGCTAATTAAATATTGCCATTCTAGTAATATAAATTAAAATTAATCAAAAAGGTAAAACTGAAAAAACGCAAAAAGATAGAGATCAGTCGGTAAGCTATATTTCACTGCTCTTGCAGGCATGTATATTCAGAAACACTAATAGCTAGAGAGATGACCTATTCAAAGTCCAGCCTTAGTTAACTGATTTAAGTTTTAAAATAACTGATGGTATGTCACATTTTCTTTTGTTCTTTACATCTAGAAATTATTTATTTCTAACAAAGGGGCAATTTAGCGTGGCCAATCCACTTAACCAGCACATCTTTGGGTTGTGGAGGTGAAACCCACGCAGACACGGGGGGGGGGGGGGTGGGGGGGGAATGTGCAAACTCCACACGGACGGACAGTAACCCCGGACCTGGATCGAAACTGCACCTTAGACAGCAGTGCTAACCACAGTACTAACCGTGCCGCCCTAATGGTATGTAACATATTTTGATATCCCTCTTGATCCAATTTGGAATTGGAGTTTACATACTAGTGAGTTAAGGGATCAATTGTCTTCAGATATTGTTCCCCAGTAAAGTCCTCTGAACACTGTGCTTCCCTTCTCCACTTCTAGTCAATGACTTGGCATCTCCCATTCTCACAGCTGATTTCTTGGCTCATTCTTTTAGTTAGCATTGTGATATATAGTACAGCTAATGGTAAATGCCGAGCTGCCAAAATCCCAGAAAGGAAACTTGAAACAGCTACGAAAACATTTTTTGCAATTTGTATAGCATTAGGAGAGGTCCTGAAATCCAGAAGTTATGTTTCTGACTACTTGTGATGATTTTATAGCAAAGTAAATGTTTGGGAGGTGAGTAGTTAGTTTAAAAGCTCTTACCTTTACAGGAGCAGCCCTTTGGATTTCGGCGGCAGCGGTGCGCAGGGGCCTTCTGGGAGGTGAGTAGTTAGTTTAAAAGCTCTTACCTTTACAGGAGCAGCCCTTTGGATTTCGGCGGCAGCGGTGCACAGGGGCCTTCTGGGAGGTGAGTAGTTAGTTTAAAAGCTCTTACCTTTACAGGAGCAGCCCTTTGGATTTCGGCGGCAGCGGTGCGCAGGGGCCTTCTGGGAGGTGAGTAGCGAGTTTAAAAGCTCTTACCTTTACAGGAGCAGCCCTTTGGATTTCGGCGGCAGCGGTGCGCAGGGGCCTTCTGGGAGGTGAGTAGTTAGTTTAAAAGCTCTTACCTTTACAGGAGCAGCCCTTTGGATTTCGGCGGCAGCGGTGCGCAGGGGCCTTCTGGGAGGTGAGTAGTTAGTTTAAAAGCTCTTACCTTTACAGGAGCAGCCCTTTGGATTTCGGCGGCAGCGGTGCGCAGGGGCCTTCTGGGAGGTGAGTAGCGAGTTTAAAAGCTCTTACCTTTACAGGAGCAGCCCTTTGGATTTCGGCGGCAGCGGTGCGCAGGGGCCTTCTGGGAGGTGAGTAGTTAGTTTAAAAGCTCTTACCTTTACAGGAGCAGCCCTTTGGATTTCGGCGGCAGCGGTGCGCAGGGGCCTTCTGGGAGGTGAGTAGTTAGTTTAAAAGCTCTTACCTTTACAGGAGCAGCCCTTTGGATTTCGGCGGCAGCGGTGCGCAGGGGCCTTCTGGGAGGTGAGTAGTTAGTTTAAAAGCTCTTACCTTTACAGGAGCAGCCCTTTGGATTTCGGCGGCAGCGGTGCGCAGGGGCCTTCTGGGAGGTGAGTAGTTAGTTTAAAAGCTCTTACCTTTACAGGAGCAGCCCTTTGGATTTCGGCGGCAGCGGTGCGCAGGGGCCTTCTGGGAAGTGAGTAGTTAGTTTAAAAGCTCTTACCTTGACAGGAGCAGCCCTTTGGATTTCGGCGGGAACCGGAAGTTCGACCTCTGGCAAGTCCCCCCCCCCCCCCAATAAATTCTGGTGGAGAGGAAACCCGAGACACTACACGTGTAGTGTCTCCCACCCACCCTCCTCCTCTAACCTAATAATAAGACCCATTGGTGTAAGGTTAGTGCCATATTATATTATTAGCATTGTGCAGGCCAAGGATTGGAGGTGGAGGAGCAGTCTCTGTCAGCGAGAGAACCTGAGAACATCTCAGAAGGTAAGCAAGTGATTTTTACTTTTATACCTTTTTTTCAAATTGTGTGTGTCGGGGGGAAACTGAAGTGACATCACAGAAAAGCTGTGACCTGAGTGGCTGGTTGGGATTCTAACCTAAATTTTTTTGAGTATTTGGGAACTAATTAAACATAATAACTTAATTATAATTTAGAGGATATCTAAGCCAGAGATCGGAGGATATTATAGTTAGCTATCGCATTTCTATTAGAAATCTAGTGCTAGGAAACAGATAGTTGACAGTAACTTTGTAATTTAAAAAGAAAGTATTTATTAAAAAAAAAAAGACAAATTTTAATTTTAATTAATTGACGCAATGTCAGTTAGAGGGGTGCTGTGCTCTGACTGTGAGATGTGGCAGGTCCGGGAGGCTTCCAGCGTCCCGGATGGCTTCATCTGCAGAAAGTGCACCCAACTGCAGCTCCTCACAGACCGCATGGTTCGGTTGGAGCAGCAATTGGATGCACTTAGGAGCATGCAGGTGGCGGAAAGCGTCATAGATCGCAGTTATGTAAGTGTGGTCACACCCAAGGTGCAGGCAGAGAAATGGGTGACCACCAGAAAGGGCAGGCAGTCAGTGCAGGAATCCCCTGTGGTTGTCCCCCTCTCGAACAGATATACCCCTTTGGATACTGTCGGGGGGGATAGCCTATCAGGGGAAAACAGCAGCAGCCAGAGCAGTGGCACCACGGCTGGCTCTGATGTTCAGAAGGGAGGGTCAAAGCGCAGAAGAGTAATAGTTATAGGGGACTCTATAGTCAGGGGAACAGATAGGCGCTTCTGTGGACGTGAAAGAGACTCCAGGATGGTATGTTGCCTCCCTGGTGCCAGGGTCCAGGATGTCTCCGAACGGGTAGAGGGAATCCTGAAGGGGGAGGGCAAACAGGTAGAGGTCGTTGTACATATTGGTACTAACGACATAGGCAGGAAGGGGCATGAGGTCCTGCAGCAGGAGTTCAGGGAGCTAGGCAGAAAGTTAAAAGACAGGACCTCGAGGGTTGTAATCTCGGGATTACTCCCTGTGCCACGTGCCAGTGAGGCTAGAAATAGGAAGATAGAGCAGACAAACACGTGGCTAAACAGCTGGTGTAGGAGGGAGGGTTTCTGTTATCTGGACCACTGGGAGCTCTTCCGGGGCAGGTGTGACCTGTATAAGATGGACGGGTTGCATCTAAACCGGAGAGGCATAAATATCCTGGCCGCGAGATTTGCTAGTGTCACACGGGAGGGTTTAAACTAGTATGGCAGGGGGGTGGGCACGGGAGCAATAGGTCAGAAGGTGAGAGCGTTGAGGGAGAACTAGGGAATAGGGACAATGTGGCTCTGAGGCAGAGCAGACGGGGAGAAGTTGCTGAACACAGCGGGTCTGGTGGCCTGAAGTGCATATGTTTTAATGCAAGGAGCATTACGGGTAAGGCAGATGAACTTAGAGCTTGGATTACTACTTGGAACTATGATGTTGTTGCCATTACAGAGACCTGGTCGAGGGAAGGGCAGGATTGGCAGCTAAACGTTCCAGGATTTAGATGTTTCAGGCGGGATAGAGGGGGATGTAAAAGGGGAGGCGGAGTTGCGCTACTTGTTCAGGAGAGTATCACAGCTATACAGCGAGAGGACACCTCAGAGGGCAGTGAGGCTATATGGGTAGAGATCAGGAATAAGAAGGGTGCAGTCACAATGTTGGGGGTATACTACAGGCCCCCCAACAGCCAGCGGGAGATAGAGGAGCAGATAGGTAGACAGATTTTGGAAAAGAGTAAAAACAACAGGGTTGTGGTGATGGGAGACTTCAACTTCCCCAATATTGACTGGGACTCACTTAGTGCCAGGGGCTTAGACGGGGCAGAGTTTGTAAGGAGCAACCAGGAGGGCTTCTTAAAACAATATGTAAACAGTCCAACTAGGGAAGAGGCGGTACTGGACCTGGTATTGGGGAATGAGCCCGGCCAGGTGGTAGATGTTTCAGTAGGGGAGCATTTCGGTAACAGTGACCACAATTCAGTAAGTTTTAAAGTACTGGTGGACAAGGATAAGAGTGGTCCGAGGATGAATGTGCTAAATTGGGGGAAGGCTAATTATAACAATATTAGGCGGGAACTGAAGAACATAGATTGGGGGCGGATGTTTGAGGGCAAATCAACATCTGACATGTGGGAGGCTTTCAAGTGTCAGTTGATAGGAATACAGGACAGGCATGTTCCTGTGAGGAAGAAAGATAAATACGGCAATTTTCGGGAACCTTGGATGACGAATGATATTGTAGGCCTCGTCAAAAAGAAAAAGGAGGCATTTGTCAGGGCTAAAAGGCTGGGAACAGACGAAGCCTGTGTGGCATATAAGGAAAGTAGGAAGGAACTTAAGCAGGGAGTCAGGAGGGCTAGAAGGGGTCATGAAAAGTCATTGGCAAATAGGGTTAAGGAAAATCCCAAGGCTTTTTACACTTACATAAAAAGCAAGAGGGTAGCCAGGGAAAGGGTTGGCCCACTGAAGGATAGGCAAGGGAATCTATGTGTGGAGCCAGAGGAAATGGGCGAGGTACTAAATGAATACTTTGCATCAGTATTCACCAAAGAGAAGGAATTGGTAGATGTTGAGTCTGGAGAAGGGGGTGTAGATAGCCTGGGTCACATTGTGATCCAAAAAGACGAGGTGTTGGGTGTCTTAAAAAATATTAAGGTAGATAAGTCCCCAGGGCCGGATGGGATCTACCCCAGAATACTAAAGGAGGCTGGAGAGGAAATTGCTGAGGCCTTGACAGAAATCTTTGGATCCTCGCTGTCTTCAGGGGATGTCCCGGAGGACTGGAGAATAGCCAATGTTGTTCCTCTGTTTAAGAAGGGTGGCAGGGATAATCCCGGGAACTACAGGCCGGTGAGCCTTACTTCAGTGGTAGGGAAATTACTGGAGAGAATTCTTCGAGACAGGATCTACTCCCATTTGGAAGCAAATGGACGTATTAGTGAGAGGCAGCACGGTTTTGTGAAGGGGAGGTCGTGTCTCACTAACTTGATAGAGTTTTTCGAGGAGGTCACTAAGATGATTGATGCAGGTAGGGCAGTAGATGTTGTCTATATGGACTTCAGTAAGGCCTTTGACAAGGTCCCTCATGGTAGACTAGTACAAAAGGTGAAGTCACACGGGATCAGGGGTGAACTGGCAAGGTGGATACAGAACTGGCTAGGCCATAGAAGGCAGAGGGTAGCAATGGAGGGATGCTTTTCTAATTGGAGGGCTGTGACCAGTGGTGTTCCACAGGGATCAGTGCTGGGACCTTTGCTCTTTGTAGTATATATAAATGATTTGGAGGAAAATGTAACTGGTCTGATTAGTAAGTTTGCAGACGACACAAAGGTTGGTGGAATTGCGGATAGCGATGAGGACTGTCTGAGGATACAGCAGGATTTAGATTGTCTGGAGACTTGGGCGGAGAGATGGCAGATGGAGTTTAACCTGGACAAATGTGAGGTAATGCATTTTGGAAGGGCTAATGCAGGTAGGGAATATACAGTGAATGGTAGAACCCTCAAGAGTATTGAAAGTCAAAGAGATCTCGGAGTACAGGTCCACAGATCACTGAAAGGGGCTACACAGGTGGAGAAGGTAGTCAAGAAGGCATACGGCATGCTTGCCTTCATTGGCCGGGGCATTGAGTATAAGAATTGGCAAGTCATGTTGCAGCTGTATAGAACCTTAGTTAGGCCACACTTGGAGTATAGTGTTCAATTCTGGTCGCCACACTACCAGAAGGATGTGGAGGCTTTAGAGAGGGTGCAGAAGAGATTTACCAGAATGTTGCCTGGTATGGAGGGCATAAGCTATGAGGAGCGATTGAATAAACTCGGTTTGTTCTCACTGGAACGAAGGAGGTTGAGGGGCGACCTGATAGAGGTATACAAAATTATGAGGGGCATAGACAGAGTGGATAGTCAGAGGCTTTTCCCCAGGGTAGAGGGGTCAATTACTAGGGGGCATAGGTTTAAGGTGAGAGGGGCAAGGTTTAGAGTAGATGTACGAGGCAAGTTTTTTACGCAGAGGGTAGTGGGTGCCTGGAACTCACTACCGGAGGAGGTAGTGGAGGCAGGGACGATAGGGACATTTAAGGGGCATCTTGACAAATATATGAATAGGATGGGAATAGAAGGATACGGACCCAGGAAGTGTAGAAGATTGTAGTTTAGTCGGGCAGTATGGTCGGCACGGGCTTGGAGGGCCGAAGGGCCTGTTCCTGTGCTGTACATTTCTTTGTTCTTTGTTCTTATTAATAAATAAAATAATAAAGTAGAATTACACAAAAAAAAATTGCTTCACACAATAAACAATACTTGAAAACAGTTCCAAAAAATCATGACTCAACTACCTTCACAGCTACCCTTCCCCCTATCAGTTCATCAATAAAATTCCAGTAATTTTTAACACAGTGCCTTTGTTTTCTTTTGCGTGTCCTCAGAGGACAACAGAATCTGGTTCTGAAGATCTGGCTTTCTTCGCATTCCTGCTATCTGCTGAGAGATCTAAGCAGCTACTCCCTCAAATAGGAATCTCCTTAAATACATTCTTTCTCTTTGATCTTTCCATTGTCTCACTCAGTCTCTTTAGAAATGCTTCCTCGGGGGTATGGGGGGGGGGGTCAATTGATGTGAGCATGGGAGTGGTTGCGTTTATCTCTGGCTCTGCTCATCTTTCATCCATCTTTTCATCTTAGTGCACATTTCTTATTCGTCTTTTCTTGGGTTACATGGCTTGAGCTCTGTCCTGGGAAGTGTTTGGTAGGTGTCTTGGTAAGAAAGAGCCAAGGTAAAATGCTACAATCCTCATTTATTCATAGATTATCATAGAATTTACAGTGCAGAAGGAGGCCATTCAGCCCATCGAGTCTGCACTGGCTCTTGGAAAGAGCACCCAACCCACGGTCAACACCTCCACCTCATCCCCATAACCCAGTAACCCCACCCAACACTAAGGGCAATTTTGGACACTTAGGGCAATTTATCATGGCCAATCTTTGGACTGTGGGAGGAAACCAGAGCACCCGGAGGAAACCCACGCACACACGGGGAGGATGTGCAGACTCCGCACAGACAGTGACCCAAGCCGGGAATCGAACCTGGGACCCTGGAGCTGTGAAGCAATTGTGCTATCCACAATGCTACCGTGCACCACTTCATGGTGGCTGGAGTGCGCTGGGGTGGGGCCCTGCTTGAAGTGCCTCAGTTGTTGCTGAGCAGCCTTATGCCTTGGTGGTGCTGTGTGAATCAGATGATGATGGCCAATGGAGATATTGGGTGGGATTCTCCATCAGCTGACAACAAAATCAGGGAATGCGATCGAACGGAGCCGAGACTTACGTACCTCTCACACCCTTCTGACAGAGCACTGAGGCAGGCTGTAACATTGTGCACAGATCTTTAATGTGAGAACATATATACAGGCTTGTGCCCTAGCCCATAACGCTAAACTGTGCCCTGCACCTGTGCCAATTTAACTGGTGTCTCCTTTTCTGGCCCTAACGTTATGTCCACTTGGATCCCCAGACAGCCTGTTTGATTCATACCCTGTGATCTGGGTCCCCCATTGCGGCCGTCTTCTGGGGCGACCGGGCCTTGATGGGTCTGGCTGCTGCTCGGTTGTCCCAGGTGGCGTGGGTCCACCCTGTTCTGCCCGCTGCCCATGTGATGCACCAGTAACGGGGAGACCTAGTCAAAGGTGCTGCGTTGTTCCGCCACCTCCCCATGGGAGACACCGGCACGGGCCCCATCACCTCTTCCTCCCTCTCAAGGTGCTTGGTGGCCCCCGGGCTACTACTTGGAATGGGTGTGAGCGGAGCTAACCCCCGAGGCTCCCTCGCCACCTGCCGCTACCAGTATTGGAGGCCTCAGGCTGTTGTCTTCCTGCCAGAGTATGCATGCTCACAGCCATGGAGTACAGGGAGTGGACCACCTCCGTCTACAAAGAACAAAGAACAAAGAAATGTACAGCACAGGAACAGGCCCTTCGGCCCTCCAAGCCCGTGCCGACCATACTGCCCGACTAAACTACAATCTTCTACACTTCCTGGGTCCGTATCCTTCTATTCCCATCCTATTCATATATTTGTCAAGATGCCCCTTAAATGTCCCTATCGTCCCTGCCTCCACTACCTCCTCCGGTAGTGAGTTCCAGGCACCCACTACCCTCTGCGTAAAAAACTTGCCTCGTACATCTACTCTAAACTTTGCCCCTCTCACCTTAAACCTATGCCCCCTAGTAATTGACCCCTCTACCCTGGGGAAAAGCCTCTGACTATCCACTCTGTCTATGCCCCTCATAATTTTGTATACCTCTATCAGGTCGCCCCTCAACCTCCTTCGTTCCAGTGAGAACAAACCAAGTTTATTCAATCGCTCCTCATAGCTTATGCCCTCCATACCAGGCAACATTCTGGTAAATCTCTTCTGCACCCTCTCTAAAGCCTCCACATCCTTCTGGTAGTGTGGCGACCAGAATTGAACACTATACTCCAAGTGTGGCCTAACTAAGGTTCTATACAGCTGCAACATGACTTGCCAATTCTTATACTCAATGCCCCGGCCAATGAAGGCAAGCATGCCGTATGCCTTCTTGACTACCTTCTCCACCTGTGTAGCCCCTTTCAGTGATCTGTGGACCTGTACTCCGAGATCTCTTTGACTTTCAATACTCTTGAGGGTTCTACCATTCACTGTATATTCCCTACCTGCATTAGCCCTTCCAAAATGCATTACCTCACATTTGTCCAGGTTAAACTCCATCTGCCATCTCTCCGCCCAAGTCTCCAGACAATCTAAATCCTGCTGTATCCTCAGACAGTCCTCATCGCTATCCGCAATTCCACCAACCTTTGTGTCGTCTGCAAACTTACTAATCAGACCAGTTACATTTTCCTCCAAATCATTTATATATACTACAAAGAGCAAAGGTCCCAGCACTGATCCCTGTGGAACACCACTGGTCACAGCCCTCCAATTAGAAAAGCATCCCTCCATTGCTACCCTCTGCCTTCTATGGCCTAGCCAGTTCTGTATCCACCTTGCCAGTTCACCCCTGATCCCGTGTGACTTCACCTTTTGTACTAGTCTACCATGAGGGACCTTGTCAAAGGCCTTACTGAAGTCCATATAGACAACATCTACTGCCCTACCTGCATCAATCATCTTAGTGACCTCCTCGAAAAACTCTATCAAGTTAGTGAGACACGACCTCCCCTTCACAAAACCGTGCTGCCTCTCACTAATACGTCCATTTGCTTCCAAATGGGAGTAGATCCTGTCTCGAAGAATTCTCTCCAGTAATTTCCCTACCACTGACGTAAGGCTCACCGGCCTGTAGTTCCCGGGATTATCCTTGCTACCCTTCTTAAACAGAGGAACAACATTGGCTATTCTCCAGTCCTCCGGGACATCCCCTGAAGACAGCGAGGATCCAAAGATTTCTGTCAAGGCCTCAGCAATTTCCTCTCCAGCCTCCTTCAGTATTCTGGGGTAGATCCCATCAGGCCCTGGGGACTTATCTACCTTAATATTTTTTAAGACACCCAACACCTCGTCTTTTTGGATCACAATGTGACCCAGGCTATCTACACCCCCTTCTCCAAACTCAACATCTACCAATTCCTTCTCTTTGGTGAATACTGATGCAAAGTATTCATTTAGTACCTCGCCCATTTCCTCTGGCTCCACACATAGATTCCCTTGCCTATCCTTCAGTGGGCCAACCCTTTCCCTGGCTACCCTCTTGCTTTTTATGTAAGTGTAAAAAGCCTTGGGATTTTCCTTAACCCTATTTGCCAATGACTTTTCATGACCCCTTCTAGCCCTCCTGACTCCCTGCTTAAGTTCCTTCCTACTTTCCTTATATGCCACACAGGCTTCGTCTGTTCCCAGCCTTTTAGCCCTGACAAATGCCTCCTTTTTCTTTTTGACGAGGCCTACAATATCATTCGTCATCCAAGGTTCCCGAAAATTGCCGTATTTGTCTTTCTTCCTCACAGGAACATGCCTGTCCTGTATTCCTATCAACTGACACTTGAAAGCCTCCCACATGTCAGATGTTGATTTGCCCTCAAACATCCGCCCCCAATCTATGCTCTTCAGTTCCCGCCTAATATTGTTATAATTAGCCTTCCCCCAATTTAGCACATTCATCCTCGGACCACTCTTATCCTTGTCCACCAGTACTTTAAAACTTACTGAATTGTGGTCACTGTTACCGAAATGCTCCCCTACTGAAACATCTACCACCTGGCCGGGCTCATTCCCCAATACCAGGTCCAGTACCGCCTCTTCCCTAGTTGGACTGTTTACATATTGTTTTAAGAAGCCCTCCTGGATGCTCCTTACAAACTCTGCCCCGTCTAAGCCTCTGGCACTAAGTGAGTCCCAGTCAATATTGGGGAAGTTGAAGTCTCCCATCACCACAACCCTGTTGTTTTTACTCTTTTCCAAAATCTGTCTACCTATCTGCTCCTCTATCTCCCGCTGGCTGTTGGGAGGCCTGTAGTATACCCCCAACATTGTGACTGCACCCTTCTTATTCCTGATCTCTACCCATATAGCCTCACTGCCCTCTGAGGTGTCCTCTCGCTGTATAGCTGTGATACTCTCCTGAACAAGTAGCGCAACTCCGCCTCCACTTTTACATCCCCCTCTATCCCGCCTGAAACATCTAAAACCTGGAACGTTTAGCTGCCAATCCTGCCCTTCCCTCAACCAGGTCTCTGTAATGGCAACAACATCATAGTTCCAAGTAGTAATCCAAGCTCTAAGTTCATCTGCCTTACCCGTAATGCTCCTTGCATTAAAACATATGCACTTCAGGCCACCAGACCCGCTGTGTTCAGCAACTTCTCCCCGTCTGCTCTGCCTCAGAGCCACACTGTCCATATTCCCTAGTTCTCCCTCAACGCTCTCACCTTCTGACCTATTGCTCCCGTGCCCACCCCCCTGCCATACTAGTTTAAACCCTCCCGTGTGACACTAGCAAATCTCGCGGCCAGGATATTTATGCCTCTCCGGTTTAGATGCAACCCGTCCATCTTATACAGGTCACACCTGCCCCGGAAGAGCTCCCAGTGGTCCAGATAACCGAAACCCTCCCTCCTACACCAGCTGTTTAGCCACGTGTTTGTCTGCTCTATCTTCCTATTTCTAGCCTCACTGGCACGTGGCACAGGGAGTAATCCCGAGATTACAACCCTCGAGGTCCTGTCTTTTAACTTTCTGCCTAGCTCCCTGAACTCCTGCTGCAGGACCTCATGCCTCTTCCTGCCTATGTCGTTAGTACCAATATGTACAACGACCTCTACCTGTTTGCCCTCCCCCTTCAGGATTCCCTCTACCCGTTCGGAGACATCCTGGACCCTGGCACCAGGGAGGCAACATACCATCCTGGAGTCTCTTTCACGTCCACAGAAGCGCCTATCTGTTCCCCTGACTATAGAGTCCCCTATAACTATTACTCTTCTGCGCTTTGACCCTCCCTTCTGAACATCAGAGCCAGCCGTGGTGCCACTGCTCTGGCTGCTGCTGTTTTCCCCTGATAGGCTATCCCCCCCGACAGTATCCAAAGGGGTATATCTGTTCGAGAGGGGGACAACCACAGGGGATTCCTGCACTGACTGCCTGCCCTTTCTGGTGGTCACCCATTTCTCTGCCTGCACCTTGGGTGTGACCACACTTACATAACTGCGATCTATGACGCTTTCCGCCACCTGCATGCTCCTAAGTGCATCCAATTGCTGCTCCAACCGAACCATGCGGTCTGTGAGGAGCTGCAGTTGGGTGCACTTTCTGCAGATGAAGCCATCCAGGACGCTGGAAGCCACCCGGACCTGCCACATCTCACAGTCAGAGCACAGCACCCCTCTAACTGACATTGCGTCAATTAATTAAAATTAAAATTTGTCTTTTTTTTTTAAATTACAAAGTTACTGTCAACTATCTGTTTCCTAGCACTAGATTTCTAATAGAAATGCGATAGCTAACTATAATATCCTCCGATCTCTGGCTTAGATATCCTCTAAATCTAGTCTAGGACTGCGCCATTTCCCTTCGTGTCTGTGCCACATAGGCCAGCACCTGGACAATGCTGCCGACGCTCTCAGTCATGTCCCGCTTGACTAGGCCATGCTCAGGTGCGCCGCTGCAATTTCCAGGTGGCTCTGGGACTTGGCTGCCTGTGAGAGGCCAGCCCTGCCCTGGGCCTCGGCATCCACCTGCACCAAGTACCCCAGGCCTTGGACATCCTGACCCATGGCTGAATCCTTCGCCCCCAAGGCCTCCGCCGCAGACGCCACCGTGTGATGTTAGCCTGGGTGGCACGCATGGTTGGCATCACCTCCTGCTGCTACTCACGGTTGTAGTCCTCCAACTGCACCTGCAGGTGCTGGATGCTCGCTGACAACCCCTCACGCAGTCCCTTGCTCTGCGATTGCATCTCCACAATCGATGGGACCATCTGTTCCAGAAGCCAAAAACATATGGGTGACAGCCAGTCTCTGGGGTCGGCCCGCTCTCCGATGGTCTGCCCCCTTGGGAGTTCCTCCCTCCGCCTGCTGTAATAGAGCATGTGGGAGATGCACACCAGATAGTCCCCAGGAGCCTTGTCACTAAGGTGGCTCACCGAGATGAATGTCTGAATTGTGGTGGTGGGGGGGGGGGGGGGGGGGGGGGTGTTGGAGACAGCTGTGACAGGGAATCCAAGACTAGAGTTCCAGGGGTCCTGGGATGCTGATCGAGGGCTCCTGTCCATGTCGGTGTTGTCCCCGTCACTGCTCGGCACCTTGAGTTCTGGCTGTGATTGGGGGAGGGGGGTGCAGTGGGCTCCAGAACGGCCCGCCCCAGTACCAGCAGCTCCTACAAAACACAAGACAAGACTCGTAATTGCATTGGGGGGGGCTAGTGGGGGTTTGGGCATGAGGGTGTTTTGGGGGTGGCGGTGCCACACGTGCCATGGAGAACTGCAACTCAGCGGGTTCTCACTTCCTCGCCTCAGACCGCTACTCCGGCAATTGCCCCATCAACACTTATTCTCAGGAACGGAGAATCTGGCCAATTGTCTCTGCTGAAAATCTCAGTTCTGCGGTGCAGGTCATCAGGGCTCACTTCCAAGAGTTGCAGAGTACGTCACGGAGACAATGGAGGCACATAGAATCATAGAATATACAGTGCAGAAGGAGGCCATAAGGCCCATCGAGTCTGCACCGGCCCTTACAAAGCCCACGTATCTACGCTATCCCAGTAACCCCCACTTAACATTTTTTTGACACTAAGGGCAATTTAGCATGGCCAATCCATCTAACGTGCACATCTTTGGACTGTGGGAGGAAACCGGAGCACCCGGAGGAAACCCACGCAGACACGGGGAGAACGTGCAGACTCCGCACAGACAGTGACCCAAGCCGGGAATCAAGCCTGGGATCCTGGAGCTGTGAAGCAACTGTGCTAACCACTATGCTACAATGCTGCCCACATGAAAAGGTTCTTTCACTTAAGACCACTTTCTCAGGTGGGGGCCCACCTCTGTGTTGTTGAGGTCCTGCTACATGGCTTGTCGTCCATCCTGAAGGGTCCTGGAGAAGGAGACCGAATGGGGTATACTCGGGGCCCGACCCCTGATCAGAGGTGATGGAGGAGTTCCCGAGTGAATTTTAAAATTAACTGCCAATGTTTCGGTAATATTGATTTTGAGGCAGGTTGCATCAGATTTGATGGCGTCAACATCTCCTGTCTTCGAGGCCAGGAGTCGATCTGACTCAACAGTCACTGGTCCTGCATTGTCCTGTTCCTGATGCTTGTCGTGAGGGGTTTGAGGTGGTTGAACTGGTCAAGTCCCCCTAACCAGCGGGGACCTGGGCTGTAAACCGTCTGGTTGCATGGCTGAAATAATGATGTTTCTTACTTCAATGGTTGGAATCCCTGAGAGATTCTGAAGAGTGCTCGTTGATCTTGCTTTATCTTTGGCTTTTGCTTATATGTGTGACTGGGAAGATGTCTTTATCCTGAGGACTGCTCTGCAGCTCATCTGTTAACCTGAACATTACTCCCTGTTGATAATGTTGCTGTTTTCTTGATGCGGTGTTTTTTTTCCTACAGGGGAGGGTGAAGGCGTGTCACATTGGTTATGATGATTTGCCAAATAGGAAAAAGGACTTGTGCACAGTTTCACAGTGAGTTCAGCCTGGCCTTAAGGGGGTGGGAAGGTGAAGAATCAGGACTGATTGGTGGGGGTTGGGGGGAGTCCTGTAATGGGGGAGAAGGGTCAGCACGTAGGACATCAGCGGAGTGGGCGTGTCATTTAGGAGGCTGAAGGGAGTCCCCTGGGAGTTCAGGGGTCAATGTGGCACTGTGCAATAGTTGCCCAGAAGTTAGAATTAGTTTTAATTCTAACTATTGATGTAACAGTCGGCACCATCCAAAATGTGCAATTTAAATCACTTTTTGGATGACCCCCATTGCAGGGCAATTACCCAGGGGAAATCTGGACTTCCAGGCAATTACCATGAAAACCATACCCCTGAACGTCTGAAGGGGATTCCCAGTGAATCTTGGGTATCGCTCACCCCCAAATACCACGCCCTGACTCTCGTGTGTTACGGCCAGGGGTGATAATCTGGTGAAGTAACAACAGAGGATTACAAGCCAGTCAATAGTGGAAGCAGCATGTAATAGTCAGAACTAGGGGATCCCAGAATAAATATCAAAGCTCTGTAACCGTGTCACATTTAGTCATGAATGGTGATGGACAATTGTTATAACCTGCCTGCTTACAATTGGCTGGGGACTAATGACAATCCCACAATCCTGTGGGAGTATGAGCTTCCCCAATGAGGGGGCGGAGAAATCATTAGCAGACTCCCTGTATAAATAAAGCTGGCCAGTTTGGAACCAGCAGGAAGGAGTGAGCAGCAAGTGAAGTTACTGCTGCTGTGTATATATATATGTTATTGTAAATAAATGTTATTTCTTTGTTTTCTTAAAACTCGTGCCGGATTCTTTGTGGCCCTCACAAAACTGGCGACGAAGGTTAAAGTGAATAGCTGCCTACACTGCTCAAGCCACCTCCCTGGATTTTTGTTGGATACAGGTTGGAAGTTGTTTTCTATTACACCATGCCTATGTATGGACATTTGGATGTTTTTGATGCTGCGCTGGAAAGTTGGAACCAGTACGCACAACGGATGCGTTACTATTTCCGGGCAAACAATATCACCGAAAACAAGCGCCAGGTGGTCATATTGCTCACCGCCTGCGGGCCGCATACGATTGG
Organism: Scyliorhinus torazame; assembly: GCF_047496885.1. Taxonomy (NCBI): domain Eukaryota; kingdom Metazoa; phylum Chordata; class Chondrichthyes; order Carcharhiniformes; family Scyliorhinidae; genus Scyliorhinus; species Scyliorhinus torazame. The sequence goes on from NC_092714.1 coordinate 83,196,615, forward strand.
GCTGATTAGGAGCCTTACGTACCCAGCTGCGCCGGACACCAAAACGTTTGATGAACTTGTGAATTTAGTGGGGCAACATTTTAACCCAACCCTGTCCACGATAGTCCAACGTTACCGGTTTAATACCGCTGAGAGGACCCCAGGAGAATCCCTTGCCGACTTTCTATCCAGGTTACGCAGGATTGCGGAGTCCTGTGACTATGGTGAAACCTTGTCAGAAATGTTACGCGACCGTTTGGTTTGCGGTATTAACAATGCGGCCACCCAGAGAAAGTTGTAAGCTGAGCCAACATTGACTTTTCAACAGGCCATTCAAATAGTATTGTCCCGAGAGAGCACAGAACGAGGAGTGCAGGAGCTACAGGAAATGGAGGTGCATGCCTTGGGGCGCAACCCCTTCCATCTGAAAACATCCCCCGCACTCCTGCAGTACTTTGGGCGAGGCGACGCCGGATCGACGTCAGTGGCCTTCGGACATTCCTCCCCGAAGGGAGCCTTCTCCAGAACCAATGGATCAGGAGCCATACCCGTGTCAGACTTGTCGGCGCTGGCCCTATCGCAGACACCGGTCCTGGGTGTGCCAGAGGCGCCATCGTTCTGACCAAAACTGGGACCAGCCTAGTGCCGTACCTTCCATGTGGATGAACTTGCGGCGACTGCTCCTGAGGGCGTGGAGACGGAGGACGACTGCCTGCAGCTGCATTGTGTGGAAGCTCCTAGTGTGGCCCCCATTAAGGTGACAGTAAGGGTTAATGGTCACCCGCTTGAGATGGAGTGGGACACTGGCGCAGTGGTCTCCGTGAATCCTAGAGGACATTCAACCGCACCAACGAGGGTATACAGACCCTTACATTAACCGACACACAGGCCAGGTTGGCTACCTACACGGGGGAACCATTGGACATTCCAGGAACTACGATGACACCTGTTGTTTATGGACGCCAGGAGGGGCGTTTCCCACTAATCGTGGTGCGCGGCCATGGGCCCAGCCTGTTGGGTCGGGACTGGTTGCGCATTTGCGGTTGCAGTGGCAGCACATCCTCCAAACAGTTTCTGGAGGGTTGATCGAGGTGCTAGGACGATACCCTGATGTATTCCAGCCCGGTTTGGGGAAAATAAAAGGCCGTAGCCCGTATCCAAGTCGAACCAGGAGCCACGCCGCGCTATTTCTGGGTGTGCCCGGTGCCTTATTCGAGAGGGTTGAAAAGGAGCTCACGCGTTTGGGGACTTTGGGTATCATCAGGCCCGTCCGTTTCGCTGACTGGGCAGCACCAATTGTACCTGTAATGAAGCCAGATGCCACAGTTTGCTTGTGCGGCAACTATAAACTTAGTGAATACGGCTTCCCGACTCAACCGATATCCAATGCCTCGCATAGAGGATCTCTACGCAAAGCTTGCAGGCGGACTCTCATTCACAAAATTAGATATGAGTCACGCCTACCTGCAGTTGGAGCTGGACCATGCCTCCTGACCATATGTAATGATTAATACACACCGGGGCCTGTATGAATATACACGTTTGCCCTTTGGAGTATCCTCTGCCTGTGCTATTTCTCAACGCGTTATGGAGGGCATTTTGAGAGATTTACCGCATGTCGCTCTCTACTTAGATGACGTTTTGATTACAGGGACGTCGGAGCAGGAACATTTGGAAAATCTGGAGGCTGTCCTTAGACGCTTTTCGGAGGCTGGAGTCCGTTTACGTCGCAAAAGTGCGTCTTTCAGGCGAAGGAAGATGGGTTATTGGGTGGACTGCGAAGCTTTGCACCCCGTCGCAGAGAAGGTGCGCGCGATTCAACAGGCCCCCGCCCCGACTGACACTTCGCATCTTCATTCTTTTCTCGGCCTCGTAAACTATTCGGGAAGTTCCTCCCCAATCTGGCAACTACGCTGGCCCCGTTGCATCTTCTGCTAAAGAAAAATCACACCTGGGTTTGGGGTCAGCCGCAAGAAACCGCTTTCCGGCAGGTAAAACAACAATTGTCGTCGTCTGGGTTAGTAACCCACTGTGATCCTGGAAAGCCTTTGCTCGTCACATGTGATGCATCCCCGTATGGTATTGGGGAAATCCTGTCCCACAAGATGGAGAACGGGGCCGAGCGGCCGATAGCTTTCGCTCCCGCACATTGACTGCAGCGGAAAGTAAATATGTGCAGATCGAGAAGGAGGGCCTGGCAGTGGTCTTTGCGGTGAAACGTTTCCACCAGTACGTGTATGGCCGCCACTTCACTATCGTGACTGATCATAAGCCTCTGTTGGGACTTTTCAGAGGATAATCCAATACCGCACATTGCTTCCGCACGGATCCAGCGCCGGGCTTTGTTGCTCACTGCATATGAGTATTCTCTGGAGAACAAACCAGGAACGCAGATAGCGAATGCCGACGCACTGAGCCGATTGCCTTTATCGACCGGCCCCATGTCGACCCCCACGACTGGTGAGATGGTGGCAACCCTAAATTTTATGGACACCTTGCCTGTCACGGCATCACAGATCCGTGAGTGGACCCAGACGGAGCCAGTCCTGTCACAGGTTCGGCACATAGTCCTGTATGGTGGGCAGCACAGACAGCTCCCAGGCGAGTTGCGGGCATTTTGCTCCAAGCTGTCAGACTTCAGTGTGGAAGACGGCATCCTCTTGTGGGGGACTTGATTGTCCCAGAAAATGGACAGGAGCTGATACTAAGAGACTTGCACAATGGGCATCCAGGTGTGACCAAAATGAAAACGTTGGCCCAGAGTTATGTCTGGTGAACCAAAACTGCTCCATTTGCTAGGAGCATCAGAAGCTTCCGTCGGCCGCGCCCCTCCTCAAAGAATTCAATAAGATTTGTAAGGCAAGACCTACCCCTCACAAATCCATGCTGACTATCCCTAATCAAGCAGTGTCTTTCCAGATGCTCAGAAATCCTATCCTTCAGTACCCTTTCCATTACTTTGCCTACCACCGAAGTAAGACTAACTGGCCTGTAATTCCCAGGGTTATCCCTAGTTCCTTTTTTGAACAGGGGCACGACATTCGCCACTCTCCAATCCTCTGGTACCACCCCTGTTGACAGTGAGGACGAAAAGATCATTGCCAACGGCTCTGCAATTTCATCTCTTGCTTCCCATAGAATCCTTGGATATATCCCGTCAGGCCTGGGGAACTTGTCTATCCTCAAGTTTTTCAAAATGCCCAACACATCTTCCTTCCTACCAAGTATCTCCTTGAGCTTACCAGTCTGTTTCACACTGTCCTCTCCAACAATATGGCCCCTGTTATATCTGAAATTCCTACATTTATAACATAATTGTTGGTGAAATTGAATGTACACAATGGAGTTCAAAGCTTTCAGGCTCCTATGCAGACAAACAGGCTAGAAAAAGTTAAAGGGCAATGTAATTAACTGTGGGAAAAAACACTTCAAAAGGTTTTCACCACATTCAAGGGACTATTTTTACCTTCACCTCACAGATCTTTGAACTTGGCATGCTGTCAGACAGTTTAAAGGGTATAAAGGCTGCAGATGGGAAAAGCAGCCAAACGGCGCACAGGTCCCCCTTACACCCCAGCTCCCATGAAGGACCACCTTCAGCACCTTGAAGGCATTTTTAAGGAAGGTACTCAGCCCCTTGCCACCCCACAGATTGCAAGCTACCAGGTTGACACTGCCAAGTAACAGGGTCTGAACAGGAGGGGGGTGATGGGGGCAGGGCTGAGAGGGGGTGAAGAAGGAAACTGAGGAGGGGAGGGGGGGGGGGGGCCTTGCCAGCGATCTACCAGATTTGGGGGGGGGGGGGGGGGGCGGGTGCTGCAGCAGCATCGAGAGATCGTGGAGTCTTGGTCTCTGAGGAACAGGACTTGTCAGAGAATTTATGTCCTGCTCCTCTCAGGTCCAATGAGAACACCGGTGTTCCATTGAATGGCATGTCGAAATCGCTCCAAGAACCAATGGGAATCACTCCGGTTTTGCTGCTGGCTGGATCACTTCGTCTCCAATCGGGAGAATCGTGCCCACTGGCTCTTTAGGGCCAGTGAGGGTATTTAGCAGCAATTATGTAGCTAATTCTAATTGTTCAACGAAGTGTAATTTTTGCAAGAGTTTTTCTCGTGAGACTAACAGCGCATGAGTGTGAGTTCTTGTTAATTCAGGTGATTTTCCATTGAATGCAGTCTGGAGGTGCTTCAGCAGTGCACCTTCTGGAGATGCATATAATTACTGACAGCAACTTTTGGATTTCTGCATTTCTGCGGACGTTAAAAGTTGCTGTCTGTAGAGTGAAGATGATAAACAGTGATAGTTTTGCTATAATCACTATTGCGAAATCTGTGCCATGACACAGCTAACTCCACAATCCTCTTTAAATACATGAATAGGATGGGAATAGAGGGATACGGAGCCCGGAAGTGTCGAAGATTTTAGTTTAGACAGGCAGCATGGTCTGCACAGGCTTGGAGGGCCGAAGGGCCTGTTCCTGTGCTGTACTTTTCTTTGTTCTTAAATGCTGCACGTCCTTTTATTTCTGGAAGCTCCAGCGTGAAGGTGTCTGAATATATTTTCACTAGCAAGAAAATTGATTTGAAAAATCCTGTAAGCATGGTGTGAAAGCTTAAAACCAAATTACAATAAATTCTTACATATCCATTATTTTTATTATTCAGATTTGTAGGAACCATATCAGAGTAGAACATGAAAATGTAATTGGAGGCTTACACATTGAATTCACCAGAATCAAGATTAGACATCGTCCTTATTGTGTGGACATTTTGTTAATTAGACTTTAAACATTTGCCAAAGGCATGAATTACTGGTTCTAGAGCATGTAACAATTTCTCTAAGGTACCAAATTGTGCTACTGAAATCACTGAGATAGATGTTCGGAGTATGAAAGTAAGGAACTCCTTAATGATTAGTGGATCTATTGACTAGTTTTGAGGGAGTTTGGGCTTTTCCCGGATATGGAACATATATGTTGAATCATGAACTGCATACATTGTGATGAACTCGATTTGTGAAACTGTCTACATGCTCCTAGTACCGCCTGAATTTATTCAAGTGATACATGCTATATGATATGCGTGGGTTTCCTCAGGGTGCTCCGGTTTCCTCCCACAAGTCCTGAAAGATGTGCTTGTTAGGTGAATTAGACATTCTGAATTCTCCCTCAGTGTACCCGAATAGGCGCCAGAATGTGGCAACCAGGGGCTTTTAACAGTAACTTCATTGCAGTGTTAATGTAAGCCTACTTGTGACCATAAAGATTATTATCATTAATGTAAGCCTGCTTGTGATACTAATGGAGATTATTATATAATTTTCAATGGAGTTCCTAGCTTCTGCTTGGGATCTACTTCTGAACTACTGGACTCTACTCTGTACGCAACATGTTCTGGCCTCTACCCCCTCACTGTGCCATAATGTGGAGATACCGGTGTTGGACTGGAGTGGGTACAGTAAGAAGTCTTACAACACCAGGTTAACGTCCAACATGTTTGTTTGGAATCATTACCTTTCGGAACGCAGCTCCTTCATCAGGTGTGCTCCAAAAGCTATTAGGTGGGAATCCCCGACCCGGGTCAGAGAACTCCCGGGAGTGGCGTGAATCCCACCCCGACGCCGGCTGCCGTATTCTCCGGTGCCGGCGGGATTCATGCCACGCCGGTCGGGGGCTGTTGACAACGGCCCCCTCGGCAATTCTCCAGGCCCCGATGGGCCGCGCGGCCACCCGTTTTTGGCCAGTCCCGCCGGCGTGGATTGGACATGGTCCCACACGGCGGGACCTGTCAGGTAAGTTAGCTGGTGCAGTACTCGGGGTGGGGGGGGGGGGGGTGGGGCATGGGGGCCTGGCCCGCGATCAGGGCCCACCGATCTGCGGGCCGGCCTGTGCCGTGGGAGCACTTCTTCCTTCTGCGCTGGCCCCTGTATGGCTCCGCCATGGCCGGCGCGGAGAAGACACCCCCCCAGCGCATACGCCAAAATACAGCAGCCGGTCTGCGCATGCGCGGATCCACGCTGGCGGTTCTGCGCATGCGCTAACTCACGCAGTCCCTTCGTCGCCGGCTGGCGCGGTACCAACCCCTCCGGCGCTGGAGAATTCCGCTACTTCCGGTCGACCCGACGCCAGAGTGGTTTGCGCCGTTTTTGATAACGGCGTCGGGCCAATGCTCCAATCGCGGAGAATCCCGCCCATTGATTCCAAACAAACCTATTGGACTTTAACCTGGTGTTGTAAGACTTCTTACTGTTCCCTCACTGTGCAAGTATGGAAAAGCTAAAATGTATTTCCTTAGAACTGTTGAATTCACTGGATGGCACTTGTCACTTTTTTGATTCTTTCTTGGGATGTGGACCTCGCTGGCAAGGCTGACAGTTGTTACCCAATCTTAATTATCCCTGGGAAGGTGGTGGTGAGAAATCCAATTGGTGCAAGTATGCCCACAGTGCTGTTCGGGACAGAATTCCAGGTTCTGAACCAGCTACAATGAAGGAATGGTGAAAAAGTTCCAAGTGAGAATGGTGTGTGATTTGGAAGGGAACTTGCAAGTAGTGGTGTCCCATGCCTGTCCTAGGTGGTTGAGGTCACTGGTTTGGAAGGTGCTGTCGAAGGAGGCTTGGCAGGCTGATGCAGTGCATCTTGCAGATGGTACACACCGCTGCCACTGTGTGCTTGTGTTGGAGGGAGTAAATGCTTCAGCTGGTGGAATGGAGTGCCAATCAAGAGGGGTGTTTTGTCCTGGATGATGTCAAGTTTATTGAAAGTTATTGAAGCCACACTCATCTAAGCAAACAGAAGTATTCCATCACACTCCTGACTTATGACTTGTAGATGGTGGACAGCCTTTGGCAAGGCCAGGGAGAGAAATCATGGGGCCCAGTGCTTCTCCTGTTTCCGGGCCCTTTATTGTTCTTGCCCCCCACATCCTGCAGGTGCCCAGGATTGGGAACCATAGTCACAGTGGAGTTGAAGAGTTTTGTATAGATTTAGCAAATAATTCTTGACTTTTGTACTATGTATGGAATCTGCACGTTCTCCCCGTGTCTGTGTGGGTTTCCTCCGGGTGCTCCGGTTTCCTCCCACAGTCCAAAGATGTGCAGGTTAGGTGGATTGGCCATTCTAAATTGCCCTAAGTGTCCAAAAAGGTTAGGAGGGGTTATTGGGTTACGGGGATAGGGTGGAAGTGAGGGCTTAAGTGGGTTGGTGCAGACTTGGTGGTCCAAATGGCCTCCTTCTGTACTACATGTTCTATGCCTCTATTTATAAAGCCCATTGTAAGTTCAGCATTCAGTATAATGCACTTTAGAGCCATGGCTTTGTTAAACAATTGCGCACAACTTGGTCATTCACATCATGCCACCAACTCTGCTTCTTGGAACTTGACGCTCTGCAATACTCAGACAGCAACATCCAAAAGACTTGAACTTCAAGCTTCAATTTTATGTACAAATAAGAATATATTGAACTAACTATAATATATGCTATTGGCACATGACTCTTGGTTTCATTTCCAAGTTTAAAAATGGCAAAAAGAACTTCCAGTAAATTATCACCAATCAATCTACCTGTGGATAATGTGCTACCTCTATTCACACAAGTGGGCTTTCTTAATAGAAACATTGCACTTTGCATTGAGTGATAAACATTTTCTCACTTTAAATTGAAAGTAACCACACTTACAAATGGCCAGCATGGAGCGTATCATAGGAAAGCAAAGTACTACAGGTCTAGGAAATTTGAAATATAAATAGAACATGCTGGAAAAAAATCAGCAGGTCAGACAGTGTCAATGGAGAGAGAAATGGAATTGAGGCGTGAGGTGCGGCACCATCACTTACCTTTGTTTCTCTCTGCACAGATGCTGCCAGATGTGCTGAGCAGTTCTATTGGAGAAAAATAACTCCTTTTGCCAGATGCCAAAAACAACCAAACTTTTATTCCCATTCAACAAGAAACCCAGCAGTAGCTGCCTGAGATCTGGTTTAGCACACAGTTAACTATGAAAAAAATAACAAAATTAACGTCAAAACAAGAAATTGTTTAACTGACAACGAAAGGAAACAAGCAGCAGAGCTACCTAATAAAACCTTTCATTTTTGCCTTTTTGTTGAAGAAGCACAGCTGGAGAGAGGCCCCCAAGTCCTGGTCATCAGGGAAGAGGGAGTGGAGAAAGGCCAAGCTCAGGAGTAGGGTTTCATAGAATTTACAGTGCAGAAGGAGGCCATTAAGCCCATCGAGTCTACACTGGCTCTTGGAAAGAGCACCCCACCCAAGGTCAACACCTCCACCTCATCCCCATAACCCAGTAACCCCACCCAACACTAAGGGCAATTTTGGACACTAAGGGCAATTTATCATGGCCAATCCACCTAACCGGTTTACCCAACAATAACCTTGCATTGGCACCTCTGCTGGCGCATCCTCTGAGCCCACCTCCTCAGAGTGGGCTGCGTTTCCACATGGGTTTTCCTCCTCTCCCAATCCAGTGTGTGGATAGGGTTTGTGGGGGGGAGGCAGGGCGGAAGGAGGGAGGGAGTGAGTGAGTGGTGCATGGCGTGAAACCGGTTTTTGGCCCGCGCCCAATTCACTGGGCCATCGGATTCTCTGCACTGATGGGCTGCCCAGAAGAATTGTGACAAATATATTTATAGAATAGCAAATTTCTCCATGATAATGGATATGGGGCTGGTTTAGCACACTGGGTAAATCGCTGGCTTTTAAAGCAGACCAAGGCAGGCCAGCAGCACGGTTCAATTCCTGTACCAGCCTCCCCGAACAGGCGCCGGAATGTGGCGACTAGGGGCTTTTCACAATAACTTAATTTGAAGCCTACTTGTGACAATAAGTGATTTTCATTTCATTTCATTTTTCATAGTATGCGGAAGTTCTTTTAATTTTTATAAACACTTTATCTGTCTTTATTTTCTCGACCATCGAAATCCAATCCCAATCATTTATTTCCGCACTGTCGGCTAAGGGAAAAATGACACCACAGAAACAGCAGGTGCTTTTGCTTCATGACGGACTGCAAAAACTAGGACATTTTGTGAAAATATTACATCAGGCCGTCATATGGGTAGATCTTAGCTCAGGTGAACCTGAAGTGCTGCGTGAAATTGACTGCACTATGTTGGCATTTCACATCACATTTACAATAAGAGCAGCATTAATGTAGTAGATAAACGTGATTACAAAAAGAAATCGGGATTAGTCACACATTAAACTTATCAGAGCACTGCAATAATTTTGGTAAGGAATTGGTGCAAGAGTCAACAGACTGATAAGAGTTTTAAAATTTGAAGTGTAAAAAAGCACTTCGGCTGCAACAGTATTTAAAAAGAAATTAACCCAAGTTTCTAGCATTAACCATTTTAGATTTCTTAATGTATTTGCCCTATAGTAACTAGTCATTCTCATGCAGGAAAAGCATTTGTGTGAACATAAGGGGCCGGATTCTCCGCCCCACTGCGCCACATTTCTGTGGGATATTCCGTTACGCCGGCCAGTCAATGGGGTTTCCCATTGTGGGGCAGCCCCATGCCGTCGGGAAACCCCCGGGCGCCGACGTAACGGAGAATCCCGCTGGCGGAGAATCCGACCCAACATCAATATGTGACAATACTCCTCAACTTCCACATGTGAAACCCTCTTTAAATATTTTTCTTACTAAACTGTTTTTTTGTGGCCCTCCATATCGATGCACACAGTTATAGAAAATTATTGTGGACTCACCCCATTTAATGGGTATGCCTTCCATCCCAGCTCTCCTAGCGCAGCTGTTGTGTCTAGTAGTACAACTGGAAATAAGTAAAATGTCAATATTAGAATGTAATTGTCATTTTCAATGATACCAACACATAATCAAAGTTGGTGACGTTCATTTCGCAGAGTCAAATAACGGCACAAGCTTTCTGTGCGCACGGCACAAAAAGTTATTCGCTTAACAAAAGAGAAATGCTGAAAAATCGCAGCAGGTCTGGCAGCATCTGTGAGGAGAGAAAAGAACTAACGTTTCAAGTCCAGATGCCCCTATGTGAAAGTTATACGATTATCTGTCCGATGATGCTGTGATCTCAAGAATAGTGACGGAGTATATCAAGGAACAGTTAAATTGGTGAATTTAGCAGGAAGAAAAGTATTTCAATAGATTTTAACAAATATTCACAAGAGCATTTTGAACAATTGATAAATCTGGAATACATGTCTGTGAAACATAGTACGAAGTCTTACAACACCAGGTTAAAGTCCAACAGGTTTGTTGGGACCCTGTGTGAGAACCTCTCTGGCTACATCGAGGGCATCTTGAAACCCATCGTACAAGGTACACCCAGCTTCTGTCGCGACACGACGGACTTCCTACAGAAACTCAGCACCCATGGACAAGTTGAACCAGGAACATTCCTTGTCACAATGGACGTCTCGGCACTCTACACCAGCATCCCCCATGACGACGGCATTGCTGCAACAGCCTCAGTACTCAACACCGACAACTGCCAATCTCCAGACGCAATTCTGCAACTCATCCGCTTCATTCTGGATCACAACGTCTTCACCTTCGACAACAAGTTCTTCATCCAGATGCACGGAACAGCCATGGGGACCAAATTCGCACCCCAATACGCCAACATCTTCATGCACAAGTTTGAACAGGACCTACTCACCGCACAGGACCTTCAACCGACGTTATACACCAGATACATCGATGACATTTTTTTCCTTTGGACCCACGGCGAAGAATCACTGAAACAACTACACGATGACATTAATAAGTTCCATCCAACCATCAGACTCACCATGGACTACTCTCCCAAATCGGTCGCATTCTTGGACACACTCGTCTCCATAAAGGACGGTCACCTCAGCACTTCGCTTTACCGCAAACCCACAGATAACCTCATGATGCTCCACTTCTCCAGCTTCCACCCGAAACACATTAAAGAAGCCATCCCCTATGGACAAGCGCTCCGTATACACAGGATCTGCTCAGACGAGGAGGAGCGTAACAGACATCTACAGACGTTGAAAGATGCCCTCGTACGAACAGGATATGGCACTCGACTCATCGAGTGACAGTTCCAACGCGCCACAGCGAAAAACCGCACCGACCTCCTCAGAAGACAAACATGGGACACAACCGACAGAATACCCTTCGTCGTCCAGTACTTCCCCGGAGCGGAGAAACTACGTCATCTTCTTCACAGCCTTCAACACGTCATTGATGACGATGAACATCTTGCCAAGGTCATCCCCACACACCCACTACTTGCCTTCAAACAACCGCGCAACCTCAAACGAACCATTGTTTGCAGCAAACTACCCAGTCTTCAGAACAGTGACCACGACACCACACAACCCTGTCATGGCAATCTCTGCAAGACGTGCCAGATCATCGACATGGATACCACTATTACACGTGAGAACACCACCCACCAGGTACGCGGTACATACTCGTGCGACTCAGCCAACGTTGTCTACCTCATACGCTGCAGGAAAGGATGTCCCGAAGCGTGGTACATTGGCGAGACCATGCAGACGCTGCGACAACGAATGAACGGACATCGCGCAACAATCACCAGGCAGGAATGTTCCCTTCCAGTCGGGGAACACTTCAGCAGTCAAGGGCATTCAGCCTCTGATCTCCGGGTAAGCGTTCTCCAAGGCGGCCTTCAGGACCCGCGACAACGCAGAATCGCCGAGCAGAAACTTATAGCCAAGTTCCGCACACATGAGTGCGTCCTCAACCAGGACCTGAGATTCATGTCGCATTACATTCTTACCCCACTATTTGGCCTGCGAAATCCTACCAACTGTCCTGGCTTGATACAATTCACACCTCTTTAACCTGGGGTTACCCCATCTCTGGATCTGTAAGGATTTAATCACCTGCTAATGGTCGCATTCCTAGCATTGTTTGGCATCTTTGAATTTGTCTATATATGTGTTTCTGGAACAGACCTCTTCATTCACCTGAGGAAGGAGCAGCGCTCCGAAAGCTAGTGACATCGAAACAAACCTGTTGGACTTTAACCTGGTGTTGTAAGACTTCGTACTGTGCTCACCCCAGTCCAACGCCGGCATCGCCACATCATGTGAAACATAGTGAAGCATATTAGACATATTAACAGTTGCAGTCAAACTCATGTGCTGCATTCAATCCTGAAGCAAGCAAATCCCTGAATATTACAAAGACTCAATTTTATTACCTACCCAACTTGATGCACAGTATGGGATTTTTTATTGCACGGAGATGAGTCGCTAACATCATTTTATTTTGTTTCCTTTTCGGGAACTGATTAAAATTACCATTATTTTCATTTGTTTCGTTTGACAAGAATTTGTTCTGAATGGTGGATTTAATGGATCATAATCATTTAGCCCTTTGGGACAAAGAACAAACTTGAATGTACATATTATTCTTCACAGTTTCATATGTACCAATGAACATTACAGCTGATCAATTATTTTTGAAGCATAGTTACTTTTGTAAAATAGGCACCATAGCAACAAATTTGCACACAGCAATGTGATAATGACATGATAATTAACTATAATAGTGTCAGTTGATGAATTTATATTAATATTAGCCAGGACTCTGAAGGTTGGGAAAGGCAATTTATAACTGCAAGTTCTCTCTTTTTCAACAACTGTCAGTTGACTTGGTATAAGAGGTAGAAACACAGGAGTAGGCCATTCGGCCTTTCGAGCCTACTCCCCCATTTAATATGATCAAGGCGGTTTGTCCAACTCAGTAACCTGTTCCTGCTTTGCCCCCATGTCCTTAGATCCACTTTGCCCCAAGTGCTAGATTTAACACGTTCTTGGAAAACATACAATGTTTTGGCTTCAATTGCTTCCAGTGGTAGCCAACTCCAAGGCTTACCAGTCTCGGTGAAGAGATTTCTCCTCATCTCAGTCCTAAAAGGTTTATCCTGTTTCCTTAGACTATGAACCATGGTTCTGGACACCTCCCGCTGCCCCCCCCCCTCTCCATCTAACCTGTCTAGTGCTGTTAGACTTTTATGGGTTATGAGATTCCACTCTGTCATGATATCCACATCAGCATATCATGGTGCAATCACACACACACTGATGGACAGGCAGTTGGACCAACCAGCACACACATAACAATCCTCAGTGAGTAACTCTCACCAGTGAGAGCACACACACTATAAAACAGGGAACACCACAGTTCCCGCTCATTCTACCAGGAGATAGCTCAGAGCACAGAGCTCGCAGCATGCCACTCAGACATAGACCATGTGCTGAGTGCCTCACTAAGATAGTGATAGGGCTGGGTCCACAGGTTAGCTGGTGAAGCATGTACCCAAGCCAGTAGATAGTTGTTACCGTTGGTTAGACAATAAAACAGAGTTGTACCATCTACAGCCGTGTTGGATCATTTGTACATCAGAACACACAACACGACAACCCCCTCCCCCAATTCTTCTGAATATATACCTAACCACTTAATCTCTCCTCATACGTCAGTCTGTCATCCCAGGAATCATTCTGGTAAACCTTCTCTGCACTCCCTCTATAGCACGAGCATCCTTCTTCCGATAAGGAGCCCAAAACTGCAAACTACATTCCAGGGCCCTGTATAATTGCGGCAAGACATTTGTGCTCCTGTACTCAAATCCTCTCGCTATGAAACATATCATTTGCCTTTTTTACCTCCTGCTGCACCTGCATGTTTACCTTCAGTGACTGGTGTATGAGGACACCAAGCTCTCATTGCACATTCCTCTCAATCTATAGTCATTCAGACAATAATCTGCCTTCCATTTTTTTGCTACTAAAGTGGATAACCTCACATTTAACCACATTATTCTGCATCCGCCATGCATTTGCCCACTCACTCAGTTTGTCCAAATCACGCTGAAACATCTCTGCATCCTCTTCACAACTCACCCTCCCACCCAGATGGTTAGTAGACACAGGAAGATCCTCCCCTTACCTTTCTAGAGACTGCAAAATTCATACTATGGAGTAAGGTTGAATGTACACCTCACTGTAATGCTTCTATTAGTTGTGTGTCAGCCTATTTGGCCACTCCAATAATTCTGATGTTTAGTGTAACATATAGCTTACTCTCAATGCTATTTGTATCGTATCTAGTAGTTAGCTATATTTTTTAACAGTTGCTATAAATGCAGTGTGACACAATGTTTAATAATTTATCTATTGAAACATTTACGACCTTCATAAATTAAACACGGCAGTTTTATTCCTGATCGTCACCCTTTTGTTTAATAGCAGCACAACGCTAAATAGACTTAATAACCAAATAGGTCACCTTTATATATATATATATATATATATATATGTATGCTACAAAAACATTCAGCAGGATGCTGGCAGAATCCTGAAACTAAGCTGCAATGCGCGAATGCAGACAGAAGCTCATTATTTATTCAAACACTTCTGTGTAAGACACCAAACAGTAGATATGCCTCCAAGAAGTACTGCAAACCAAACTGTAATCGTTATACAATATTTGCCTCCCTGAATAAAACTCATTGGTGAATTACTGGGAAACAAATTCTGATCGTACTTTTGCAATTGATTACCTAGATTACTAATAAACTGTTACTTAAAGCCCATTTAAGAATATACATCTGCATTTAAGAAATTTTACTAAATTCCAGTCATGTGATAAACACAATTGGTTAAATTGCAAACCCCCTGGTCTTCATCTGTAGCCATTTAATTTTTAGCACTGCTAAAAGAAAATCATTTAGAAACATTCTTACTGTATTTTTTGATTCTACAGATCTCTGCATTAATTTAACTTATTTACAAATGTGGTTTAATTTGTTTCTTGGCAGCTCATTAGAGTAGTGCCATGTTACACTTCTGATGGAATGCATCAAGGATTTATAATGCATTCATGACTAGAGTTGCTCTATTTTTATCTAACATTGTAAATACCTGCTGCACAGACCATGGCAAAATTGAATCTAAACAATGTTTCTTTCCCCCCAGTATGGATAATGAGTCCCAAGAAGCAGAGTGAAAAAAATAAATGGCATGTTATTTTTGTCACTGAACGTCTTAAGGAGCCACAGTGAAACTACAAAAAAGCACTTCCTCCCCTGTCTTTATTTTTGCTCATCAAGGTGCATAGGAAAGGAGCATTCCTCACTATTTTTGTACCAGCAATACCCATACTTGTCTGGCAGAGATTAAACAAAGGGCAAGATTCCTACAGTGGTGTCTCCCAATGTACTTTCATGATTCCACCAGTATATTTCTATTTATGCTTCTAACCTACTTCTGGATTTTTAAATGTGAGGCTGCCAATTTAGTGTAAACCAAGGACAAACTAGCAGCGGCTACATGTAATGGGACAGCAGCCACTGAGTACAGAATTGAACTTGCCCAGAGGACCTTTCGTTTATGGCCATGAAAACCGGTGGTTGGAGAAGATTTCCTTCTATCATCCCAGGCTCGATTCTAGCCATCACTCTGAAGACAAAAGGAGCATGTTCAGATCCAAAGTCCCAGTGCAGGCACATTTTAAACGGGTACGGTGAAATAGAACTTGAACTGGAGCAACCTAGCACCAATACTTTAAATTAATACTCAAGTTTCTTTTAGGTGAGATATCCTTATAAACATTGTATATTAATAAAAAGGACACAAAAACACCTTTGTAACAATACAAAGTGAGCTGCTTCCTTCGGTTTTTTATTGCGACCATTTTGTAACTTAAAAAAAAATTGGTGTGTTCATTTCCCACAGCAAATAGAAATGCTTTCAACCACTTCACTACAAATACTACAGATCTGTAGTATTTGTACTACAGGTCTGCTAATTAAAAATCGAACACATTTTAAAATTCTTCCAATTTCAGGAAAACAAACTTTCCACTGAGCATTTTGTGACTTCAATGGGAGAAGAGTAACAAAGTGTGATGAACGGTTACTGCCTTATCATGTAAGATGAGGTCCCCTTTAAGACCGGGCTTGGAACCCTGGGGACTCCGCCTCTCGCTCCGCCCATCTGTGAGCCATATACAAAGGGCTGCCTCATGGGCTGTGTAGCAGTCAGGACCTGTCTCAGCTCTAACATAGTTCTTAGTCTAATAAAGCCTTCTTTACAGTTTAATCTCTCAGTTTCGTTATTTTTTTAAAAATATGTTTTATTGAAATTTTTTTCCCAAACAACAATTTTTCCCCTCTTACAAAGCAAACGCAACAATAACAATACAGAAATTTTTAACAATATACAAGTAACAAAACCCCTTTATCTTTGACCTAAACTAAACTAACCCCCCCCCCTCCCCCCTCCCCCCTCCCCCCCCCCCCCCTTCCCCCTGGGTTGCTGCTGCTGGTCATCTGTCTTCCCTCTAACGTTCCCCTAGGTAGTCGAGAAATGGCTGCCACCGCCTGGTGAACCCTTGAGCCGATCCTCTCAGGGCAAACTTTACCTGCTCCAGTTTAATGAACCCCGCCATATCATTTACCCAGGCCTCCAGTCCGGGGGGTTTCGCCTCCTTCCACATGAGTAGGATCCTGCGCCGGGCTACTAGGGACGCAAAGGCCACAACGTCGGCCTCTTTCGCCTCCTGCACTCCCGGCTCTTCCGCAACTCCAAATAGAGCTAACCCCCAGCCTGGTTTGACCCGGGCCTTCACCACCCGCGAAATCACTCCCGTCACTCCCTTCCAATACCCTTCCAGTGCCGGACACGCCCAAAACATATGTGCGTGGTTTGCCGGGCTCCCGCCACACCTCCCACATTTGTCCTCCACTCCAAAGAACCTGCTCAATCTTGCTCCCGTTATGTGTGCTCTATGTAGCACCTTAAATTGAATCAGGCTATGCCTGGCGCATGAGGAAGAGGAATTTATCCTGCTTAGGGCATCAGCCCACATACCCTCCTCTATCTCCTCCCCTAGTTCTTCTTCCCACTTTCCTTTTAGTTCGCCCACCGACTCCTCCCCCTCTTCCCTCATCTCTCGGTAAATCTCTGACACCTTGCCCTCTCCGACCCACACCCCTGAAAGCACCCTGTCCTGTATCCCCCGTGTCGGGAGCAACGGAAATTCCCTCACCTGTTGTCTAGTAAACGCCCTCACCTGCATATATCTCAAGAAATTTCCCCGGGGCAACTTATACTTTTCCTCCAATGCTCCCAAGCTCGCAAAAGTCCCATCTATAAATAAATCTCCCACCCTCCTAATTCCCAACTGGTACCAGCTCTGAAATCCTCCATCCATTCTTCCTGGGGCGAACCTATGGTTGTTCCTGATTGGGTACCCCACCAGGGCTCCCCGCACCCCTCTCTGTCGCCTCCACTGTCCCCAGATATTCAATGTTGCCACCACCGCCGGGTTCGTGGTAAACCTTTTAGGTGAGATCGGTAGCGGCGCCGTCACCAGCGCCTCTAAACTCGTCCCTTTACAGGACTTTCTCTCCAGTCTTTTCCACGCTGCTCCCTCGCCCTCCATCATCCATTTACGTACCATTGCCACATTGGCGGCCCAATAGTAATCGCCCAAGTTCGGTAGTGCCAATCCTCCTCTGTCCCTACTCCGCTGAAGGAACCCCCTCCTTACTCTCGGAACTTTCCCTGCCCACACGAAGCTCGTGATGCTCCTGTCTATTTTATTAAAAAAGGTCTTGGTGATTAGTATAGGGAGACATTGAAATACAAATAAGAACCTCGGGAGGACCATAATCTTAATTGCTTGCACCCTGCCCGCCAGCGATAGAGGCTGCATGTCCCACCTCTTGCAGTCCTCCTCCATTTGTTCTACCAACCGTGTCAGATTAAGTCTGTGCAAGGTTCCCCAGCTCCTAGCGATCTGCTCAGTTTCGTTATTGAGGGTACCTCACAAAGCAAAATAAAATTAAATATTTCCTCACTTAGAAAGCTAATTAAATACAAATTCATTAATCAGGCGTTACAACATAGTGAAAGCTTTCTGAGCTGAACAAAATGTGCAATCTTATAGAAAGCCACCACAAGTAGGCTGCATTGTTCCCAGCAATGTCTTTGGATCACATGTCAAACGCTGGAAAATGATCATTCAAAACACGGCCACTTTGAAGCAGCTTGGTGACCAAGGGTGTGATTCAACTAATTATGAACAATGTCCCATAGCAAGCACGTTTAGTCACGTATTTCCTGGCGCACACAGTGGCTCGTGTTGTACAAGGGGCCCCAGAGGGGAACGCGCGGGTGGAACCGCACATAGTCCCATTTTGTCCACAGGGGAGCTCCGTCTCCATCCCGCCGCACCAGAAAATGGATGCCGCCGGACGGAGAACCCCGCCCCATATTTTTTTTCAA
The DNA here is from genome assembly GCF_047496885.1 of Scyliorhinus torazame. NCBI lineage: Eukaryota > Metazoa > Chordata > Chondrichthyes > Carcharhiniformes > Scyliorhinidae > Scyliorhinus > Scyliorhinus torazame. Next base: position 83,214,895 of record NC_092714.1, read on the forward strand.
TATATTTTCAAAAAGCTATGAATTGTGATTAAAATAGACTCCTTCAGCTGGATTTTCCGTTCCTGAGACCAAGTGTTGACACCGGGGAAGAATTAGTGGAGTACTACAATAGCAAAACTGGCGCCGCGCTTGGACCAATTCACTGACCGCTGAGGGGCTAGCACCAGCCACATGGAACACAATCGATTCCAATGGAAAACTGTGTCAGATTTACTGGGCTCGTGGTTGGCACTCGAAAGGCTGACAAGCTGCAGCCACATGTGAGCACTCCACCCCCCACACACACTCATCCCAGCCAACTAGATGTACTGGGTGCGCTGGAGCCCATCCCGTTGATGGGTCGGCTGGATCCAGTGAGTACCGAGGAGGGCTGGAGTGAGGAGGCACCCATATGACCCACGGCACTGAGTTCACAGTGGACAGTCAGCGGCATGTGCAGTCGTATGGCTGCCTGGCAGATAGCGGCAATGGTGGTCTGTGCCCATCCACCCGGACCCCACAGCCCGCCTCCTGGCCACCCGCCACTACTCCCCCCGCTCCAGACAGAAGCCCCCCCGGCTAGCGGCACAACTGTCAGCACACTATAGCAATATTGAACACTTTCTGTACTCCCTCTCTCCCCCCAGCAGCCACACACCTGTTTCCGAATTTTCGAAAGCAAACGTTAACCTCGCACCGCCGGTGGAGGCGTAGGATCTTGGAGGCAGACCAGCAATAAGTGTTCACTTCTGCAGCAGAAGCTGATGCAGGTTTCTGAGGAGCTGAACTGTCAAAGGCAGAATGCACAAAATGTCTGACGCCTAATGGAGCAAAAATCTAAGGAGAAGAAGAAAGAACTCTCAAAGGCTGATGACTTGGCTGGCTTCAGGCTGAACCTGGTGGTCCTTCTGGGTCTGGCACTGAAGCAGTTTAAAGATTAAGATGGACAATTTATTGGTTCTGGTGGCAGCTGTTCGGTTGAGTTCTTTACAAATGCCTCCGCCTGTGGCGCTTGTATGTCAAAATCACAAGACAAGGTTCAATACTTGCAGAGATTGGGCACACCCTCTCAGGGTCTCACTTCTTCATAATCTTGTTTGTTTGTGCACTTGGCTACAGTGAAAACAGCTGCTTAAACACACAAAGGGCTAGCTAAGTTGGCACATAACCCTCATTTTCCAACTGCCCAGTGATCCAAATATGTTCAGGGCCAGTGGCTCCAATTGTCTGGTTTATATGATCAGATTCCCATTGTCCTCGTGATTATGTCTAATGGTTTGTCCCTACTCAGCTGAGGATATCCAGGTGAGTTGGGATGCTTTGCAAATGGGACAGGAGATGGTTCATGCTCCTTCAATGCAATTGTTCCTGGTGAGGCTTTGCAGACAGGTTGGGCGAGATTCTCCGACCCCCCGCCGGGTCAGAGAATCGCCGGGGGCTGGCGTTAATCCCGCCCCCGCCGGTTGCCGAATTCTCCGGCACCGGAGATTCGGCAGGGGCAGGAATCGCGCCGCGCCGGTTGGCGCCCCCCCCCGCCCCCCCAGTGATTCTCCAGCCCGGATGGGCCGAAGTCCCGCTGCTGGAATGCCTGTCCTGCCGGCATGGATTAAACCACCTCTCTTACTGGCGGGACAAGGCGGCGCGGGCGTGCTCCGGGGTCCTGGGGGGGGTGCAGGGCGATCTGGCCCCGGGGGGGGGCGGGGGGGGGTGCCCCCACGGTGGCCTGGCCCGCGATCGGGGCCCACCGATCCGCGATCGGGGCTCACCGATCCGCGGGCGGGCATGTGCCGTGGGGGCACTCTTTTCCTTCTGCCTTCGCTCGCCATGGTCTCCACCATGGCGGAGGCGGAAGAGACCCCCTCCACTGCGCATGCACGGGAATGCCGTGAGCGGCCGCTAATGCTCCCGCGCATGCGCCGCCCGGCAATGTCATTTCCGCGCCAGCTGGCGGGGCACCAAAGACTTTTCCCGCCAGCTGGCGGAGCGGAGATCAGTCCAGCGCGGGTCTAGCCCCTCAAGGTTAGGGCTCGGCCCCTCAAGATGCGGAGGATTCCGCACCTTTGGGGCGGCGCGACGCCGGACTGATTTGCGCCGTTTTTGGCGCCGGTCGGCGGACATCGCGCCAATTACGGAGAATTTTGCCCCTTGTCTCTATTTCAGTAGAATGTGGAAAGTATATTTATGTAAATGTTCAGCCACAACTCATTGGAATGTGGCTTTAGTTTTTAAAAATTCAATTAGTGGTTTCTAACCAGAAAATTCAATCACTTTTATAAAGCATGGCTTCATGAAAAGAATAAAAATTGATAAAATGTGAAAAGAATAAAAATTTATGTCCATCCAAGTTGCATTCTATTTTTGGGTAAAAATCTTCCTTTCCAAATTGTTTTCCCTCCACTCTGCTTGCCTCACATTTGGATTTTGGTTTATTGCCGCGTGTACTGAAGTACAGTGAAAAGTATTGTTCTGTGTACAGTTCAGTCAGATCATTCCACATATGAAAAAACAAAGGATACACATAAATAACAAATGTAAATACCTAGGCACATGGTGTAGTATATGGTGTAGTACTTGTCATGATATTCAAACACACACATCATGAAAGACACACCAACAGACAAATCAGAACACACAACACCACAACCAATGACAGAAAGATATAAAAGCACAGACACGACCCCCGGTGGTCAGTATTAGCTGCAGAGGAGGACCAGGACAGATCTGCTACCAAACACACTCAGGGAGACAGCACGTGCAGAGTATCCAGAACGAACTGTATTATAAGAGTTAAAATAAAATAGAGTTGTACCACATACAACTGTGTTGGCTCATCTGTGCACCAGAGCACCCAACACCACATGGTACAGGAGTGGATCGATACCTGCCGGCATACCTCAGTGTACACAGACAACCAGCAGTGCCCAGGCAAAATGATAGAGCTCCCGGTTCCGCAGCCGCTCCAGTGCTACGGCGATCTCCGCGAAAACTGGCGGCGATTCCGGCAATGGTTCGAATTGTTCCTGGTGGCAGCTGAACTCCAAGACCTGGATGATAGCGAAAAAATTGAATTTCTCCTCACCATCGCCGGTGCAAGGGCAAGAGAAATATTCACAAGGTTCAGGTTCTTCAGGAGGCAGCAAAGGTACGATTACCAGGCAGTCCTGGACAAATTCTCCAAGTACTGTGAAGAAAACGCAATCCAATCGGCAAGTAAAGGTAAGAAAAGCTGCAGTACTCACCTCGTGGCTGGGATCCCGGAGCCCGAATTCCCAGAGGCCGAAATCCCGGGCCTGAGAGAGGGCTGGGTCGAGGTCGGCGGCCATCTTGCTAAAGGTATCACGCTAGCACAGTTGCGCGAGCAGTGCGCAGAACCGGAAGTTTCGTTTGCGCATGCGCGAGATGCTGCGCATGCGCAGTCAAGAAAACGGCCATCGGTAAAGGAACAGCGATCTGAGCATGCGCAGTCGCTTCCTACGTGCTACATACCGAGCGTCAGGATGTCAGAGGCCCCAGATTGCACGAATTTAAAAGGGAAACGTCCCAAATCAAAAAACAAAAATCTGTTAAAGCTGTAAAACAACCTTCCCTCACCTGGAATGACAGCACATTGCCGCAAATTGACCCAGGAGATGAATTTGACCTCCGAAGAACCCTCCGACAAGCAGTTACCTACGCACAAGCCGATGATTCCGACCTCGAATACTTCGATGACGATCTTTACAGTGTTTCCGGACCTCGCGAGCCCAATGATAGCTCCGTGGTCCTATACGACTATGACTCGGACGAACCTTTCGTGTTGCACATTGGCGGCCCCCACATTGAATCCGACGCAGATGCGGATTCATTTTTCGGATTTGAGGATCTTCAATCCAGCAGATATGACATTCCAACTTATCAGTACCGGATGATGCTGCAGCCTGACATTAACAGACAGGGAGCGGTGCAAGCACACGGAGAGCGCCCTGCTGCCACACAGAGCGTGGTCCACGTCCCGCTCAACGTTCCCGACTCTATGAAAGAAGACATGCAAGACTCCAGAGCGCAGTCTTCGCATGAACCAGAAGTGACTCCAGTGTCACAAGCTTCCACAGCAAGCTCGTGGACAGACTCCACAATTGCAGAAATGCAAGACTCCAGAGCGCAGTCCTTGCACGGACAAGAAGTGACTCCAGTGTCACAAGCCTCCACAGAGAGCTCGTGGACAGCCTCCACGATAGAAGCAACGCAAGACTCCAGAGCGCAGTCCTTGCCCGAACAAGAAGTGACTCCAGTGTCACAAGCCTCCACAGAGAGCTCGTGGACAGCCTCCACGATAGAAGCAACGCAAGACTCCAGAGCGCAGTCCTTGCACGAACAAGAAGTGACTCCAATGTCACAAGCCTCCACAGAGAGCTCGTGGACAGCCTCCACGATAGAAGCAATGCAAGACTCCAATGTGCAGTCCTTGCAGGAACAAGACCATGAGGGTCTAGCAACCTCTCCTGACCAACCAGCGGCAGACGATGCAAGTCTGCCATGCTCACGTGAACAGCAAGAAGGCTATAACAGCCTACCATGCTCCACTACACAGCAGCATGACCATGACGGTCTCTCATGCTACAATGAAGGGCACAGCGCTGAAGACTGTTCAAGCCCAACTGAAGACAAGCCAAAGGAATCGCCTCGTCCAAGCCCGAAGAAAAAAGGTTTATGCGCTGACCTTCAGGATCATTATAGCCAAACAGAGATTAATAATGCTGCACGGCCACAGAAGGATGCTGAGGATTTGCTAACGAAATTAATTGAATGTTTAACTTGCAAGGAGCAGACTGAGAATTGCCAGTGTTTTAGTACGGATCGAAAAAATGGACAAGACATTGATCCTCAGGTAATGGAAATAACACAACCTGAATCATATTTACAGCAGGGACAAATGTCTCCCTTCAACACAACGCCGCAAAATCCCAACTTCGGAGACCAGCAGTTAGTCAGTAATGACTCTTCAAACCTTGAGGGGAACATTAATTGCATTGAACCTATACACACTCCACTGATAAATGAGCAGAACATTGGAGCAAGAATCCTGAGGACACCGACATCGAGTAGCCAGATAACGAATTTAAAACCGACAGCAGTTTCAAGTGAACCAAGTGTGCTTTCCACTAATGGTGAAGATGCAGATAAGGTCGACCCGATTATCCATTGTACCACACTAACCCCAGTGATTAAGCAGTTATGTATGGGGAGTATAATGTGGGCAATTGAGAACAGTAAAAGAGACTGTGACCATGCCAGTCCCAGCAAAATCAGACCCAGAGACCATGAAGGCATGTACATTAGACAAAGATACATATGAGGTACCTGAGAAGAAAAGTGAAACGGAATGTTCTTTGGAAAATAGTACAATGTTGATAGAAACATTGGATCCTATATACCGAGACCATACCTATGGGAGAATTTGGGGGTAATAAACAAGGTTCTGCAATGTCTGGGGGAAGATTTAAAATTCCAAAGAAGAAAAGCCCAAATGAAGGACAACGGCAAGACAATGACAGTCCACCGACATGGTGTGCACCACCAGATGAAAACTCTGACAATTTACCCAACCCTAGTGAACAGCAAGCTGCTAATGAGGATATATCCACGGGATGTGAGACGAGTGACGACAGCATCCCACTTCCCATGCAAAAGGTGCAAGGTGACAGACCTCGCCTAGTGCGTACCGAGGCACTCGACGATCACGGTGGGACCACTGACGACTGCGGTGGCGGCGCACCGCTTCCACCCTCGATGGCTCGACCCTCTCCACTGGTCGGTGCATTCCTGCATGTTCCGACTCCAGAAGTGCAGCTTCAGGGAATCTCGGCTGCCTCCAGTGAACCTGTTGGGACTCCGGACGGGGGGCATCGACGGAAGGCAGACCGGACTCCAGATGGGGAGCAGCCAAGCGCCGACTCTGATTTGCGCACGCCAGACCTTGCTCCGGACGGGCGGTGTCGCGGCCTCGGTGATGGCACGCTCAGGGTGACGGCGGATGCCACGGCGACAGGGAATGGATCGCGTGGCAGTCCCACTGGGTCGGCAGTGGCAACCAGCACCGGCGGTCCAAGATGGACACACCAATTCGCGCCATCGCCAGACGTTGATGCGAGCAACAATTCTCTCTCCAAGGCGACATGCTTCGACGTTTCTCTGCGGAGTCGCCCTTCCGGCACAGCAGGTGGCCGGAACCAGCGTGCACGGTCTCGGCCAACTTCCACATCTGGCAAAGTCATCGCCTTGCATGATATTAGTGATGGTGCTACTTCGATGGCAACGACCCATCGGCTACAAGATGCCGTCCACCACAAACATAAAAAGAAAAAAGACTCCACCTTGTTCCTGGCATGCAGGGCGGATGGATTGGTGCGTAGGCGCAATCAGCGAGCTTTGCGCCGCCTTCCACGCTCGCAACTAAACCGTACGCACACGCCGGATCCTCCACTGGTTCCCAAGGATGACTTTGTGGAGATGCCACGGATCATGCCCCTTCCATCGCCACCAGAACCAAACCACAGCCAATGCACCACTAACAAAGATGTTGAATGTTATGTTTGCACGAATGAAAAAACCAAGCACTGCACGAAGTACAACAAATGGTAAAGTAGAGACTTCGGCAACAGCATCACCTCCAACAGTCCAAGGTGAACCAGTGTGACCCCAAATCTCCACAGCTGAACCGGCTTGAGGACCAGCCCATTCTTGAGGCGGTCACCCATTAGACTGGACTTATAACGCTGTTCATACGTTCAAAAAGTCAAACACTTCTGTATTATAACCTGTTGTTGTTTATTGTTCCAGATATCGTCTGACCGGACCAATGTTCAAGTTTTTTTTTCTCTCGCATCCAAGTTTTGTTATGGTACAACCTTGTTAGTGTGACGCACCCGACATCGCCCCATGTAAATAGTTACGTCATATACACACGCTGTACACAACACACGCACACACTCTTAGATGCACTCACGACACAATTATATTTATAACCATGTAGGCACATATCTTTGTAAAAAGGGGGGATGTCATGATATTCAAACACACACATCATGAAAGACACACCAACAGACAAATCAGAACACACAACACCACAACCAATGACAGAAAGATATAAAAGCACAGACACGACCCCCGGTGGTCAGTATTAGCTGCAGAGGAGGACCAGGACAGATCTGCTACCAAACACACTCAGGGAGACAGCACGTGCAGAGTATCCAGAACGAACTGTATTATAAGAGTTAAAATAAAATAGAGTTGTACCACATACAACTGTGTTGGCTCATCTGTGCACCAGAGCACCCAACACCACAGTACTACTCATTAGAGAAGGTGTGTGTGAAAAGATCAGATCAGTGATCAGATCAATCCATAACAGGGTCATTCAGGAGTCTGGTAACAGCCGGGAAGAAGCTGTTTTTGAACGTGTTAGTGTGTATTCTCAGACTTTTGTATCTCCTGCCCAATGGGAGGTTGGAAGAGAGAGTAACCCGGGTGGTAGGGATCTTTGATTATGCAGCTCGCTTTCCTAAGGAAGCAGGTGGTCTCAATAGAATCAATGGATGGGAGGTGGGCTCACATGATGGACTGGGCTGTGTTCATGACTCTCTGTAGTTTCCTACAGTCTTGGGCTGAGCAGTTGCCATACCAGGCTGTGATGCAGCCAGATAGGATGCTTTCTACCGTGCATGTGTAAAAATTTGTAAGAGTCAATGTGGACATGCTGAATTTCTTAGTTTCCTGAGGAAGTAAAGGCACGGTTGTGCTTTCTTGTTCTTAGCGTCGACGTGGGTGGACCAGGACAGATTGTTAGTGTTGTGCATACCGAGGAATTTGAAGTTGTCAACAATCTCCACCTTGTCACCATTTATGCAGAGAGGGAGGTGTATGATACTTTGCTTCCTGAAGTCAATGACCAGCTCTTTGGTTTTGCTAAATGTTGAGGGAGAGATTATTGTTGTTACACCACGCCACTAGGTTCTCTATCTCCCCCCTGTATTCTGACTCATTGTTGTTTGAGATCTGTCCCACACAGTCGTGTCATCAGCAAACTTGCAGATGGAGTTGGAGCCAAATTTTGCCACGTGTGTGTATAGGGATTATAGTAGGGGTTAAGTATGCAACCTTGTGGGGCCCTGGTATTGAGGACTATCGTGGAGGAAGTGCTGTTGTTTATCCTTACTGATTGTGGTCTATGGGTCAGGAAGTCAAGGATTATGGCTGGGATTATGGTGTTGAAGGCAGAGTTGTAGTCAATGAATAGGAGTCTGATGTAAGATTCCTTGTTGTCGAGATGCTCCAGGGATTAGTGTAGGGCCAGGGAGATGGCAGCTGCTGTGGACTGGTTGTAGTGGTATGCGAATTGCAGTGGACCAAGGCATTCTGGGAGTACAGAGTTGATGTGTCTCATGACCAACCTCTCAAAGCACATCATAGTGATAGAAGTCAAGGCTACTGGACGGTAGTCGTTGAGGCACATTGCCGGATTCCTTTTTGGCACCAGCATGATGGCGGTCTTCATGAAGCAGGTGCGAACCTCGGAACGAAGTAGGGAAAGGTTGAAGATGTCTGCGAACACACTCGCCAGTTGGACATTTACAGAGTCCCCACCCAATAAGTTGGAGAAGCAACCTGCTCCAAGGTTTCAACCTATTCCCTCCAAACCTTCACTTGGCTCTTCCTCACGGTAATGCAGCTACCTCCAAGTCAACAACTCATGGTGCTCACGTTGTTTTCTAATCTCTATTGCATTGAAAAATTAGGTTCAACTAATTTACATGACTCGTGTTTGGCCATCCATAGCTTATCACTTCACCAAATAAAGTTATGTTTTTGCATTTCCTTTGATCGGCGGGGTAAGACAAAAAAGGACACCTGTTAGAGTGAAGTGGTAGGGCTTGCAGCAATAAGTAAGATGTAAAGAATTGGTTCCCCCTGGGCTCAATACTGGCATCGCTGTTGTTTCTAATTTACACCAAGTGACTTGGATGCAGAAAGTCAATGTAAATTGGTTAACTTTACAGATGCTACTAAATTATGAGGGATAGTGGAATTAAAGGCAGAGACACTCCAGATTGACCTGAAGAAAATGAGAGGGCCGAACAAGAAGAAATTAAATATAACACAGGCAAGAATATGGAAGGAAAAATTGACAACTTTACCAAGAACAGTGTCTGAAGAAGTCATACGCACTTGAAATGTTAACTCGGTTTCTCTTCACACAGATGCTGCCAGACTAGCCGTTTTTTCCCCCCAGAATTTTCTGTTTTCATTACATACTTCATGAATTATTTTGAAGCAGCTTTGGATGACAATGATCAAGGCTAAGAGTTTGGAGTTCTAGGAGGTTCAACAATTAAAATGTCCAACCAATGCAGACCAGCAATCAACTAAACTTTATATCCAAAACAGTTTCCTCTGACTGTATATTACGGTGACCAAAGTGTAGCTTTCTGATTGGACCACATTTGGAGTACCAAGTTTAATACTGGTTGTTGTGAAAGTTATGGGATGAACAAGCACTGAAGGCATTGTAGAAAAGAGGCATAAGATTGACCCTGAGTGCAAGAATGCTGAATTGTGGAAAGACTATAGAGAGTTGGGCTTTTCTTCTCTGGAAAAAAAGAAGCATCATGACAGGTAATCTTAGAAAAAGATACTGGATGTGGTATATAAAAAGTTATTTTGGAACGGCAAAGTAAACAGTGACAGTAGAACAACGCAACACAAATTTCTAATGAAATCCTTTGGATTTCGGCGGCAGCGGTGCGCAGGGGCCTTCTTGGAGGTGAGTAGTTAGTTTAAAAGCACTTACCTTTACAGGAGCAGCCCTTTGGATTTCGGCGGCAGCGGTGCGCAGGGGCCTTCTTGGAGGTGAGTAGTTAGTTTAAAAGCACTTACCTTTACAGGAGCAGCCCTTTGGATTTCGGCGGCAGCGGTGCGCAGGGGCCTTCTGGGAGGTGAGTAGTGAATTTAAAAGCACTTACCTTTACAGGAGCAGCCCTTTGGATTTCGGCGGCAGCGGTGCGCAGGGGCCTTCTTGGAGGTGAGTAGTTAGTTTAAAAGCACTTACCTTTACAGGAGCAGCCCTTTGGATTTCGGCGGCAGCGGTGCGCAGGGGCCTTCTGGGAGGTGAGTAGTGAATTTAAAAGCACTTACCTTTACAGGAGCAGCCCTTTGGATTTCGGCGGGAACCGGAAGTTCGACCTCTGGCAAGTCTCCCCCCCCCCCCCCAACCAATAAATTCTGGTGGAGAGGAAACCCGAGACCCATTGGTGTAAGGTAAGTGCCATATTATATTATTATATTATTAGCATTGTGCAGGTCAAGGATTGGAGGTGGAGGAGCAGTCTCTGTCAGCGAGAGAACCTGAGAACATCTCAGAAGGTAAGCAAGTGATTTTTACTTTTATACCTGTTTTTCAAATTGTGTGTGTCGGGGGGAAACTGAAGTGACATCACAGAAAAGCTGTGACCTGAGTGGCTGGTTGGGATTCTAACCTAAATTTTTTTGAGTATTTGGGAACTAATTAAACATAATAACTTAATTATAATTTAGAGGATATCTAAGCCAGAGATCAGAGAATATTATAGTTAGCTATCGCATTTCTATTAGAAATCTAGTGCTAGGAAACAGATAGTTGACAGTAACTTTGAAATTTAAAAAAAGTATTTATAAAAAAAAAGACAAATTTTAATTTTAATTAATTGACGCAATGTCAGTTAGAGGGGTGCTGTGCTCTGACTGTGAGATGTGGCAGGTCCGGGAGGCTTCCAGCGTCCCGGATGGCTTCATCTGCAGAAAGTGCACCCAACTGCAGCTCCTCACAGACCGCATGGTTCGGTTGGAGCAGCAATTGGATGCACTTAGGAGCATGCAGGTGGCGGAAAGCGTCATAGATCGCAGTTATGTAAGTGTGGTCACACCCAAGGTGCAGGCAGAGAAATGGGTGACCACCAGAAAGGGCAGGCAGTCAGTGCAGGAATCCCCTGTGGTTGTCCCCCTCTCGAACAGATATACCCCTTTGGATACTGTCGGGGGGGATAGCCTATCAGGGGAAAACAGCAGCAGCCAGAGCAGTGGCACCACGGCTGGCTCTGATGTTCAGAAGGGAGGGTCAAAGCGCAGAAGAGTAATAGTTATAGGGGACTCTATAGTCAGGGGCACAGATAGGCGCTTCTGTGGACGTGAAAGAGACTCCAGGATGGTATGTTGCCTCCCTGGTGCCAGGGTCCAGGATGTCTCCGAACGGGTAGAGGGAATCCTGAAGGGGGAGGGCAAACAGGCAGAGGTCGTTGTACATATTGGTACTAACGACATAGGCAGGAAGGGGCATGAGGTCCTGCAGCAGGAGTTCAGGGAGCTAGGCAGAAAGTTAAAAGACAGGACCTCGAGGGTTGTAATCTCGGGATTACTCCCTGTGCCACGTGCCAGTGAGGCTAGAAATAGGAAGATAGAGCAGACAAACACGTGGCTAAACAGCTGGTGTAGGAGGGAGGGTTTCTGTTATCTGGACCACTGGGAGCTCTTCCGGGGCAGGTGTGACCTGTATAAGATGGACGGGTTGCATCTAAACCGGAGAGGCATAAATATCCTGGCCGCGAGGTTTGCTAGTGTCACACGGGAGGGTTTAAACTAGTATGGCAGGGGGGTGGGCACGGGAGCAATAGGTCAGAAGGTGAGAGCATTGAGGGAGAACTAGGGAATAGGGACAGTGTGGCTCTGAGGCAGCGCAGACGGGGAGAAGTTGCTGAACACAGCGGGTCTGGTGGCCTGAAGTGCATATGTTTTAATGCAAGGAGCATTACGGGTAAGGCAGATGAACTTAGAGCTTGGATTACTACTTGGAACTATGATGTTGTTGCCATTACAGAGACCTGGTTGAGGGAAGGGCAGGATTGGCAGCTAAACGTTCCAGGATTTAGATGTTTCAGGCGGGATAGAGGGGGATGTAAAAGGGGAGGCGGAGTTGCGCTACTTGTTCAGGAGAGTATCACAGCTATACAGCGAGAGGACACCTCAGAGGGCAGTGAGGCTATATGGGTAGAGATCAGGAATAAGAAGGGTGCAGTCACAATGTTGGGGGTATACTACAGGCCTCCCAACAGCCAGCGGGAGATAGAGGAGCAGATAGGTAGACAGATTTTGGAAAAGAGTAAAAACAACAGGGTTGTGGTGATGGGAGACTTCAACTTCCCCAATATTGACTGGGACTCACTTAGTGCCAGGGGCTTAGACGGGGCAGAGTTTGTAAGGAGCATCCAGGAGGGCTTCTTAAAACAATATGTAAACAGTCCAACTAGGGAAGGGGCGGTACTGGACCTGGTATTGGGGAATGAGCCCGGCCAGGTGGTAGATGTTTCAGTAGGGGAGCATTTCGGTAACAGTGACCACAATTCAGTAAGTTTTAAAGTACTGGTGGACAAGGATAAGAGTGGTCCGAGGATGAATGTGCTAAATTGGGGGAAGGCTAATTATAACAATATTAGGCGGGAACTGAAGAACATAGATTGGGGGCGGATGTTTGAGGGCAAATCAACATCTGACATGTGGGAGGCTTTCAAGTGTCAGTTGAAAGGAATACAGGACAGGCATGTTCCTGTGAGGAAGAAAGATAAATACGGCAATTTTCGGGAACCTTGGATGACGAGTGATATTGTAGGCCTCGTCAAAAAGAAAAAGGAGGCATTTGTCAGGGCTAAAAGGCTGGGAACAGACGAAGCCTGTGTGGCATATAAGGAAAGTAGGAAGGAACTTAAGCAAGGAGTCAGGAGGGCTAGAAGGGGTCATGAAAAGTCATTGGCAAATAGGGTTAAGGAAAATCCCAAGGCTTTTTACACTTACATAAAAAGCAAGAGGGTAGCCAGGGAAAGGGTTGGCCCACTGAAGGATAGGCAAGGGAATCTATGTGTGGAGCCAGAGGAAATGGGCGAGGTACTAAATGAATACTTTGCATCAGTATTCACCAAAGAGAAGGAATTGGTAGATGTTGAGTCTGGAGAAGGGGGTGTAGATAGCCTGGGTCACATTGTGATCCAAAAAGACGAGGTGTTGGGTGTCTTAAAAAATATTAAGGTAGATAAGTCCCCAGGGCCGGATGGGATCTACCCCAGAATACTGAAGGAGGCTGGAGAGGAAATTGCTGAGGCCTTGACAGAAATCTTTGGATCCTCACTGTCTTCAGGGGATGTCCCGGAGGACTGGAGAATAGCCAATGTTGTTCCTCTGTTTAAGAAGGGTGGCAGGGATAATCCCGGGAACTACAGGCCGGTGAGCCTTACTTCAGTGGTAGGGAAATTACTGGAGAGAATTCTTCGAGACAGGATCTACTCCCATTTGGAAGCAAATGGACGTATTAGTGAGAGGCAGCACGGTTTTGTGAAGGGGAGGTCGTGTCTCACTAACTTGATAGAGTTTTTCGAGGAGGTCACTAAGATGATTGATGCAGGTAGGGCAGTAGATGTTGTCTATATGGACTTCAGTAAGGCCTTTGACAAGGTCCCTCATGGTAGACTAGTACAAAAGGTGAAGTCACACGGGATCAGGGGTGAACTGGCAAGGTGGATACAGAACTGGCTAGGCCATAGAAGGCAGAGGGTAGCAATGGAGGGATGCTTTTCTAATTGGAGGGCTGTGACCAGTGGTGTTCCACAGGGATCAGTGCTGGGACCTTTGCTCTTTGTAGTATATATAAATGATTTGGAGGAAAATGTAACTGGTCTGATTAGTAAGTTTGCAGACGACACAAAGGTTGGTGGAATTGCGGATAGCGATGAGGACTGTCTGAGGATACAGCAGGATTTAGATTGTCTGGAGACTTGGGCGGAGAGATGGCAGATGGAGTTTAACCTGGACAAATGTGAGGTAATGCATTTTGGAAGGGCTAATGCAGGTAGGGAATATACAGTGAATGGTAGAACCCTCAAGAGTATTGAAAGTCAAAGAGATCTAGGAGTACAGGTCCACAGATCACTGAAAGGGGCTACACAGGTGGAGAAGGTAGTCAAGAAGGCATACGGCATGCTTGCCTTCATTGGCCGGGGCATTGAGTATAAGAATTGGCAAGTCATGTTGCAGCTGTATAGAACCTTAGTTAGGCCACACTTGGAGTATAGTGTTCAATTCTGGTCGCCACACTACCAGAAGGATGTGGAGGCTTTAGAGAGGGTGCAGAAGAGATTTACCAGAATGTTGCCTGGTATGGAGGGCATAAGCTATGAGGAGCGATTGAATAAACTCGGTTTGTTCTCACTGGAACGAAGGAGGTTGAGGGGCGACCTGATAGAGGTATACAAAATTATGAGGGGCATAGACAGAGTGGATAGTCAGAGGCTTTTCCCCAGGGTAGAGGGGTCAATTACTAGGGGGCATAGGTTTAAGGTGAGAGGGGCAAAGTTTAGAGTAGATGTACGAGGCAAGTTTTTTACGCAGAGGGTAGTGGGTGCCTGGAACTCACTACCGGAGGAGGTAGTGGAGGCAGGGACGATAGGGACATTTAAGGGGCATCTTGACAAATATATGAATAGGATGGGAATAGAAGGATACGGACCCAGGAAGTGTAGAAGATTGTAGTTTAGTCGGGCAGTATGGTCGGCACGGGCTTGGAGGGCCGAAGGGCCTGTTCCTGTGCTGTACATTTCTTTGTTCTTTGTTCTTTGAAAGGGCAGCATCAGAAGTATTTCTTTCAAGTACAGCATGATCGTCTGGGAATGGAATCCTTGGCAAAGTGGTGGAGGCAATACAAACCAAATCACTTAAGAAATAATTAGATGCTATAAAGGGGTCAAGGATAGGGTTGTTCTGGATGGATGAATCAAAATGGGTTTAATCGCCTTCTTCACAGGAGTATCTTATCATCTTGACAAGTGAATCTTCACATCTTTGAATTATTTTGAAAATGAGGCCATTGCAATTACTACATGTCCAGTGAAATCCTGGGATATATTTAATCGAATTTGAACATTCAGGCACACTGAATAATTTACTCAAGTCTAAATAATGCTTTTTTTTTTTGCTGAGGTAAAGATTCTCGATGCCCATTTCCTCTTCTGCCTCATGGAATCACAATCTTCCCCACATCAGGTACAGTGTGGCCTCTTGCAAAATAAAGATCCTTTTACACTTACTCCAACAATCTGTTTTAATTCAAACTTCAGAAACAATTAACCCATCTTCCACTTTCCACATCAGTTATCCTCCTGTGGTCTCAGTGAAATTATCACATGTGGGAGCATTTTAGCACCACATCTATGTTCCTTCAAAATTAGATTAAGCTGGAAAACCGATTTCACACAGGCTTTTCCTCAGTAAACTGAAAAGATATTTCTCCCCATCACCAACATCAAACTCAAACCCAGGTCCCATAAGTCATTACATAATGTGCTAATCTATTATGTCTTCTGTATTCTCACCCTCCTTTAAATTGAGCCATTCCTAAAGAAGGAGAGAAATATCATACACTAGAATGATTCATTTAATTAAGCAATTTCAGCAATAGTGCTGGACGAAGAGATTGTTTTTGAACCAAATCTCTCATATGACTATCGCAAATTTGCCAAAAGACCACTTTCTCATCTACGCATAGATGTAGAGAAAGGTCGTGGTCATAGGAAGACCACTGTGTAACATTTACTCACAGGTTGCTTAAATTCTAGGTCATGGAGTAAGGGTAAAGATGGTCTGCTGCAGGCCTTATGCTGATTGTGTTCTTCCAATAATATTAGTTACAGAATTTCAAGATGCTGGCCTAACTAGCAACGTCCACATCCCATAAATAAATAATTTAAAAAAAGAATAGTAATTTGGCCCTGTGTCTAAGATGCAGTGATATTTGAAGTCAGGGAAGCATGTGACTTGGAGGAGAGTTGGAGATGATAATGCTCCCATAATATTGTTGTGTCCTGCTCTATAGTAGACGTCACAAGTAGGAAGGTGACATTGAAGCAAGCTATGGAGAATTTTGAGACTGTACTGGTGCATCAAGAGTGAAGGTGGGTGGAGTCCAGTAACGGTGTCATTGATCAAACAGACACTTGGATGGCAAATTCCTGTTCCAAAACATGTCTTTTCCATCTATTTGCAGGGAATGGTCAAGCATAATTGGGACAACACATGCAAGAAGGTAGGAAATATCAAAGTTATGATCCTTGATACTTTGTTTTACAGAGAGATAGGTTGAGGATACTGCACTGCACGCAGAAGCAACACAATCTGTTCTTGTTAAATAAATTTCATTTTATGGTAAAGAAATTGGGAATTATTGAGTTTTTAATTAAGCGATGTAAAGAAAACAGCACAATAAAGATTTTCACTTTTAAGAAAAAGTGAACAAATTAATTTCAAACTAATGTTTGAGTGTCTGTTGGTCACAGGGTCAACTGAAGCATTTAGAAGGGAATTACGCTTGTATCTGAAAAGGAAGAATGTGCAGGATTACGCAGAGAAGGCAGGGGAAGGCACGAGGTGAGTTGCTCATTCGGAGGGCTAATGCAGGCACGATGAGCCAAACAGCTTCACTCTGTGTTGAAATAGCTGTGTTATGGCTATTCAGCAGATGGTAGAATGCAACATATTGTTTGATTCTAGCATATCACAGCACAGCACCACTTATGACCCTGTAGCTACTGACTTTCAATAGGGATTGACACTGCATCAATATGATCATGGCAAAACTTGGGCTTCCATGCAACTTTCTCTCTGGCTCCTCGATGCCCTGAGACACCAAAGATCTCTGCATCCTAGCCTTAAATGTATGGAACATCTACAACCCTGGATAGGGTATTCCCAGGATTCACAATCCTTTGAGTGAAGTAATTTCTCCAGATCTCAGTCCTAAGTGATCGGCCCCTTAATCAGAGACTGTGCCCCCTTGTTCTAGATTCCCCAATCAATGGAAACAATCTCTCAGCCTCTACCAAATCGTACCCTTCAGAATCTTGTCTTTTCAACGAAATTTCCTCGAATTCTTAGGAACGCCATAGAATATAGGCCCAATTTATTCAGCCACTCAGCCTAGGACAACCCCCTCATGCCAAGGGCTACTCAGAGCAGAGCTGATTCCAGGTCTCCAATCATTTCCGCTCCCGTCGATTTCAGCGGGAGCAGAGCAGGTTAGTCAATTTCAGCGGGAGCAGTGCGCAAGTGATTTCTGGGATGTAAGTTTCTCCTTTAAAAACACTTGTCTTTGCAGGAGCAGGCCAGTCGATTTCAGCGGGAGCGGAGCAGGTTAGTCAATTTCAGCAGGAGCAGTGCGCAAGTGATTTCTGGGAGGTAAGTTTCTCCTTTAAAAACATTTGTCTTTGCAGGAGCAGGCCAGTCGGTTTCAGCGAGAGCGGTGAGTTAGTGATTTCTGGGAGACCTTCACAGGAGCAGGCTGGTCAATTTCAGCGGTAAACACTTACCTGGTCCCGTTTTCGGTCCCTCTTTGCTGTTTTTAAAAACAATTTTTAGTGTTTAAGGCGGGAACAGGAAGTTCGACCCGCGGACTTCTGGGAAGACCCTCACCAATAAATTCTGGTGGAGAGGAAACCCGAGACACGACACGTGTAGTGTCTCCCACCCGCCCTCCTCCTCTAACCTAATAATAAAACCCATTGGTGTGTGGTAAGTACCATATTTTATTATTAATATTATTTTTTTGTTTAATTTAATTTAGTTGTTAGCCAGATCTTGGTAGAAAGTTAGAGGGGTGGCAGGGAAGGGAGTGCAATGTTCCTCCTGCAGGATGTTTGAGGTGAGGGATGCCGTTAGTGTCCCTGCTGATTTTACCTGCAGGAAGTGCTGCCATCTCCAGCTCCTCCAAGACCGAGTTAGGGAACTGGAGCTGGAGTTGGAAGAACTTCGGATCATTCGGGAGGCAGAGGGGGTCATAGATAGCAGCTTCAGGGAATTAGTTACACCAAAGATTGGAGATAGATGGGTAACTGTAAGAGGGACTGGGAAGAAGCAGTCAGTGCAGGGATCCCCTGCGGTCGTTCCCCTGAGAAACAAGTATACCGCTTTGGATACTTGTGGGGGGGGGGGACTTACCAGGGGTAAGCCATGGGGTACGGGCCTTTGGCACGGAGTCTGTCCCTGTTGCTCAGAAGGGAAGGGGGGAGAGGAGCAGAGCATTAGTAATTGGGGACTCGATAGTCAGGGGCACAGATAGGAGATTTTGTGGGAGCGTGAGAGACTCATGTTTGGTATGTTGCCTCCCAGGTGCAAGGGTACGTGATGTCTCGGATCGTGTTTTCCGGGTCCTTAGGGGGGAGGGGGAGCAGCCCCAAGTCGTGGTCCACATTGGCACTAACGACATAGGTAGGAAAGGGGACAAGGATGTCAGGCAGGCTTTCAGGGAGCTAGGATGGAAGCTCAGAACTAGAACAAACAGAGTTGTTATCTCTGGGTTGTTGCCCGTGCCACGTGATAGTGAGATGAGGAATAGGGAGAGAGAGCAATTAAACACGTGGCTACAGGGATGGTGCAGGCGGGAGGGATTCAGATTTCTGGATAACTGGGGCTCTTTCTGGTGAAGGTGCGACCTCTACAGACAGGATGGTCTACATCTGAACCTGAGGGGCACAAATATCCTGGGGGGGAGATTTGTTAGTGCTCTTTGGGGGGGTTTAAACTAATGCAGCAGGGGCATGGGAACCTCGATTGTAGTTTTAGGGTAAGGGAGAATGAGAGTATAGAGGTCAGGAGCACAGATTTGACGTCGCAGGAGGGGGCCAGTGTTCAGGTAGGTAGTTTGAAGTGTGTCTACTTCAATGCCAGGAGTATATGAAATAAGGTAGGGGAACTGGCAGCATGGGTTGGTACCTGGGACTTCGATGTTGTGGCCATTTCGGAGACATGGATAGAGCAGGGACAGGAATGGATGTTGCAGGTTCTGGGGTTTAGGTGTTTTAGTAAGCTCAGAGAAGGAGGCAAAAGAGGGGGAGGTGTGGCGCTGCTAGTCAAGAGCAGTATTACGGTGGCGGAGAGGATGCTAGATGGGGACTCATCTTCCGAGGTAGTATAGGCTGAGGTTAGAAACATGAAAGGAGAGGTCACCCTGTTGGGAGTCTTCTATAGGCCTCCAAATAGTTCTAGGGATGTAGAGGAAAGGATGGCGAGGATGATCCTGGATAAGAGCGAAAGTAACAGGGTAGTTATTATGGGAGACTTTAACTTTCCAAATATTGACTGGAAAGATATAGTTCGAGTACATTAGATGGGTCGTTTTTTGTACAGTGTATGCAGGAGGGTTTCCTGACACAATATGTTGACAGGCCAACAAGAGGCGAGGCCACGTTGGATTTGGTTTTGGGTAATGAACCAGGCCAGGTGTTGGATTTGGAGGTAGGAGAGCACTTTGGGGACAGTGACCACAATTCGGTGACGTTTACGTTAATGATGGAAAGGGATAAGTATACACCGCAGGGCAAGAGTTATAGCTGGGGGAAGGGCAATTATGATGCCATTAGACGTGACTTGGGGGGGATAAGGTGGAGAAGTAGGCTGCAAGTGTTGGGCACACTGGATAAGTGGAGCTTGTTCAAGGATCAGCTACTGCGTGTTCTTGATAAGTATGTACCGGTCAGGCAAGGAGGAAGGCGACGAGCGAGGGAACCATGGTTTACCAAAGAAGTGGAATCTCTTGTTAAGAGGAAGAAGGAGGCCTATGTGAAGATGAGGTGTGAAGTTTCAGTTGGGGCGATGGATAGTTACAAGGTAGCGAGGAAGGATCTAAAGAGAGAGCTAAGACGAGCAAGGAGGGGACATGAGAAGTATTTGGCAGGTAGGATCAAGGAAAACCCAAAAGCTTTCGAGAGGTATGTCAGGAATAAAAGAATGACTAGGGTAAGAGTAGGGCCAGTCAAGGACAGGGATGGGAAGTTGTGTGTGGAGTCTGAAGAGATAGGCGAGATACTAAATGAATATTTTTCGTCAGTATTCACTCAGGAAAAAGATAATGTTGTGGAGGAGAATGCTGAGACCCAGGCTAATAGAATAGATGGCATTGAGGTACGTAGGGAAGAGGTGTTGGCAATTCTGGACAGGCTGAAAATAGATAAGTCCCCAGGTCCTGATGGGATTTATCCTCGGATTCTCTGGGAGGCCAGGGAAGAGATTGCTGGACCTTTGGCTTTGATTTTTATGTCATCATTGGCTACAGGAATAGTGCCAGAGGACTGGAGGATAGCAAATGTGGTCCCTTTGTTCAAAAAGGGGAGCAGAGACAACCCCGGCAACTATAGACCGGTGAGCCTCACGTCTGTAGTGGGTAAAGTCTTGGAGGGGATTATAAGAGACAAGATTTATAATCATCTAGATAGGAATAATATGATCAGGGATAGTCAGCATGGCTTTGTGAAGGGTAGGTCATGCCTCACAAACCTTATTGAGTTCTTTGAGAAGGTGACTGTACAGGTAGACGAGGGTAGAGCAGTTGATGTGGTGTATATGGATTTCAGCAAAGCGTTTGATAAGGTTCCCCACGGTAGGCTATTGCAGAAAATACGGAGGCTGGGGATTGAGGGTGATTTAGAGATGTGGATCAGAAATTGGCTAGCTGAAAGAAGACAGAGGGTGGTGGTTGATGGGAAATGTTCAGAATGGAGTTCAGTTACAAGTGGAGTACCACAAGGACCTGTTCTGGAGCCGTTGCTGTTTGTCATTTTTATCAATGACCTAGAGGAAGGCGCAGAAGGGTGGGTGAGTAAATTTGCAGACGATACTAAAGTCGGTGGTGTTGTCAATAGTGTGGAAGGATTTAGCAGGTTACAGAGGGACATAGATAAGCTGCAGAGCTGGGCTGAGAGGTGGCAAATGGAGTTTAATGTAGAGAAGTGTGAGGTGATTCACTTTGGAAGGAATAACAGGAATGTGGAATATTTGGCTAATGGTAAAGTTCTTGGAAGTGTGGATGAGCAGAGGGATCTAGGTGTCCATGTACATAGATCCCTGAAAGTTGCCACCCAGGCTGATAGGGTTGTGAAGAAGGCCTATGGAGTGTTGGCCTTTATTGGTAGAGGGATTGAGTTCCGGAGTCGGGAGGTCATGTTGCAGCTGTACAGAACTCTGGTACGGCCGCATTTGGAGTATTGCGTACAGTTCTGGTCACCGCATTATAGGAAGGACGTGGAGGCTTTGGAGCGGGTGCAGAAGAGATTTACCAGGATGTTGCCTGGTATGGAGGGAAAATCTTATGAGGAAAGGCTGATGGACTTGAGGTTGTTTTCGTTAGAGTGAAGAAGTTTAAGAGGAGACTTAATAGAGGCATACAAAATGATCAGGGGGTTAGATAGGGTGGACAGTGAGAGCCTTCTCCCGCGGATGGAAATGGCTGGCACGAGGGGACATAGCTTTAAACTGAGGGGTAATAGATATAGGACAGAGGTCAGAGGTAGGTTCTTTACGCAAAGAGTAGTGAGGCCGTGGAATGCCCTACCTGCTACAGTAGTGAACTCGCCAACATTGAGGGCATTTAAAAGTTTATTGGATAAACATATGGATGATAATGGCATAGTGTAGGTTAGATGGCTTTTGTTTCGGTGCAACATCGTGGGCCGAAGGGCCTGTGTTGCCCTGTATCGTTCTATGTTCTATGTTCTATCTCCACTCTGATCAGAAATAGTGGGTCATTATATGGGGGCCTTGGTTTAGGTGCTCATTACATAATGCAACATTTTTAAGGCAAATTTTCTGCTCAAAACTTTCTGATAAATAATGACTTGCCTAATGTACTCTTATCAGATTTTTAATACTGAAGGATTTTCAAAAATGTTCCCATCTTTGATCTGCAGCTTAGCAATTTAATATAAACAAGTAACTAGAAGTGATCATACCAAGTTATTTTAACAGAGTATAATATCAAAAATGAGATCTCCACCCTGGATTTTTGTTCGCAAATTGGGTAGAGGGAATTGGGAAGTTTCCAAGGAATTGGGAAGTTTCCAAGCTCGCTGCACCCACCCCCAGCATTCCTGGATGTAGATTGGGATGGGCTACAGAGGTTGTTTAAAAGGCCCACCTCAGGTCTCTGGGACTTCACCCCAGTTGTCATCTTAAAACTTAAAGCCTCTAATACTCATAACCACTCACCCATTACCCATTCACCATTACCCATGCATGCCAGCTCATACCCCCACCATGACAAATTTAAAAAGTTCTAGGGACTTTGGAAAGACTGATTATAATTTTCCAATTTCCTTTCTAAGTTAATCTACTGTAGGGGATTAAAGGTGTAAAGGGAAGCTTATTGGTCTGGATATTAATTTTGACCACAATATTAATTTTGGTTAAGATATTAATCTGGCCCCATCAAAAAGCAAGCTAATGGAACAGCACATTAAGTGGTTGGTGTTACATTTAGGATCCAGTGCATGAATGTGTATGCACAATGCATTTTTAAGCCACTTCAGCTGGGATCAGTGTAGCAGTGACCACCAACAGGATTTCTATATGTCCATATATCATAGAATCATAGAATTATCAGTGCAGAAGGAGGCCATTCGGCCCATCGAGTCTGCACCGGCTCTTGGAAAGAGCACCCTATCCAATGTCAACACTGCCACCCTATCCCCATAACCCAGTAACCCCACCCAACACTAAGGGCAATTTTGGACACTAAGGGCAATTTATCATGGCCAATCCATCTAACCTGCACATCTTTGGACTGTGGGAGTAAACCGGAGCACCCGGAGGAAACCCACGCACACACGGGGAGGATGTGCAGACTCCGCACAGACAGTGACCCAAGCCAGAATCAAACCTGGGACCCTGGAGCTGTGAAGCAATTGTGCTATCCACAAGGCTACCGTGCTGCCCACGCCATGCTCGAGACCCTCACAAGTGGTGATTTCAATGTGGGAAAGAGTGAGCTCTTTGTGATCCACCCGGGGGACCAGGGAAGAGGGATAGACGACCTACCGTTGAGGAGGGCGGAAAGGAGCTTTCAATACTTGGGGATTCAGATAGCTAGGAGCTGGGGGGCACTGCACAAACTTAATTTGTCGCGGTTGGTGGAACAGATGGAGGAGGATTTTAAAAGGTGGGACGTGTTGCCACTCTCGCTGGTGGGTAGGGTACAGTCGGTTAAAATGGTGGTCCTCCCGAGATTTCTTTTTGTATTCCAATGCCTCCCAATTGTGATCACCAAGGCCTTTTTTAAGAGGGTAAGCAGGAGCATTATGGGATTTCTGTGGGCAAGCAAGACCCCGAGGGTAAGGAGGGGGTTCTTGGAGCGTAGCAGAGATAGAGGAGGGTTGGCGTTGCCGAATTTGGCTGGGTACTATTGGGCAGCCAACGTGGCAATGATCCGTAAGTGGGTGACGGAGGGAGAGGGGGCGGCATGGAAGAGGTTGGAGATGGCGTCCTGCAAAGGAACAAGCCTGGGGGCGCTGGTGACGGCACCGCTGCCGCT
The DNA here is from genome assembly GCF_047496885.1 of Scyliorhinus torazame. Lineage (NCBI taxonomy): Eukaryota > Metazoa > Chordata > Chondrichthyes > Carcharhiniformes > Scyliorhinidae > Scyliorhinus > Scyliorhinus torazame. The sequence continues at coordinate 83,238,275 of NC_092714.1, forward strand.
CTCGCCGACAAGGTATACCACGAGCCCGGTGGTGGCGGCAACGCTAAAGGTCTTGGGGCAGTGGAGACGGCACAGGGGTGCGACGGGAGCCTCGGTGTGGTCCCCGATCAGAGACAACCATCGGTTTGTCCCAGGAAGGATGGACGGGGGCTTTCGGAGCTGGAATTGGAAGAATGGGGGAAATGTTCATTGACGGGATGTTTGCGAGCTTAGGGGCACTGGAGGAGAAGTTTGGGCTACCCCCAAACACTTTCAGGTACATGCAAGTGAGGGCGTTTGTGAGGCGGCAGGTGAGGGAATTCCCGCTACACCCGGCACAGGGGATTCAAGATAGGGTGATTATGGGTGTATGGGTCGGAGAGGGCAAGGTGTCGGTGATATACCAGGAGATGAAAGAAGAGGGGGAGGCTTTGGTAGAGGAGCTGAAGGGTAAATGGGAGGAGGAGTTGGGGAGGAGATTGAGGAGGGGCTATGGGCTGATGCCCTAAGTAGTGTTAATTCCTCTTCCTCGTGTGCCAGGCTTAGCCTGATACAATTTAAGGTGGTTCATAGAGCGCATATGACGGGGGCAAGGCTGAGCAGGTTCTTTGGGGTGGAGGACAGATGTGGGAGGTGCTCAGGAAGTCCGGCGAACCAATGTCCATATGGTTTGGTCATGCCCAGCACTGGAGGGGTTCTGGAGGGGAGTGGCGGGATCAGTATCAAAGGTGGTGAAAGTCCGGGTCAAGCCAAGCTGGGGGCTAGCACTATTTGGAGTAGTGGATGAGCCGGGAGTACAGGAGGCGAAAGAGGCCAGCATTCTGGCCTTTGCGTCCCTAGTAGCCCGGCGAAGGATGTTGCTAATGTGGAAGGAGGCGAAGCCCCCCAGCATGGAGGCCTGGATAATATCAAGTTGGAAAGGAAAAATTTGCCTTGAGTGGGTCTGCGCAGGGGTTCTACAGGCAGTGGCAACCGTTCCTAGACCATCTCGCGGAGCGTTAGATGAAGGTCGGACAGCAGCAACAGCAACCCGGGGGGGAGGGGGGGGCATTGTTCGTGGGGGGGGGTGGGGTTGGGGGGGTGGGGATGGGAGGGAGGGGGGGGGAAGGGGGGGGTTTCTCTGGGGGCATTTGAGCAAGAAAACACATGAATGATCCGGAAACTGACATGTACGGGAAGAATCCAATATACAAAGTTTTGTGTCTTATTGTCTTGCCATGTTCATGTCTTGCCACGCGAGTTCTGTTTCCTTTTTTTTGTTACGTTGGGGGGGGGTTGTTTGTAAGGTAGGAAAAATTGTTATTGAAAAATTCTTAATAAAAACATTTTTAAAAAAACATTTTAATAATTTTTTTTTTTTTAAAGTGCCGATTTCAAAGTTTGTGGCCGGTGCCAACAGAGCCATGCAAAACCGTCATTTGCAAGGATTTACAAATCATTAGAGGCTTGGACATTGGGTACCATGGGGCGAAATTCTCCCGAAACGGCGCGATATCCGCCGACTGGCGCCCAAAACGCCGCCAATCAGACGGGCATCGCGCCGCCCCAAAGGTGCGGAATGCTCCGCATTGAGGGGCTAGGCCGACGCCGGAGGAATTTCCGCCCCGCCAGCTGGCGGAAACGGCCTTTGTTGCCCCGCCAGCTGGGCAAAGGTGCGGAATGCCCAACATTGAGGGGCTAGGCCGACGCCAGAGGAATTTCCGCCCCGCCAGCTGGCGGAAACGGCCTTTGTTGCCCCGCCAGCTGGCGCGGAAATGACATCCCCGGGCGGCGCATGCGCAGGAGCGTCAGCGGCCGCTGACAGTTTCCCACGCATGTGCACTGGAGGGAGTCTCTTCCGCCTCTACCATCGTGGAGACCGTAGCGGAGGCAGAAGGGAAAGAGTGCCCCCACGGCACAGGCCCGCCCGCTGATCGGTGGGCCCCGATCGCGGGCCAGGCCACCGTGGGGGCACCCCCTGGGGCCAGATCGGCCCCCGCCCCCCCCCAGGACCCCGGAGCCCGCCCACGCCGCCTTGTCCCGCCGTTCAAAAGGTGGTTTAATCCACGCCGGCGGGACAGGCAATTTATCGGCGGGACTTCAGCCCATCCGGCCCGGAGAATCGAGCGGGGGGGCCCGCCAACCGGTGCGGCCCGATTCCCGCCCCCGCCGAATTTCCGGTACCGGAGACTTCGGCAACCGGCGGGGGCGGGATTCATGGCAGCCCCCGGCGATTCTCCAACCCGGCGGGGGGTTGGAGAATGACGCCCATACATGACTGCAGATGGGGAGCAGGAGTCTGAACAAAAACTCTGAAAAAGCCTCAAAAGATTGTCAGGCTTGCTGAGGGGTGACTGCCTGGAGCAGGGGCATCAGCAGGGAATGACATGGTGCCAAGCCAGTGGACTCAGGGTGTCCCCTCAGAATCGAGGTGGCATGGCTCAAGCCAGCATTGCTGCAGTATGTATTTTAAAGCATCCCTCTGGTGCTACAGGCTCCTGGCTGGTTACACTACTGAGTGCCCACCGTGTCCTGTGAATGCTTAAGAGAGCCTCTAGTCGTCCAGAGGCCCATCCAGGCCAACGCTCTGGACACAGTCAATGCCCAGCTGTATCATCAAGGGAATGGATGTGGCCAAGCTCAATCAGGGGCCCATCAGTGGTGACACTTCTCAGAGGCTCTGCCTCACTGCAGAGGAAGCAGGCGATTAGCTGAGCTCACCCCAACCAAAGGACACCTGCACCATGGCCTTTGTAACCCTCCCTGGTTCTCTGCTCCACTTAGGTCAGATGCCTCACCCATGACACTCACCCCTCAGCATCACCAGCTGTCTCCTCCTGGTGAGGCTGGCAGTACTGACTGCCTCTGCCACCACATCCCAGGTTCAGAACAGTGGGCCTGTGATCCACCCTGGGGAATGTTGTGTTATGCTGCTTCGGATAACACAGACTGCCACTTGATGCAGTCTTAACGAAAGGATGCTCCAGACTCTGAAATGAGTTCAACGTGTTTATTGAACTATTAATACTGTTCTCAAATGAGTTTGACTCTCTGCTAATCTAACTGTAGTAACTCAGTCTAACTGTACCAGCTTGCTCGAAGCCATGTGCTGTGGTGTGATGCTGCTGATCAACCCTGTCTAACTCTCTAGATGTCTGCCTGTGGAAAGAGGCAGGGTGCGAGTGCCTCATTCCTTTTATAGTGTTTATGTCATACCCCCTTGTGGTGATGCCACCTCTGAGTGTCCTGACTGCCCATTGGTTGTGTCCTATTCTGAGTGTTCATTGGTTGCATGTTTGTATATCATGACATCACCCCCTTTTTGTTTTTGTAGATGTATATACGTGTGAATGTATCTGTCTAATGTGACTGACTGAGGAATACAGAACAGAACAAACAAAACAAATGCTCCTAAGTCCAATCTCGGAGGCTTGCGTCTGATCCTCGTCGACCGCCTAAGGGGTGGTGGAGGGGATGACGGTGTCTTGACAAGCGAGTGGGGACGACAACTGGTGGCCTCATGAAGGTGTCTGGAGATGGCAATTCGACATGTGGCAATGGAGGGGAAAGTAGTTGTGGGCAAGCAACTTTTCGCAGTGCCCTTCGATTCCTTCGCACAATGGAGCCATCAGCCATTCGTATGACATAAGATCTGGGCACGGCCTGTCGAACAACGATCCGGTATATTGATCCTGACCGTGTCGCCGGGGATAGCACATCCAGATCTGTGGCATGTGCATCATAGCCCTGCTTCTGGCTGTCGCGAAGCTGCTGCATCTTCTGCAGCACCAGGAGATGATCGAGGTTGGGCAGGTATATGGCTGGAAGCATCATCCGCAGGTCCCTGTTCATCAGCAGTTGAGGTGGCGACATGCCAGTGGACAAGTGAGTCGTTCGGTACGCAAGTAGTGCAAGGTGTATGTGGGAAGCGGAGTCCGAGGCCTTGCGGATGAGCTGCTTAACGATGTGCACCCCTTTTTCAACTTTGCCATTGGACTGCGGATAGTGCGGACTGGAGGTGACATGCCTGAAATTGTAGCTCTTGGCAAACGTGGACCATTCTCGACTGTGGATACACGGGCCATTGTCGCTCATGGAGTTCGGGATGCCATGCCGTGAGAATGTCTCTTTACACACTTTGATGACGGTCCGTGAGGTGAGGTCTGGCAGCTTCAGCACCTCAGGATAGCCCGAAAAGTAATCAATGATTAAGATATAGTCGCGACCATTCGCGTGGAATAGGTCAATGCCAACCTTGGACCACGGAGAGGTCTCTAGGTCATGTGGTGGAGCGTCTCCTTGCTCTGCGCTGGTTGGAACCTCGGACAGGTTTTGCAGTTCAGGACCATGTCCGTGATGTCCTGGTTGATGCCAGGCCAGTAGACAGCTTGCCGGGCCCTGCGTCTGCACTTTGACGCTCAGGTGTCCCTCATGAATCTGCAGCAGCACCATGCTCTGGAGACGTAGCGGGAGGACTATCCTGTCCAGCTTGCGCAGGATGCTGTCGATCAGCGTCAGGTCATCCTTGACGTTGTAGAATTGAGGACATTGCCCTTTCTGCCAGCCATTGCTGAGGTTGTGGATGACTCGCTGCAACTTTGGCCGTCTCTTCTCGGATGAGAACGATCTTCTCATCTGTTGCAGGGAGAGTGCTTGCACACAGTTGTACCTGCAATTCAATGTGTTGGATGATCTCCAGTGGTTCACTGAGTGAGTTGACAGAGCGGGACAATGCATCGGCGATGATGAGCTCCTTGCCAGACCAAATTGAAATCATACCTCCGGAGTTTTAGCAGAATTCTCTACAAACAAGGCGTCATGTCGTTCAGGTCCTTTTGGATGATGTGGACCAGAGGCCTATGATCTGTCTCAACAGTAAATGTTGGCAAGCCGTAGTAGACATAATCATAAAATTTGAGGATGCCGGTGAGAAGACCTAAACACTCCTTCTCAATCTGCGCATATCTGGTCTCAGTGGGTGTCATTGCCCGTGATGCGTATGCTACTGGTACCCAGAATGACGTGTTGTCTCTTTGAAGCAACACCACCCCAATGCCATCCTGACTCATCTGTGAATATCTTGGTCTCTCGGTCTGGGTCAAAGAATGCAAGGACGGTGCAGTGGTGAGCTTGGCTTTCAGATCCAGCCACTCTATTCGGTGCTCCGCCTTCCACTCAAAGGCGGTTGACTTTTTCACCAGGTTGCGTAGGGACGTGGTGTGTGTGGCCAAATTCAGGATGAACTTGCCAAGGAAATTGACCATTCCCAGGAAGCGCAGTACTGCCTTCTTGTCCTCGGGGACTTTCATTGCCTTAATGGCTTTAATTCTGTCTGTGTCCGGGCGCACACCGTGTCGCAAAATCTGATCGCCCAAGAACTTCAGCGTGGATTCCCCAAAACAGCACTTGGACTTGTTTAGCTTGAGGCCATGTTCATGTATGCGTCGGAATACTTTCTTGAGTCGCGACACATGTTCCTCTGGGGTTGTGGACCAGATTATGATATTGTCATTGTAGACATGAACCCCTTCTATTCCCTCCATCATCTGCTCCATGATGCGATGGAAAATCTCTGATGCCGAGATTATGCCAAATGGCATTCGGTTGTAGCAGAACCTGCCAAAAGGAGTGTTGAAGATGCAGAGTCTTCTGCAGGATTCTTCAAGTCGGATTTGCCAAAATCCTTGGGATGCGTCCAATTTTGTAAAGAAGCACGCGTGTGCCATCTCACTCGTGATTTCTTCCCTCTTCGGGATGGGGTAATGTTCCCCCATAATGTTTTGGTTTAGATCCTTGGGGTCAATGCAGGCGCGTAGGTCCCCTGAAGGCTTCTTTACGCACACCATCGAGCTGACCCAGTCGGTTGGTTCAGTGACCTTGGAGATGATGTCTTTTTGTTGTAGACTCGTGAGCTCTGCCTTCAGGCGCTCTCTCAGTGGAGCAGGGACTCATCGTGGTGCGTGGACCACTGGCTTGGCATCAGGCCGCAGCAGAATCTTGTACTCGTACGGCAGCGTGCCCATCCCGCTAAATACGTCTGGGTACTGGGTTAGGATGTCGTCGATGCTGACCTGAAGATCCGAATGGGACGGCGTCATGGTGTAGACCCTTTGAATGAGGTTCAGTTGCTTGCAGGCGTGTGCACCTAGCAGGGACGTCCTGTCTGGCTTGACAATCTCAAAACATAAGCTTGCTTGTGTGTGTCGGCTGGACACCTGCAGATGGCAGGACCCCAGTGCTTTGATTGCATTTCCATTGTAGTCCAGGAGTTTGCAGGCAGCTGGAAGGATTGCGCGGGGCTTCTTGATTCTCTTGAAGTCCACCTGCGAAATCAGGTTGGCGGAGGCACCTGCGTCCAGTTTGAACTGGATGGGGCAGTGGTTGACCTTCATCACTGCATGCCATTCGTCCTCGGAATCCACGGCCAGGATTGATTGGACTTGCAATGTGTCCGGTGTGGAGTGCGATGTGTCGTAATCACACTTTGTAATAATGCCCACTCGGTAAGTGTTGTCCAGGTATTCATCATCTGGATCTATCGCACTGCCTGGATCAGAGTCATGCATTCAGTGTTGCACACTTCTGATGCGCCGCTGTCGGAATTGGGAGCGCTGGCTCCTGACTGGTGGTGCAGATCTGCACAGGGCTGCATAGTGGTTTGGTTTCCCATAGTTGAAACAGAGTTTGCCTCTTGCAGGGCAGTTTTTTTTTTAAATGGGCGGTGCCGCAGTTCGCACACATCATGACGCTCAGTGCGTTGTTGCGCATGCGCGGTGCGGTTCTCGGACGTCTGCACCTGTGTAGCATGGTTTTCGGCCACTTCGTGTTCCTGATCGCATTGTGCATACGTCGGGCCCCGAGAAGAGCGTGCGAAATGGCGGCTTTCGTCAATGTTGAGGCGCTGCATCCGGGAGATGGCCTGAACACTCTCCACCTAATGGGAGGCTTGTTTTTCACTTTCTGCCGTTTTGTACTGTGAATAGTGATTTTTAGAGTGCTCATGCACAGTACATGTCTCAATCGCGATTGGCAGGGTCATGTGCCTAGTTTTCAACAATTACTCTCGCAGAGGATCAGAGTGGATTCCAAAAACGATTTGGTCACCCGCAGTGGTGAGTAGAAGATAGAAGAGCTATCATCCGCGTATCGGTCGCGCCACTGAGGTCGGATGCTTCCACGTATAGTTGAAATATCTGCTTGAATAATCGCCAGTTGGCACGAAGATTGCCGGTGGTCCTGAGCTGATGAGGAGCCTGAACCTCTCAGCATAACCCTCTTGTCTTGCTCTCATTTCTTTATCAGTATCCCCTTAAATGCATTTAGAATATCCACCTCAAGTACTCCTCATACCTCATATTAGCAAGTTTCACATTTACAGAGCTCTGGGTAAACAAGTTCCTTTTGATTTCCCCAAAAGATTTCTTGGTGGAAATCTTTTATTGATGGTTGTCATTTTTGCTCTTTCCACAAGTGAAAACACCATGGTTGGGATTCTCCGTCGGTTGACGCCGATTTGGTGGAAAATAGGTTCAGCAAAATCGCAGCAAATGCAAATCTGACGGCAAATCTCAATTCTCTGTCACCTCTACAGCGGCGTCAATGCAGTCCGGAACGCTCGTACAGGAAGCACCGTTTGCATGTCATTAGCGGGAGCAGTTTACTTGTGCTTTTAAAAATCGTGAAACCAGCATCGTGGCTGTTGAGGGAGAGAGGGGGGGACAGGAAGTATGCAACATTGCTATAGTATGCTGACAGTTGTACCACTGGCTGGGGGCTTCTGCCAGGGCCAGGGAGGAGTAGCGGGGAATGGCCAGGAAGTGGGCTGTGGGGTCGGGGTGAACGGATACCGAACACCATTGCCGCAGCCGGCAAGGCCGCCATGCAGCTGCACACGCCGCTAACAGCCCACTGTGAACGAGTTGAATAGGTGTCCTCCCAGGCTACTCCCCTAGGTGTCCTCTGGCTCCAGCCGACCCATCAGCTGTATGGGCACGCTCCAGCACAACCTATGCAATCTTGTTGGCTGGGGGTGAGTGTGTGTGGGGATTGTAATGTGTATATGTGGCTGCAGCTGGTCAGCCTCCAGAGTGTCAATAGTGAAACTGGCGAATTCCACACTGATTTACATTGGAATCAACTGTGTTCCATGTGGCGCTGGTGCTAGCCCCTCCACAGTTGCTGAATCGATCCACATTCGGCGGCAGACTTCTGGCGTCGTCAACACCTATCATCAGAAACGGTGAATCCCGGCCCATGTCTAATCTATCAAAACCTTTCATAATTTTAAAGATCGCTATTAAATCAATCCCTCAGGCATTTCGTTTCAAAGAGATAGACAGCCTATTCAACAATATATTCTCAACTGTTATAATTTCTTTTTTGCACACTCTCTACTGCTTCAGTATCCTTTCTATAATATGGTTCCCAGAAATGCATGCAAACAACTGATCTAGTAAAGGTTAGATATAAATTTAGCATACTACTTTTCAATTCCATCCCTTTCGAAAATCAATCTGCCTTAGATTTTGAAAAAATGGCCTGATTAACATGAGTCACTGCTTTTATCGATTTCTGTACATTTTTATTCCCAGCTCCCTTCACCCCGCCAGCATATTTAGACTCTAATTTTTCAAGGTATTGTAATTTTTCTGACCAAGATGTAAAATTTCATACGCTTATTCCCCTTTAATCTGTATCCCTTAATACCCTTACTTGAAAGGAAATCTGTCAATCTCAGCCTTGAAAATCTCAACAGAGCTTTTTTTGTGGTGGAAGCTGGGGGAAAGAGAATCCCTGCAGAGCTCTGTGGTTTGTGTGAAAGTGCTTCATTATTTCATTCCTGAATAACCAAGTTCTAGTTTGGCAATTGTGCCTCCCTTGTTCTGGAGCTAGCTCTCTGGAGGACATGGCTGCACAACCAAATTCATTAATCTTTTTTTTTTTAAACAGCCCGAAATAAAATCACCTCTAAATCTTCTGTAATCAACCAACCACAAGTTACATTTCTGCAACCAAATATTAAACCCTTTAAGTCTTGCTATCATTCCGAGCTGAAAATGCCGAAAATTTGTTCAACCAATTCTTACCCCGCACTTTTGCGTAACTTTCCATTGTCTAACCACATGCCTGCCTCAATCCTGCTACCTGCTGGCCATCTTTATAATTTTGCCTGACCACAGGCAAACCACAGGCTTCGCCAGACAAATATCCGAGCAGGTCAGCAGCCTCCTGGTTTGACTTTTTAATCCCCGATACAAAGGAGGAAATTGGAAATTAGTGTCATACAGAGATGTAATTCATGCTTGCAATCCAGAATTATGTTTTTCATCTACAAAAAAACTGAACTTGTGTAACTTTGGAGTGGCTAATGAGTAATAACGCAAAAGGTGAGCTACTTTAAAATCTTAAAAACACATATGAATAAATCTCCTACTCGATTCTCATACAAAAGTGCAGAAATGGAGAAAATATTTGTTCAATATCTTTTGAGCAATAGTTCTTATTTTATAGATTTACCTTTCATTATTTGAATACTTTTCCAGGTGCCAGTAAGGCAAGCATTTCCAGGTGCACTAAAATATACAAGAACATAGCCAATATATTTGAAAGTTTATTTACCTCGACATGTTGATAATTAATTGCAAACTTAATCTCACAATCTTAGAGAATACTTGGTCACACACCAATTTCACTAAGCTGTCACACTAGATAAATACCACATCACTGAACTCAATATAACATCAACCCATCAAAGTCCTGGGAACACCAACACCCCAGGCTCACCAAGTTACCTACCATATTAAACATCAGTTCATATTATTGGGATTCCCTCTTGCCATCATAGGAGTATCACCATCACAAGGCTTTCGACTTTTCATTGGGGCTCACCACTACCTTTCCAAAGCACCTAGAGATAGTAATACGACCTGTTATTATTGTCTAACATTGACAGTGCAGCACCAGGTTAGAGGTGCCATCAAATGGAGGAGAGGTTAAATAATAATAATAATCGCTTATTGTCACAAATAAGCTTCAATGAAGTTACTGTGAAAAGCCCCTAGTCACCACATTCCGGCGCCTGTTCGGGGAGGCTGGTACAGGAATTGAACCCGCGCTGCTGGCCTTGTTCTGCATTCCAAGCCAGCTGTTTAGCCCATTGTGCTAAACCATCCCCTAATCAAGTTAAATCAAGTCTGCTATCTCAAGTGGTTGTAAAAGATCGCATGGCACTATAGTGAAGATATCTGCAATATTTATCCCTCAATCAACATCATAAAAAACAGATGATCTGGTCATTATTAAATTGTTTGTCACAGGAACTTGTTGTGTTCAAATTGACTACCAAGTACCCTACATTACAGTAGTGATGACACTTCAACACTATTTGGGATGTTATGAGATAATGAAAGATGTTATAGATGTGAGTGTTAAGGGAGGGAATTATAAACTGACATTTCTTCTTAAAATATAGTGTTAGTTGGTGTGTCTGCATCCAACTACAGCGATGATGTCTGACAAGAAGGAATAATGCATGTTGCTGCATGGTGTTCCTCTAGCGATTGGTTTAGGCTTGGTGTAATTTAATGCATTTTGAATGGGCTAATGGCTGACAATGCAAAAGGGAAGTTACTTTCACATCATAAAACCTCACACCTGAATAAATCTCTAATGTGAAAATGAAGGAATAGATAACAGATTTGTCCAGTGCTCTTTGATTCTTACAAATTTACCATTAATTTATTGGGTACTTTTCTGGGCTCAACTCCAGATCCTGTTCAGGGAAGCACTGTCAACAGAAATTTAAATATTTGAGGAAATAGCTAATGGGCGGATTCTCCGATCGCCGACGCCAAAATCGCGTTTGGAGATCGGCCAGAGAATCCCCATTTATGCCAAAACGGCGCCGTTGTTGCGATATTCCGTCCCCTCAAAAATGGCATACTCGAAGAGTTCACCGCTCGCCATCGGGACGGCCTCAGGACATCAGTTGAGGCCCACCCCCGATGAGCCTAATCCCCCATGGGCCTAATCCCCCATGGCGTCGTTTGCGTGTGTTCACACTTTCAGGGTGTCCAGTGCCGCCACATTCGGGTCGGGGGAGCTGTTCTGCTGGCAGGGGGGTGGTCCAGAGCTGGCGAGAGGGGTTACAGGGGGTCACTATTTGACAGGTCGGGTCCACGCACTGCCGGTGCCATGTAACTCAGCGCGACCACTGCAGGCTGCCGGTGTGCGCATGCACGGCCACGGACCCGGCCATTCTGCACCCGTTTTTGGCGCGGGAACCGGGCGTTTTACCCGGCGCAGCTGCTAGCCCTTCACTAGTCCCGGGATCAGTGAGGGGTCGCTGCCAATTTTGGCTTCGTAAAACGCCACAGTTCCCATGACAGCGTCAGCACTTTGCCATAAAATCGGAGAATCCAGCCCAATATATTTGAAAGCTTATTTACCTGAAAGTTAGACACAGTGCAGCAGAGTATCAAGGCATAGAATTTGGCATCCATGATAAACCTAGATGTATATTAATGGGTAAGTTGGGCAGTGCAAGGATGTGCTCAGGATGATCAGTGATTACCACCAACCTCCATTGTTTTTAGACTGAGATTGCCTCCGACAGTACCATAACTAACAGGAGGATAATGATGACAGCAGTTTCCACAGGCTGAATATAGACAGAAGAATTTATCAGTAATAAAAATCTTAGATTTGCATACATATCCTGTCTGCTCAACGTGGCTTCATGTGATCACGTTTGTCAGTTCCTGACTCCACCCTGTCCCATTATGAATTCCAATGTTAACATATAATTTTTTCACCTCATTGTAATCTCTCAAGTTGCAATCCCTTACAGCTCTAACACATTCTCCCTCCCATCATTTCTGATGAAAAGTCAATGGATTCGGAATGTTGGGCGAGATTCAGCTGGGAATACATCGATGTTCGGTTCTGGGCGCATTTAGCGGAGTGTTTCTCGACGGCTGCAGTGCCGAGAAACTCTCTGCGATTGAATGGCAAGTTGCCTTTTTTTTGGCCACAGGGAGTTTCTCTCCGCCAAGGCCACACCCGAGTCATTACCTGCCGGTGACCCCCCCCCATTTGTGACCCTCCCCTCAGGGAGGACCCTGGAAACACCCCGTCACCCCACCTCCATCTGATAAAGCCGCCCCCCGCCCCCACAAAGTGGGCCTGATACCTGGCAGTGACAACCTGGCACCCAGCCACCCTGGCACAGCCAATGCCCACCTGGCATTGCCATCATGGCTGTGGTGCCAGGCTGGCAATGCCAAGCTGCCTGGGTGCCAGAGGGAATTCCAGGATACCACCCTGCCTTGTCCCCGACCACCAGGGGTCTCTAATGGCAATTATGACTGGTCCACATTTGTGAAACAGTACTAAACAGCGTTCTGACGAGGTCTCCCAGATGCAGCCATTAGGTCCCGGGCACAGAGAGAATCCCACAAATGCATATTTAAATGAGCCTGATGAGCAAGATTCAGATTGCGGCACTTCACGTGATTTTGTTAATCTCACGAGGCATTTTGAGCATTTCAAATCTCGCAAGAAGCCTCTCGTGAGTTTCAATGGTCTTATCCCGACATCAAGTCGGGCGTGATGTGTCCGCTAAATTGCGCCTGTTCATTCTGTTTTCTCTCCTAATAGATACTGCCAGAGCTGTTGGGTTTTCCCAGCATCTGTCTTGTTTCAGATTCCAGCACCTGCAGTAGTTTATTTTATTGAACCTAATTGTGCAACCTATTTTGAATTTCTCATCTTTTGTTGCCTCAGTAATGGGGATTTCTAATGTTGAATGAAAAGGGTTTAAATAAATCGAACACTAAAATAATTCCAGTAAAATTAAGCTTATCCACTGATCTGCATTAATGTCTTCACGAAAGAGGACTTGGTTTCTCCCAAAAAGCCTGAGCTGGGTTTGATACTTTTTCCCCAAAGTTGTGACTCGCGCTAATTTTGGATTTGCTTCTGAGCGATGCAGTGAACTTAATTTCCGATAATGCATCCGAATTGTTTATTCAGCTGAACCAATGATTTTTCCTTAGTGAGAGATTTCTCCTCCGTAATTTTCTTTAGTAGCTTTAAAATGGTATCCAGTTTCAAAAGCTTTCAGGTAACAGGTGAGCATTTAAAGGGTGTGCCCAAGAGGGATATTCTCCATTTGATATTTTTTCTTTAAATAGCTGAATTCTCAAGCCAATTAATTGTCCCACCTCTGTTTTGTTGCTCGCTAGGAAAGGCCAATATGGAAAATGGGAAGTACAGAGATACTGGGCGTCATTCTCCGACCCCCCCCGCCGGGTCGGAGAATCGCCGGGGGCTGGCGTGAATCCCGCCCCCGCCGGTTGCCGAAGTCTCCGGCACCGGATATTCGGCGGGGGCGGGAATCGGGCCGCGCCGGTTGGCGGGCCCCCCCGCTGGATTCTCCGGCCCGGATGGTCCGAAGTCCCACCGATAAAGTGCCTGTCCCGCCGGCGTGGATTAAACCACCTTTTGAACGGTGGGACAAGGCGGCGTGGGCGGGCTCCGGGGTCCTGGGGGGGGGCGCAGGGCGATCTGGCTCCGGGGGGTGCCCCCACGGTGGCCAGGCCCGCGATCGGGGCCCACTGATCCGCGGGCGGGCCTGTGCCGTGGGGGCACTCTTTCCCTTCCGCCTCCGCCACGGACTCCACCATGGCGGAGGCGGAAGAGACTCCCTCCACTGCGCATGCGTGGGAAACTGTCAGCGGCCGCTGACGCTCCCGGCATGCGCCGCCCCGAGATGTCATTTCCGCGCCAGCTGGCGGGGCAACAAAGGCCATTTCCGCCAGCTGGCGGGGCGGAAATTCCTCCAGCGCCGGCCTAGCTGCTCAATGTTGGGGCTCGGCCCCCAAAGATGCGGAACATTCCGCACCTTTGGGGCGGCGCGATGCCCGTCTGATTGGCGCCGTTTTGGACGCCAGTCGGCGGACTCGAGCCGTTTCGGGAGAATTTCGTCCACTATTTGTATTCTCAATTGATTTTTTTTCCCTTAAATTTGTTGAGCTTTGAAAACAAAGCCTCAATTATTCACAGAAAGGCACGGTCAGAGTGGAGGGGGGAAATATTGAAGCAAGGTCTCCAGAGGGAGAGCAAGAAGGAATGGAGGAGTGTAGATGGCAAGTTCAGGAGTAGGCAAGTGACAGAGAAGCAAGCTGAAAGCAAGGCTACAGAGGTTGACTGAGTAGTTTAAAATGAGAAGAGTTAAGGGTAGAGAAAGAAAATACAACACAAAGACAGCAGAGACAGACAAGATATTTTCCAACTTATTGTGTGCAACATGAAAGAGTCACAAATAATGGAAATGTAAAAATTAGGATCAAATGTATTACTTTAAAATGGGGACAAAGTACGTCTGCATTGTGTTGCAATTTTCTCCATTCTCTATCGCACCTTCATCTGAAGACTGCACTGGATCTCAACTCCCCATTGAAGCAAGATTTGTCTTAATTCAGCTCGAAAATATGATACCTCTATCATTGAGGAGATTGTACTTATAGGTGAAAGAAACAAGAAAATCAATTTGCGACCACAAACGTGGTGAAATTCCAGAATACTTTAAAATGAGATTTTCCTGTAGCAACCATCTCACAGCACTTTCAAGAATCTCATGCCTTTCATAAACCCAATCTTTGTGAATTACTTGGACCATTTGCAGAGGTTCCATAACTTTAACGCAGTGCCCAATACACTGCTGCATGATTCTCCGGCAAGATTTTGATGTGTGGTAGCGAGCGGGGACTGCCGCGTGCTTCCCGCAGCTTGGCCCGGCAAGGCCGGCAACACTATTCAACGTTAATTGCCACACTTAACAAGGCCCCATGGGCTTCTCACTGCAAATGAAGGCTCGCCAGCCGATTCGCCAGGACGCTCGCCCCGCCCCCCCCGCAACAAGGTCAAGTAGCATTTAAACAGCTGCTGCACAGCCAACCCCATTCACTTGCAACTGTGGCACCAAGACGACTGGCCCCAAGATTCGGGGATTTAGACCTGGGTTAGCTCCTCGATGCAGTGGAATCCATGAGGGATGTCCCCCGAAGTCCCAGAGGAAGAGCCACAGGCAGCCAGTGCCACCTGGGACGAGGTGGCAGGGGCTCTGAGCTCAGGTAGTGTGACCAGGAAGATTAGCCTTCAATGTCGACAAAGGTCAATGACCTACACCGGGCAGCACAGATGAGTTGACATCAATGCTGTCCCCCCCCACCTCCCCCACCGAGACCTTTCCGCTCCTATGTGAGCATCCACCTCCCAAACTCTCCATGCGGCCCCGAACCCTCCCCGAACCCCTTCAACCCTCCACCCTTTGCTCACACCCTCCCCTCCATGCGTGCGGCTACCGATGCCCCCTCTGTGTCTCTGCAGGTGATGGTCTCCCACAATCATCGGGAGAAGGCCCAGACCAGAGGAGGGGAGCCAGACATATGAATCCTCACCACCTTCGAGGAATGGGCCCTGGAGGTGATGGGGCTGGCCGAGGACAGAGCGAGAGCGGTCATCAATGCGGAGGTTGGCGGACGCTACAGAGATTAGGACACTCCAGCAGGTCGATAGACGATTGGAGGATGCCAGAGGCTATGTGCACAGGAGATATCGCCGGCAATGCGTGGCACTGAGATAACACTGCGAGGGTGGTAACTGCAGTGGAGAGCCTGATGCACCATGCCAGCAGCATGAGTGAAGCAGTCCAAGGAGTCAATTGGTAACGGTCATGGCTGAGGGTCTCGACAGAATGTCCGACTCACTGGCGATGTTACCCAGTACCAGGCTGACCTCGATGAGGTTCTGTGGCCATGTCCCTCTCTCAGATGGAAATGGTTGAGGCGCTGCGGAGCTTGTTCCAGTCAGAGGTGGGCATTGCTGAGGCACTGCAGAGCATAGCCCAATCACTGTGGAGCATCGCTGAGTGCATCAACACCTTAGTGCAGACATTGGGGTGCCGCCATGGCTGGCAGAGCCAGATGATGCAGGGACAGTTGGGGCTAGAACCAGCTGCCCCTCCATCCTGAGGTGAAACCCAAGTATGGAGAACAAGCGGAAGAGGGCACTGGGTGCCAACCCAAACCGGTCCCTTGGTGACCAACAGCTCCCCGGGTTCCACCCCTCTGATGAGGCTGCATCTCAAAGTTAGCATACCGGACAGGGGGTCACGGCTGTGCATGTGCCATCGACTAGTGTGACGTGACCCTCTGGCCCCAGAGGACTCCGCCAGGGGCATCGAAGTCCATAAGATGAGTGTGGTGAACCACTGTAATAGGAGACGTAAGGTAGGACCTGCACTACAGGTTCGCCGGTAGCTCCTGCCGGCTGGCTCCGCCCACGGAGAACTGTATAAATATGTATGACCTCCAGTGCCCTGCCATTTCGCCAGCTGCAGCAGGAGGCCACGCATCTGACTGTAATGAAGCCACAGTTGTACCCAACTTTAGTCTTTGTGCAATTGGTCGTGCATCAATTTATTACAGTCAGATTTTCCACAGAATGGATATCCGAATTAAGCCCGATCGCCTGCAGCTGGATCCGCACTCGCACGACGCAGGAACTACTTTACTCACTGGCTAGCATGTTTCGAGGCTTACATCAATGAGGTGGACTCCGTGCCAACGGAGGCTCAGAAGATAAACGTCCTGTACTCCAGACTGAGCTCCAACGTGTTCCCGTTGATCAAAGACGCCACGAACTACACAAAAGCAATGGAACTCCTCAAGGAACACTACGCGCAGAAGACGAACACGCTGTTCGCCAGGCATGTACTTGCCACCCGCTCGCAACTACCTGGTGAGTCCATCGAAGACTTCTGGCGGGCCCTAATTCCACTCGTCCGGGACTGTGACTGTCAGGCCATCACGGCCGCCGAACAGTCGAATCTCCTCATGCGCGATGCCTTCGTGACGGGGATTGCGTCGGACCGCATCTGAGAACGATTGCTGGAAGGGGCCACGCTCGATCTGGCGGAGACGAAAACCTTGGCGCTCTCCATGGCGGCCGCATCCCGTAACGTACAATCGTACCTCTCCCGCCACGCAGACCACCCTTCTACTCCTTCCTACCCCTCCTGGACCCCGCCGACGACCTCCTCAGCCGGGGCCCTGCCTTCGCAATACTCCTGCGCCGCACGCCGATCCGCGCACCCCGGTGGTCCCCACTGCTACTTCTGCGGTCAGCAGAGGCACCCCCGCCAACAATGCCCGGCCCACACTGCCGTTTGTAAAGCCAAAAGGGCCACTTTGTGGCTGTGTGCCAGGCCCACGCAGCCGCTAGATCGCGCCCGCTATCGGCCCATCCCCCACGCCAGACGCACAATGGGAGCCACCATCTTCTCCTCCCGGGTCCATGTGCGAACAATAGGCGCCGCCATCTTGTCCCCCACAGGGTCTCCGGACATCCCGACATCGGAACCGCACACGCTCGCCACCCGAAGCAT
The DNA here is from genome assembly GCF_047496885.1 of Scyliorhinus torazame. Classification (NCBI taxonomy): domain Eukaryota; kingdom Metazoa; phylum Chordata; class Chondrichthyes; order Carcharhiniformes; family Scyliorhinidae; genus Scyliorhinus; species Scyliorhinus torazame. The sequence continues at coordinate 83,255,682 of NC_092714.1, forward strand.
CCGATGGCTACCCACAGCTCGCTTCGATGACGCTGGACCAACCTCGCCCGCACAACTTGGCCACCGCGTCGACGACGGTGGTTAAAATCAACGGCCACGCAACCTCGTGCCTTCTGGACTCCGGGAGCACCTAAAGCTTCGTTCACCCAGATACGGTAAGGCGCTGCCCCCTTGCGGTCCACCCTGCCAATCAAAGGATCTCCCTAGCCTCCGGATCCCACTCCGTCCCGATCCGAGGCTTTTGTACAGTCAACCTCACGGTCCAGGGCGTAGAATTTAGTAACTTCCGCCTCCATGTCCTTCCTAATCTCTGCGCTGCACTCCTGTTGGGCCTGGACTTCCAGTGCAACCTCCAGAGCCTCACCCTCAAATTCCGTGGGCCCTTACCCCCCCTTATCGTTTGTGGCCTCGTGACCCTCAAGGTCAATCCCCCCTCCATTTTTGCCAATCTAACTGTGGATTGCAAGCCCATTGCCACTAGGAGCAGACGGTACAGCACCCAGGACAAGACCTTCATCATGTCCAAAGTCCAGCGGCTGCTTAAGGAGGGTATTATCGAGGCCAGCAACAGCCGCTAGAGAGCCCAAGGGTAGTGGTTAAAACTGGGGAGAAACATAGGATGGTCGTGGACTACAGCCAGACCATCAATCGGTACACACAGCTTGACGCGTACCCCCTCCCACGCATATCTGATATGGTCAATCAGATTGCGCAGTACCGGGTCTTCTCAACAATTGACCTGAAATCCGCCTACCACCAGCTCCCCATCCAGAAGTTGGACCGGCCATACACTGCCTTTGAGGTGGATGGTCGCCTCTACCACTTCCTTAGGGTCCCTTTCGGTGTCACAAATGGGGTCTCGGTCTTCCAATGGGAGATGGACCGAATGGTCGACCAGTACGGTTTGCGGGCCACCTTTCCGTACTTAGATAATGTCACCATCTGCGGCCATGACCAGCAGGACCACGATGCCAACCTCGATAAATTCCTCCGCGCTGCCACTCTTCTCAACCTGACCTACAACAAAGAGAAGTGTGTGTTCAGCACGACCCGGTTAGCCATTCTCGGCTACATAGTCCAAAACGGACTTCTCGGCCCGACCCCGAGCGCATGCGCCCCCTCATGGAACTTCCCCTCCCCCACTGCACCAAGGCCCTCAAACTCTGTCTGGGGTTCTTTTCCTACTACGCTCAGTGGGTCCCAAACTGTGCGGACAAGGCCCGGCCACTCATTCAGTCCACCCAATTCCCCCTTGCGGCCGAGGCACAACATGCTTTTACCCGCATCAGAGCGGACATCGCCAAGGCCGGGATGCGTGCAGTGGACGAGTCACTGCCTTTCCAAGTAGAAAGCGACGCTTCAGACATCACCCTTGCCGCCACTCTAAAGCAGGCAGGCAGGCTCGTGGCATTCTTCTCCCACACCCTTCATGCCTCTGAAATTCGACATTCATCCGTCGAGAAGGAGGCCCAAGCTATCGTTGAAGCGGAGCGGCATTGGAGGCATTACCTGGCCGGTAAGAGATTCACTCTCATTACGGACCAAAGGTCGGTAGCCTTCATGTTCAATAACACACAGCGGGGCAAGATCAAAAATGATAAAATCGAGAAACAAGCTCTCCACCTATAATTACGAGATCTTGTATCACCCCAGTAAACTCAACGAGCCCCCAGACGCCCTCTCCCGAGGTACATGTGCCAGCGCACAAGTGGACCAACTCCGGGTCCTATCTGACAGCCTTTGTCACCCAGGGGTCACTCGATTGTACCATCTGGTCAAAGCTCGCAATCTGCCCTACTCCGTCGAGGAAGTAAGGACAGTCACCAGGGACTGCCAGGTCTGTGCGGAGTGCAAGACGCACTTCTACCGGCCGGACCATGTGCGCCTGGTGAAGGCTTCCCGCCCCTTTGAACACCTCAGCGTGGATTTCAAAGGGCCCCTCCCCTCCACCGACCGTAACACGTACATTCTCAGTATGGTCGATGAGTACTCCAGATTCCCCTTCGCCATCCCATGCCCCGATATGACGTCTACCACCGTCATCAAGGCCCTCAGCACCATCTTCGTTCTGTTCGGTTTCCCCGCCGACATCCACAATGATAGGGGATCCTCATTCATGAGCGATGAGCTGCATCAGTTCCTGCTCAGCAGAGGTATAGCCTCCAGCAGGACGACCAGCTACAACCCCCGCGGAAACGGGCAAGTAGAACGGGAGAATGGGATGGTTTGGAGGGCCGTCCAGCTGGCCCTACGGTCCAGGAACCTCCCAGCCTCTCGCTGGCAGGAGGTCCTCCCTGACGCTCTGCACTCCATCCGGTCACTATTGTGCACCGCCACTATTAACACACCCCATGAACGTGTTTTTACCTTCCCCAGGAAGTCCACATCCAGAGTGTCGCTCCCGACTTAGCTCGCTGCTCCAGGACCGGTCCTTCTCCATAGGCACGTCCGACTCCACAAGGCGGACCCCTTGGTGGACAGGGTTCACCTGCTCCATGATGGCCACCAAGATACTGTCTCACTCAGGGACCTGGCACTGTCAGGTTCCACCCCAACACACCCCCCCACCAATGCGCCCACCTCCCACCGCGCCACCAATATTGACCCCACCAGACTACCCCCCCTCCCCTTTTTCACACAAGAGGACGAAAAGGACTTCGGCACGCTCCTGGAGTTCCCCGATGACTGGCCAGCATCAGCACCGCCACCACCGGTGCCACCTCCACCACCGACTTCGCCGCCACCGTTACGCCGCTCCCATTGAAGCACCAAAGCACCGGACCGGATAAACTGACGGACTCCGGTCCGTCAACATGGACTTTTCTTTCCCTACCACTGAAAATAATTGCACTAATTGTATATAGTTTCACGTCACCCCCGCTGGACTCATTTTTAACAGGGGGTGAATGTGGTGAACCACTGTATAAGGAGATGCAAGGTAGGACCTGCACTACAGGTTCGCCGGTAGCTCCTGCCGGCTGGCTCCACCCATGGAGAACTGTATAAATATACATGACCTCCAGTGCCGTGCCATTTCCCCAGCTGCAGCAGGAGGCCACACATCTGACTGTAATAAAGCCACAGTTGTACCCAACTTTAGTCTTTGTGCAATTGATCGTGCATCAATGAGGTAAGCAGCTGGCTGCCTCCAACTCAGCTTTACACCCTGGGGACACACTTATGAATAGAGGTAGAGCAAGGACGATTAAGCACATTGAGGATCACGGAGCGCACCGAGGGAGGGCGGGGAGGGTGCTAGGCAGGAAGTATGGGGAGTGATGAGGGGGTGGTTTGGAGAGTGGGCCGGCACCATTGGGAGAGTGGGGCATTGTTAGACACCTGTGACACATTAAAAACCCTTCATCATAAACAGTTTGACACCTCTGTCACTTTCTTTTGTAATGCGACCCGACCTCCGAACCCTTGGTCCATCTCTCTAGGCATCCCCAGCTCCCCATAGCAGCAACCCACCCTCCATCCACGGACATGTCTCAGGAGCTGTGTCCCATCCCCTGGGTGTTCGGATGTTGGCTGCTGTCACCATGGTGTTGCCTCCTGCAATGTTCAGGCACAGTGTTCAGACATCACGGTCTGATTGGGATGCTAAGCAATGGCTCCCACATGTTATTTGGCCCGCCCACCCACGGGAACCCACTTGGGTTGTGTGAAGTGCTCACTTAAACACGATTACCAATTCCCTATTAGTAATAGGCTTCAGCCGCACGGCCAGAGGCCTTGATAGTTGGTGGGGGTTATGGGTGGTTGGTCGGTCAGGCGGGCAAGGATAAGGGTTGCCCCAGAAATGGGTACACACGATCTAGGGGTTGGCATTATAGTGCTCCAACACAAGCCCTTCCCGCCAGGTTCACGTTTTTCAAAAGTGTGCTAATTGGCGCCAGCGTGACCACTTGCTGGAGAGGCCATTGGATATGGGGTGGGTCCCGTTAATTGTACAGGAATAGGGCTTAAGTGGTGACAATTGGTTTCTTGCCAAGCTATGGCGAGATCCCATTTCTCCTACAGAAGCAGGCTGGTTGCATCGCAAACTGTTTGGCGTCTGGCGGGATTCTCGTTTTCGGCCTCTCCCGCTATTCACCGGGCTCGTTTTGCTCAAGCAAGTACGCAATGAGGCCTGCGAATCATGCCCTATATTTCCCTCCAATAAACACAAGGGGCAGAATTCTTCCAAAACACTTCTTGTGATCTCCGGCAGGAAATGAGGTGCAATTCTTGCTGAGTAGTTGTGGGGGGTGGGCAATGGTAGCTCTCCAATGGACTTTGGGGCCAAAGCCCTGAAAGAGTTGCCCCCTTTGCCCACCGTGAGGTGCACCATTTCAGGACCACATTTGTCAATACCTGCACCAATTCTCGCCCATGTGTGTTACGGCCCAGAGGACCGGAGAATCACGAGGGCCCATAGAATATGGTGCTCAACCCATTAACAGGATGCAAATAGATCTTAATGATCCATTTACATCCTCCTGATGGCGTGTGGCTTGAATCTTGATCCCAACCCAAGCGGGGGACCCAGCGCTGGTAACGGGGTTCCCTCTGCAACGGAGAATCCAGCCTGATGCTTTTCTGGCTTCATTACCAGAAAAGTTATTGTATCGAAGTTTTCCAGAAACCAGATGCACCCGAGCAGTCAACTTAATCCTTTCCTTTCTCAGCTTTGGTTAAACAGGGCACATTGTATTCATTGATATTTATAAACAAAATCAAAGATTTATCAACTATGTGCCAGTGACAAAACTATAGAATTTGCCACACTAATGTATACATTTTCCTTATCCTGCTCAATGGTTTAATAGCATGGAGTAAAATTTAATCGAGCACGCCTGATGCAAGCAAGTTTAGAAAATGTATTTATGTTTTCTTTCGAAGGCAATTTATACAACGTGTATTATTACAAAAAACAAACATGCGAGTGAGTGTTAGGTAGTAATTCAGCCAAGAGGGGGGAATAAAATCACAACTGTCTTTCTCCATTTATCTCCAATAGTGCATTACTGACACTTCAATCACTGTCCGATGTGCAGCCATTTCCAAAGACAGAAGTTATATTTTATATATAGCAAAACATTTGTTTTTAATCGACTTAAATACTATATTAGCAGAACATGTCTTTTGGATCTGGGCATGGCTTTGAATTTAGTCTAGATTGATCGAATTGACTGTTCACTTGTGCGGATGTTTCTGGTTTCTCAATCCCTCGCAGAATCGCCCCACGCAAATTAAATTTCAGTGCATTCAATCCACATCCTCGGTTCATAACGCCAAATTGCTACTCTTTTTCTGAAACTTGGGTTTAGTCACATCAAAACAGAATTGAGGCAACTAGTCCTGATGTAAAACTATTACGGTCACAAAATGCATTGGCACGATTCATTTTGTTTCACATTCCAACAGTTGGAAGAAACTTCCACCATTTCCATCCATACACGTACCCCCTCTCCCTCCTGCAGCTTTGGTGCTTTCTTTTCAAAAACAAAACTATCCATCTGGCATTCGCTCAGGCAATGAAGTTACATTCTTTCAATCATAGCATAATGCATAGACATTCCTGTCATTTAAAAAAATATATAAAAGTACTTATTGAAATAATAGCAATACATGTTCAGACTCTATGTATCAATGTTATTAGATTTTAACTGCACATGAGTAGGATAAATTAAAGAACATTCAGGCTCTGTCCATTATGCTTACTTGAGCAGGTACTAAAGTAGCTGGTTTCACTGGTAATAGGAGCTACGGATCATAACTGGAAAACGCTAGTATGGAGTTAGGAAGGGAACAACTGGTGACTCCTAAGTGCCATCTACAAGTTCTCTTCGAAATGTCTTCACTTGACCTCCACACATACACATGACCAGGCTCAGCCATAATACACTTCCCCAAACCAAAGGCCAACTCTTAGGCTTACACACAAGACCAGTCATTTGGATCAGCAACCACCCATAGAAAAGAGAGAAAAACGATTCAAATACATTTAAAAAAAAAAAATTCTACTTAACATTTACGTGACCTGCTAGCCAACCATATCGTATCACTTTTTTTTTTAAGTGCATCTTCACGCGCGCACTTTTTTCCCCTTATGGGACAGCTGGGGACCGATGGAAGGATTCCTGGGATGAATCAATTCATTGAACCACATCGGCAATGCTCCTTCCATGGCCAACAAATCCTGGTGTGGACTTGAGCCCAGATCGCTTGGCCTAGAGGCAGGGAAGCTATCACGACACCACAAGACTGTTGTGTTGGGCGCTCTGGATCAGTGGAACACATACAGGTCACCAACACTTGAAATAGTGCAACACTATTTTATTGAGTCATTAACAGTTTAACATACTCTCACTGTGGGTTAACACGATACTAGCTTTAACTAAAGACCTTTGCCTTGTCCTAACCAGTCGATGCACTCAGCACATGGTGAATGTCTGTGCTGCAGGCTGTGAGCTCTGTCCCATTAGAAAGCTGCAGCTCGAATGAGCGGGAACTCTGATGCTCCCTGTCTTTATAGTGCGTGTGCTCTAACTGGTGATTGGCTGCGGTGTTCTGTGTGTTGATTGGTCCCACTGTGTGTCCATCAGTGTGTGTGTCTGCACCAGGATATACTGGTGTATATTATGACAAAGACCTCCTACTGTAGTAGCTAATATGCATCTTTTCAGAGCAAGTAAAAGAACGAGCATTTATATATTGCTTTTTATGATCTTGGTACATTACAAAGTGCTTTGCAGCTAATCATTTTGAAGTGAAGTCACTAAGTTAGGGAAATGTGACAACCAATTTACAAACATTAATGAGATAATGAACATATAATCTGTTTTTACACAAGATTGATTGAAGGGGAAATATCGGCCAAGACATTGGGGTAAACTGCCTTGCTGCTCTTCAGCAAAGTGCCATGTGATCTTTACATCCATCTGAGTGGAGAAACAGAGCATTGTTTAACTTCCCATCTGAAATATGCACATCGGACAGTGTAGCACTCTCAATACTGCATTGAAGTGCCAGCATTGATTACATGTTCAAATCTCTCGAGAGTGGTTTGACCCCAAATCCCTCTCACCCAGGAGAGAGCTACCACTGAGCTAGAGCAGAAATGTGTACTTTCACACTTAGCAGTAAAACATCACACACTTGGTATTTAATTCAATTCAAACTCTACAAGCTAAATAAGCAGTTCACTGGTAAAATCAATATAACTCCTGCAACTGGGCACAGCATGGGCCTCAGCCAAACACAATTTTGACTGTAATGCTGAGAGGGTCAGAACTGAAAGCTTCAGAATAGCGTCACTAAAATCTTTATGGCCCAGATTTTGCAGTGGAAATGATGGTGAAGCTGTCAGTGCTCAGTGTTATGATTCCAATTAAATGGAGAGCAACTTCAGGAATGTGCACATGGACAGCATAATAGAAGTAAGAACATAGAAAAATACAGCACAGAACAGGCCCTTCGGCCCATGATGTTGTGCCTAACTTTTGTTCTAGATTAATCATAGATTATCATAGAATTTACAGTGCAGAAGGAGGCCATTCGGCCCATCGAGTCTGCACTGGCTCTTGGAAAGAGCACCCTACCCATAGTCAACACCTCCACCCAACACTAAGGGCAATTTTAGACACTAAGGACAATTTATCATGGCCAATCCACCTAACCGGCACATCTTTGGACTGTGGGAGGAAACCGGAGCACCCAGAGGAAACCCACGCACACACGGGATGTGCAGACTCCGCACAGATAGTGACCCAAGCCGGAATCGAACCTGGGACCCTGGAGCTGTGAAGCAATTGTGCTATCCACAATGCTACCGTGCTGCCCTTAAGAACAAATTAATCTACACTATATCATTCTACCGTAATCCATGTACCTATCCAATAGCCGCTTGAAGGTCCCTAATGTTTCCGACTCAACTACTTCCACAGGCAGTGCATTCCATGCCCCCACTACTCTCTGGGTAAAGAACCTACCTCAGACCTTCCCCCTATATCTCCCACCATTCACCTTAAATTTATGTCCCCTTGTAATGGTTTGTTCCACCCGGGGAAAAAGTCTCTGACTGTCTACTCTATCTATTCCCCTGATCATCTTATAAACCTCTATCAAGTCGCCCCTCATCCTTCTCCGTTCTAATGAGAAAAGGCCTAGCACCCTCAACCTTTCCTCGTAAGACCTACTCTCCATTCCAGGCAACATCCTGTTAAATCTCCTTTGCACCTTTTCCAAAGCTTCCACATCCTTCCTAAAATGAGGCGACCAGAACTGTACACAGTACTCCAAATGTGGCCTTATCAAGGTTTTGTACAGCTGCATCATCACCTCACAGCTCTTAAATTCAATCCCTCTGTTAATGAACGCTAGCACACCATCGGCCTTCTTCACAGCTCTATCCACTTGAGTGGCAACTTTCAAAGATCTACAAACATAGACCCCAAGATCTCTCTGCTCCTCCACATTGCAGAAATCCAGACGATGCCGTCAGTAGTTCAATGTTTCTCCAAATATTTCTCTGTTGAGACATCACCCCTGTCATGATATGCAGACATGCAGATAATGATATACTGACAGGCAGCTAATGAACACAAAGAACAGGACATGACCAATGAGCAGGCAGGACACTCAGGGGTGGTATCTCACTATAAATGGCACGAGGCACTCGCACTCCGCCTCTTTCCACTGATGAACATCTACAGGCTGTATGTACAGTATCACACCTCCAGCACGTGGCTAAGAGCTAGTCTGGTTCAGTCAGACAGAGTAACCACACTTAGGTTAGCAGAGAGTCGAACTCATAGAGAACTGTGCTACTGGTTCAATAAATCAGCTTGAACTAACTTCAAGGTCTGGAGTATATTTTGATTGAAGTTGCATCCAGTTGCGGCCTGTGTTATCCTAGAGTACATAACATGACATGCTACCAGGAGACTGCTTAATCTAGGTGGTTTACCTCAGTCTATTCCGTGACGACCAGCGAATGTATCCCGGCACAATGGAGAAGATTCAGGCTTCTCACCAGCTCAGGACCTCCGGCAATCTCAGTGCCAACTGGCGGATATTCAAGCAAAAGTTTCTGCTGTACATCAAAGCTTCAGACCTCGTGGGTGCGTCTGATGCAAGGAAGATGACGCTTCTCCTCTCAACAGCGGGTGATCAAGCCATCGAACACTTCAACTCTTTTCACTTCACCGAAGGCCAGGACAAGACAAAGTTTCAGACCATCCTGGACAAGTTTGATAGTCACTGTGAAGTGGACATCAATGAAATCTTCGAGCGCAACATATTCAAACAGCGTCTACAAGGTAAAGATTAATCTTTCAACTCCTTAACTAACCTCCGCCTGCTAGCGCTGTCCTGCAACTTTGGTGATATTGCTGACTCCATGATCAAAGACCAAATCATTTTTAGAGTTCACTCTGATCCTCTGAGAGAGTAGCTACTGAAAATCAAGCATATGACCCTGCCAGTCGCGATTGAAACATACACAGTGCATGAGCACGCCAAAAATCGTTATGCCCAGTGCAAATCGGCTGAAAATAAGAAACTTGCCTCCCATGAGGCAGAGAGTGTGCAGGCCATCTCCCAGATGTAGCACCTCAGCATTGATGAAAGTGGCCATTTTGCGCGCTTTTCCCAGGGCCCCATGCATGCGCGATGCGAATGGGATAACGAAGCGGCCGACACCCACACGGCGCATGTGCGACAACGCACGGAGCGTCAGGTCGCTGGCGTCATGACGTGCTCGAACAGCGGTAACGCCCACTTAAAGAAAAACTGCCCTGCAATAGGTAGGCGAAGTTTGAACTGCGGGAAGCCTGGACACTATGCAGCCTTGTGCAGGTCTGCACCACCAGTCAGGGGCCAGCGCTCCCAACTCCGACGACGGCGCGTTCAGAGTGTGCAACAACGATTACAGGATTCTGATCCTGGCAGCACAACGGATCCAGAGGAAAAATGCCTGGACTCAGCCTACTGTGTGGGCATCATTACCAAATGTGAATATGCCACATCCAACTCATCACAAATTCAATCCAGCCTCTGTGGATTCGGAGGACGAAAGGTGTGCGGTGATGCAGGTCAACCACTGCTCCATCCAGTTTAAGCTGGACACAGATGCTTCTGCCAACCACCTCTCACAGGCAGATTTCAAAAGCATCAAGAAGCCCCCCAAGGTCCTTCCAGCAGCCTGCAGACTCCTGGACTACAACGGAAATGCCATCACGACACTGGGATCCTGTCATCTACTCGTCTCAACCGGAGCACCCATGCATGGTTACGTTTTGAAATTGTCAAGCCAGACAGGGCCTCTCTACTTGGCGCGCAGGCCTGCAAGCAGCTGAACCTCGTGCAGCGGGTTTCCACAACGACATCCTCCAATGTGGATCTTCAGGCTGGCATTGACGACATCCTCGCTCAGGATCCGGATGTGTTCGACGGGATGGGCACGCTGGCATATCGTTACAAGATTCTGCTATGACCTGATGCAAAGCCAGTGATCCACGCCCCACGCTGGGTCCGCTGAGGGAGCGCCTGAAGGCACAGCTCAAGGATCTTCAGCAACAGGGTATCATTTCCAAGGTAACTGAACCGACTGACTGGGCCAACTCGATGGTATGTGTTAGAAAGCTTTCTGGAGATCTGCGCATCTGCATTGATCCCAAGTATCTCAATAAGAATATAATGCGTGAAAACTACCCCATCCCGAAGCAGGAGGAACTCACCAGTGAGATGGCACACGCACGTTTTTTCACCAAGTTAGATGCGTCACATAGATTTTGGCAAATCCTGCTGGATGAGTCCAGCAGAAGGCTCTGCACCTTCAACACACCGTTTGGCAGATACTGCTATAATCACATGCCGTTTGCCAATGTCTCGGCATCGGAGATATTCCATCGCATCATGGAGCAGATGATGGAGGGCATTGAAGGGGTTCGTGTGTTCGTGGACGACATTATCATATGGTCCACGACACCTGAAGAGCATATTTCCTGTCTCCAGCAGGTATTCCGCCGTGTCCATGCCAATGGCCTGTAGCTGAACAGGTCCAAATGTTGCTTTGGCATGTTCCTAGGTGACCAGATCTCTCAGCAGGGCGTGCGCCCAGACACAGACAAGGTCAAGGCCATCAAAGCCATGAAGGTCCCTGAAGACAAGAAGATGGTGCTGCGCTTCCTGGGCATGGTCAGTTTTCTGGGCAAGTTCATCCCAAACCTGGCCTCACACACCATGGCCCTACGAAACCTGGTAAAAAAGTCCACTGCCTTTGAGTGGAAGGCAGCACATCAGGCAGAGTGGTTGGAGCTGAAAGCCGAGCTCACCACTGCATCTGTCTTGGCGTTTTTCGACCCAGACAGGGAGACGAAGATCTCAACAGATACGAGCCAGGATGGCATCCTGGATGGCTTCAACGCGATGCACTTCATCCTGGGCACTGGTAGCCTACGCATCGAGGACCATAACGCCCACCAAAACAAGGTATGCGCAAATAGAGAAGGAATGCCTGGGTCTTCTCACTGGCATTCTCAAGTTTCACGACCATGTCTACGGCCTGCCGACATTCGCTGTCGAGGCGGATCATAGGCCTCTGGTCCACATTATCCACAATGACCTGAACGACATGACGCCTCGGTTGCAGCGCATCCTCCTCAAACTCAGAAGGTACGAATTTGACTTAATGTACACGCCTGGCAAGGAGCTCATCATCACGGATGCATTGTCCTGCTCCATCACATTGCCTAGTGAACCGCTGGAAATCATCCGGCAGATTGAATCACAGGTGCAGCTGTGTGTTAGCACCCTCCCGGCGTCTGATGAGAAGTTGGTTCATATCCGCGAAGAGACAGCCAAAGACCCCCTCTTGCAGCGTGTCATGCACCACCTCGCCAATGGCTGGCAGTAAGGGCAGTGCCCTCAATTTTACAATGTAAAGACGACCTGACGGTGATTGATGGTATCCTCCTCAAGCTGGACCGGATTGTCACTCCACTCAGTCTCCAGAGCTTGGTGCTCCGCCAAATCAATGAGGGACACCTGGACGTCGAGAAGTGCAGATGCAGAGCCAGGCAGGCTGTCTACTGGGCCGGTATTAGCCAGGATATCTCGAACATGGTCCTCAACTGTGCGACCTGTCAACGCTTCCAGCCAGCGCAGAGCAAGGAGACGCTCCAGCAGCATGAAATCGAGACCTCCCCGTGGTCCAAGGTTGGCATCGACCTCTTTCGTGCGAATGGTTGTGACTACGTGTTGATTATTGACTATTTCTCCAATTACCCTGAAGTCGTGAAGCTCTCAGACCTCACACCTCCGTCCGTCAACAAGGCCTGTAAGGAGACGTTCTCCAGGCATTGTATCCCGCTCACTGTCATGAGTGACAATGGCCTGTGCTTCAACAGCCACGAGTGGTCTATGTTTGCCAAGTCATACCATTTCAAACATGTCACTTCCAGCCCACACTATCCGCAGTCCAATGGGATGGTTGAAAAAGGGGTGCACATTGCGAAACAGCTCATCTGCAAGGCCGTGGATTCTGCTTCTGACATCTACCTTGCGCTGCTTGCGTACAGGGCGACCCCACTGTCCACTGGCATGTCGCCGGCTCAACTCCCGATGAACAGGGACCTGCGGACGACACTTCCAGCCATACACTTGCCCAACCTGGATCACTTGCCCAACCTGGATCACCTCCCAGTGCTGCAGAAGGTGCAGCAGCTCCGGAACCAGCAAAAGCAGGGCTATGATGCTCATGCCACCAATTTGCCCGTGTTATCCCCGGCAGACACTGTCAGGATCAAGATACCTGATGGTGGCTGGTCTGCTCCAGCTGTCGTTGTTCGACAGGTTGCCCCGCTCATATGTTGTACGTATGGCTGATGGTTCTGTTGTGCAACGAAACAGACGGGCACTGCGCAAAGTTGCCTGCCCGCAACCGCTTTCTTCTCCGTTTCCGTTCGTTGTTTTGCCACCTCCTGATACCTCGAACTATGAGGCCACCAGTCAGGCTTCCATCCCGCCTGTCAAGACACCATCGTCCCCACCACCACCTCTCCGGCGGTCGACAAGGATCAGACGCAAGCCCCAGAGACTGGACTTACGAACATTTGTTTTGTTTGCTATGTTCTGTTTTCTCACATTAGACAGCTGGCTTCACATGTAAATACGTTCATATATGCCACTGCTTGTGAATATGTTAATATATGCCACCACATGTAAGTATGTTCCCATGTGCCATCAAATCATTTTTAAAAAGGGGAGATGTCATGATATGCAGACATGCAGATAATAATATACAGACAGGCAGCTAATGAACACAGAGAACAGGACATGACCAATGAGCAGGCAGGACACTCAGGGGTGGTATCACACTATAAAAGGCACGAGGCACTCACACTCTGCCTCTTTCCACTGATGAACATCTACAGAGTGAGTCAGGGTGTACGTACAGTATCACACCTCTAGCACATGGCTAAGAGCTAGTCTGGTTCAGTCAGACAGAGTAACCACACTTAGGTTAGCAGAGAGTCAAACTCAGAGAACTGTGCTAACTGTGCTCCTGGTACAATAAATCAGATTGAACTACAAGGTCTGGAGTATCTTTTGGTTAAAGCTGCATTCAGTTGCAGCCTGTGTTACCCCAGATTATATAACACGACAACCCTCAAATGTTAACAAAATCTCCCATTCTTATGCTGTTAGTTTCACTGTCAACCCCTAGAAAAAGGCTGCACCTTGTTGAATAAGGTGTACTTGAGTTTTTAATAACAGTGCACTAACTCCAGAATTACTACTAAATCGCCTCACTGGCACTGAAAAGATCATTTTACTTGTGGAATGTCAAATTTCTCCATGATGAAATAAAAATGAAACATTAATTGTTTTTTAAAAAGTGTGTTTAACTGTATTTTTGTTACTATCTTAATCCAAATTAATTATTTCACTATCTGATAATGTAAGTTAAAATCAAAGGACATTGAGTGCTTTAACTTCCTGGTTTGTTTTGTGAATACTTCAATATGATTGGCTGCTTACCAGCTTGCTGATATTACTGTTACTGCAAGCCAAGACCTCTTTTGATTTGGTGCCAGATTTAATCTAGCAGCAGGAAAATGGAATACCACAACAAAGATTGCTAGATTTCTCTCGGCAGCTTTTGAAGTCAACAATGAGAGCTGTTGCTTAGGCATTGACTTCAAATTCCAGGTCAATGTATCCGTTTCTAGCCATTTAACCACCTCATCCATAACTACCATAAAGGAATACAGGACATTGAAGAGAGTTATTATTGGAATGGGAAAAAAAAAACACCACAAATGTAATTTCTGGACTCGTCCTATATTCTTGCCCAGCCGAATGTTGTGCGAATTTGAAAACAAAAATCAGACTTCTGGTGCTTACCTCGTCTGCTCCTTCAGGTAACTTATGAACAGGGCACTTCACCTCTGGATCACACCTTCATGGATGATCACAGCACAGGAGCCACACACAATCCATCATGCTCCATCATAATAGTCTGATATTGAGCTGTGCCTTAAAATAATTCACAGGTGGAATGTCCAAACAATCCCATTTGATAAAATCTTCTTCAATCAAAATAATTGCAGGTGTGTTGCAGAATCTCCTCATTCCTCAGGAGGTATTCCATTGTTTTAAAGAATATTTTTCCCTCAAAACTATCAACCTAATAAAGTTGATCATTTGAAGTGCACAAGTGCCAAATTTATTACTTGTCTACTAAAGCCAAGGTTGCAGTAAGCATGGAAATAGATAATGAGGCCAAATGTTTCTAGTGGGGAAACTTTGGAAGCTCGTCATTACTAATGTGCAGATCATGATGTTGAGCAGATGTGTGGATGAATTAGAAATTTCCAGAAGTTGACTTGATGTTCTGTGTTGCCATTCGCTGCATGAAAACAGCATTTCTCGGTCTGCATCAATGAATGCTGTGCAATTTCTATATTTGCAAGGTAAATGCAAACTAAACTTGCTACAAAAGTTCAAGCCTCAACATTTTAAATACAAGTATGCTTTAATGGCATAATCAGTATTCATTCCTGCAAATCAACCGTTATGGCACTGACAATTATTAGAAGCGTCCAATCTCATTCCTTCAGATATTAATTGGAGATTATTTGTAAATGTTTTGAGATTTTAAAACTTTGTCTCTTTTCCTCACTCTCAATCATCTTTCTTTCACTCTTTATTTCTACTTTTATAATTGATTCGACATTTAAGTCACCTACTCTCGTTTCTACTTCCTTTTCAATCCTTGCTTGTTTAGTTCTCAATCCTTCAATCTGATGAGTTGAGATAGACAATTGCCAGGGGCAGCCCGGTAGCACAGGGGCAGCATGGTAGCACAGTGGTTAGCACAGTTAGGTCCCAGGTTCGATTCACGGCTTGAGGTACTGTCTGTGCGGAGTCTGCACGTTCTCCCCGTGTCTGCGTGAGTTTCCCCCAGGTGCTCTGGTTTCCTCCCACAGTCCAAAGATGTGCAGGTTAACATAGAAACAAAGAACATACAGTGCAGATGGAGGCCATTTCGGCCCATCGAGTCTGCACCGACCCACCCAAGTCCTCACTTCCACCCTATCCCCATAACCCAATAATCCTTCCTAACCTTTTTGGTCACTAAGGGCAATTTATCATGGCCAATCCACCTAATCTGCACATCTTTGGACTGTGGGAGGAAACTGGAGAACCCGGATGAAACCCACACTGACAAGGGGCGAACGTGCAGACTCTGCACAGACAATGATCAAGTGGGGAATCGAACCCGGGACCCTGGCGCTGTGAAGCCACAGTGCTATCCACTTGTGCTACCATGCTGCCTTACAAATCCCTAGGTGGATTGACCATGATAAATTGCCCTTAGTTTCCAAAAAGGTTAGGTGGGGTCACTGGGTTAAGGGGATAGGGTGTAAGTATGGGCTTAAGTGGGCTGCTGTTTCCAAGGGCTGGTGAGACTCGATGGGCCGAATGGCCTCCTTCTGCACTGTAGATTCTATGATTCTATGAATTCCCTGCTCTCTTCAGTCGGATTTTCTGCACAGATATTCTGTTTCCTTCACTCCCGATTACCAACTCAGAATTTGCCACACAAACAGATTTGACTTCTAAAGAAGGGCAAGCCTAAGCAATGGCGAAGATTGTTCGATTTCCTCTTTTAACAATGTAGCGCACAATGACTTACACAAGTCGAGAAGTGATGAAGTCTAGCGAGGCTTTATTAAGCAAGACTTGTTCCCCAGCAGCTCAGTTACAGAATGCGGCTGCTGGGAGATCTCAAGCTCTTATACTCCGCCTTCAGGGCGGAGCCAGAAGTCGGCAGATCCAACCAGGACCCGGGACCTGTCAGCCAATAGCCTCTCGGCTTCACAGGTACCATATTACCCCTAATACATACCACCACATTCACCCCTTGTTAAAAAAGAACCCGGCGGGGTGGTGGTTCGCATGGTGGTAGGGGTTTACAAGGCTGGTCCTGGAACAAATTTTGAACAGTGGCTATGCATTTAGCCCAACATTTAACTATGTACAAGTTTGTGTCAGAATTATTTACAACAAAATTCTTGTTTTCTTGGTGTCACACGGATTCCACGAGTCGAGCGGGTGCCCTGGTCATCCTCGTCGATCGCCTCAGCCCCGGTGGTAGTGCGGGTGCTGGCTCGGGCGCTGTCGTCTCCGGGAGCGTTGCGCTGTTCGTTCCTGTTTCTTTACTCCTGGGCGGGCACAGGAGGAGGACCGCTCCACCCGGGAAGGGGGCAGTCGTGGGGTGCGCCAGTGGCAGGGAGAGGGTGATCAGTGTTGGGAGTGTGTGTGTGTTTCCGGCAGGTGGCAGGTCCGCAGGGAGACCGTGTCCTGTCGGCCGTCGGGGTACGCCACGTAGGCGTACTGAGAGTTTGCGTGGAGAAGGTGAACCCTCTCGACCAACGGGTCCGATTTGTGCGCCCGCACATGCTTTCGGAGCAAGTTGGGTCCTGGGGCTGCCAGCCAGGTCAGCAGCGACGTTCCGGAGGAGGACTTCCTAGGGAAGACAAGAAGGCACTCGTGAGATGTTTGGTTAGTGATGGTACACAGCAGCGACCGGATGGAGTGGAGGGCATCCGGGAGGACTTCCTGCCACCGGGACACTGGGAGATCTCTGGACCATAGGGCCAGTTGGACGGTCTTCCAGACCGTACCGTTCTCCCTCTCTACCTCACCGTTCCTCCGGGGGTTGTAGCTGGTCGTCCTGCTCGAGGCAATGCCCTTGCTGAACAGGAACTGACGCAGCTCGTCGCTCATGAAGGAGGACCCCCTGTCACTATGGATGTACGCGGGGAAACCGAACAGTGTAAAGATGGTGCCAAGACTTTAATGACTGTGGCCGCTGTCATGTCGGGGCAGGGGATGGCGAAGGGGAAACGGGAGTACTCGTCCACCACATTCAGAAAGTATGCGTTGCAGTCGGTGGAGGGGAGGGGGCCTTTGAAATCCAAACTGGGGCATTCAAAGGGACGGGAAGTCTTTATCAGGTGCGCTCTATCTGTCCTGAAAAAGTGCGGTTTGCACTCTGCGCAGATCTGGCAGTTCCTGGTGACTGTACGGACCTCCTCCACAGAGTAGGGGAGGTTGCGGGACTTCACGAAATGGTAGAATCGAGTGACCCCCGGGTGGCAGAGGTCCTTGTGGAGGGCTTGGAGGCGGTCTATTTGTGCGTTGGCACATGTGCCGCGGGATAGGGCATCGGATGGCTCGTTCAGCTTTCCGGGACGATACAAGATCTCATAGTTATAGGTGGAGAGCTCAATCCTCCACCTCAAGATCTTGTCATTCTTAATTTTGCCCCGCTGTGCATTATCGAACATAAAGGCTACCGACCGTTGGTCAGTGAGGAGAGTGAATCTTCTGCCGGCCAGGTAATGCCTCCAATGTCGCACAGCTTCCACTATGGCTTGGGCTTCCTTTTCCACTGATGAGTGGATGATTTCAGAGGCATGGAGGGTCTGGGAGAAAAAGGCCATCGGTCTGCCCGCTTGGTTGAGAGTGGCCGCCAGAGCTACATCGGATGCGTCGCTCTTGACCTGGGGACTTGTCGATTGCGTGCATCGTGGCCTTTGCGATATCCGCTTTGATGCGGCTGAAGGCTTGGTGGGCCTCTGTCGACAGGGGGAAGGTAGTGGACTGTATTAGCGGGCGGGCCTTGTCTGCATCCTGGGGAACCCACTGGGCATAATATGAAAAGAAGCCCAGGCAGCGTTTCAGGGCTTTGGAGCAGTGGGGGAGGGGAAATTCCATAAGCGGGCGCATGCGTTCAGGGTCGGGGCCTATCACTCAATTGCGCACTACGTATCCCAGGATGACCAGACGGTTGGTGCTAAAAACGCATTTTTCCTCGTTATATGTGAGGTTCAGGGCGTTAGTGGTCTGGAGGAATTTCTGGAGGTTGGCGTCGTGGTCCTGCTGGTCATGGCCGCAGATGGTTTCGTTGTCGAGGTATGGGAATGTGGCTCGCAGCCCGTGCTGGTCAACCATTCGGTCCATCTCCCGAGACGGTTGGAAGACCGAGACTCCGTTCGTGACGCCAAAAGGGACCCTTAGAAAATGGTAGAGCCGCCCGTCTGCCTCGAAGGCTGTGTACCTGCGGTCATCTTTTCGAGTTAGTATGAGCTGCCCAGCGGAAATGGGTTCTGGTACTTGCAGGTACAGATGTCATTCTTTCCCGACCTGCCGCCCCTGAAGCTTCAGGACAAGGTGGTATTGAAAGCAGCAGTGATGAGGAGAAGGTATCCAAGATTTACAAAGAGTTAATGGACTGAGAGGGAGCCCCGATAGGAGAAGCTAAGTTGAAGTGAGAGGAGGAATTAAGGGGGAGAAATGGAGGCTGGGCTGTGGGAGGAGGCTTTGACGAGGATGAATGCATCTTCCTCGTGTGCTAGGCTTAGCCTTATTCAATTTAAGGTAGTGCATAAGGTGCATATGACAGTGGCCAGGATGAGCAGGTTCTTTGAGGAGGTGGAGGACAGGTGTGGATGGTGCATGGGGAGGCCTAGGAACCATGTTTACATGTTTTGGGCATGTCCAAAGTTGAGGGGGTTCTGACAGGGTTCGCGGATGTGATGTCCGAGGTGCTGAAGGTGAAGGTGGTCCCGAGTCTTGAAGTGGCGATATTCGGAGTGTTCGAAGACCCGGGTGCCAGGGGGCGAGAGAGGCCAGCATCTTGGCTTTTGTCTCCCTGGTAGCCCGGAGACAAATTTTGTTGTAATGGAGGGGCTCGGGGTCGCCGAAACCGGGATGGGGGGTGTGAGCCACCCAGAATTGAGGAGAATCAGTGGATAGGTTTGCCCGGAGGTGGAAGCTGTTTATCGACTTGTTCAAGGGAGGGGGATTAAAATAGGGGAGGCAGGATGGGCGGAGGGGAATGGCAATGAGGGTGGGGCGGTTGGGTGTTATTTGTTTGTTTGTTATGAGGTTTCCTGTTTGTTCTCATTTGGGTTTTGGTTGTGTTCAATGTATATACAAAATGCCTCAATAAAAATATTTAAAAAAAATAAAAACCCTTCACTTCACCCCAACCAGTATGACACCTCTGTCACTTGCATCCGAAATGCGGCCGACCTCCGAACCCTTGACCCATCTCGCCAGGCATTCTTCATCCCTCCCCCCGGCCATGATTACGGACCAGGCCACGTCTTAAGCAAAGCATGCGAGTATGAGGGCATCCACGGCCCTCCGGGCTTGCCGGACCCTCAACGCTGCCGCCTGTCCTGCCGCCTTAGGCTGGTCCTCCGACTCATCTCTGGGATGGTCCTCCAGCCCTTGCTGATCCGGCACCTCATCATCCTTGTCCTCCTCGGAGGTGGGCACATGTTCTTCATCCCCCACCTCCAGCACTTCGCCCTGCTGCTGTGCGAGGTGTTGTGGAGGACACAGTAGACCACCACAAAGTAGGTGTCTCTCTGGGGGGTATACTGCAAGGCACCACCGGAGCAGTCGAGGCATCGGAACCGCATTTTGAGCAATCCGATGCATCGCTCAATGACAGCCTTGCTGGCCACATGTGTCTTGTTGTATCGAGTCTCCGCTTCAGTCTCCAGCCTCCATACTGGCGTCATTAGCCAGGTCCGCAGCAGGTACACCTTATCCCCCAAGAGCCAGCTGCACTTCCTGGGGTCGTCTTTGAAGAGGCCGGGGATATCTAACTGCCACAGGATGTAGCTGTTGTGCACACTCCCTGGGAAGCATGCACACATGTGCATGATCTTCATCTGGTGGTCCCACATGAACTGTATGTTCAGGGAGTAGAACCCTTCCTGTTAACGTAGGGCACTCCCAGAAGGCCTGTGAGCGCAAGGCGACATGCATGCAGTCTACCAGTCCCTGGACCGAGGCATCCCGGCGATGGCGGAGAATCCTGCTGCTCGGGCATCTAGTAAGGCTTGGTCCACGTCAAAGTTTATATAGTTTTCCGCCCAGGCAAACAGGGCATCCGTGACTGTGGCCTGTGGCCTGCAAAATGCCACACAGGTCCCCACTTGAGTTCTGGAATGATCCCGAGGTGTAAAGTTTCAGGGCTGTGGTGATGTGGACAGCCAAGGAGAGCGGTAGTCCTCCTTCTCCATGTGGTGCCAGGTCCGTGAGGCACAGGTGCCACACCATCTCCTTGTTGAGGTGGAGACTCCTGCGGCATGCGCTGTCCGTCATTTATTCAAAGGACAAGCGACGCTTATACCCCTTGGCCCGTCATGGGCCTCCCCCTCTTGGTCTCTCCTTGGCCTGATGGGCAGCTGGGTCCTCAAGGTGTGGGGCGGGTCCCTGCACAAGTGCCACCCCCTCGAGCCTCTATCGACACTGCTGCTGTCTCCGTCTCTATCGTCTGACCACCCGGCCTAACAGCAGCACCACCAGGGCCTGATCTGCGGGATCCAAAATATTGTCCATAGCATTCAAAATCGGTGAGGATTTGGGAGAGGATATGAGACTGACAAGCAGCAGTGGCTCCCACCCAGGGACCTCCATTCCCTACCCCATACCCGGAATGCCCTGAACATGCTCTTTGACTGCAACAGGCCCCCCTCATGGGACCACAGACCCTGTACCCCAGACATCCCACAATTGCACCTGGACCGGGTGCTGGTCCCCTCCCCATTACATTGACCCACCCTCCGGCCGTGGACATGTCCCCAGAGCTGTGTCCCATTCCCTGGGTGTTCGGATATTAGCTGCTGTGTCCGCGGTGTTGCCTCCCGCAGTGTTCGGGTCTGATTGGGAATGATTCCCACATGCTACATGGCCCGCCCACCCACGGGAATCCTCTTGGGTTATGCGAAGTGCACACTTAACTACGATTGCCAATTCCCTATTGCCAATATCCTTCAGTCGCACGGCAAGGGGCCTTAGCAGTCGGTGGGGGTTATGGATGGTTGGTGGGGCAGACGGGCTGGGACAAGGGTTGCCCCCGAACAAGTATACACGATCTAGGGGTTGTCATTGTGGAGCCATGCACGGTTGCCTCCCCCCCGCCCCCCCCCCCCCCCCCCCCACCCAGCAGTCCCCTTCTCCCCTCCCATGGCGGCTGAACCCTGCCGAGGGGGTGTCCCCCCCCCCCCATCGAGCATTGTGGCAACAGGCCCAGCGCCTGTGAGCAAACATGACTACCAACCTCATCAGCTCCCCGCAGAAGACCTTCCACCAGGTTCACGTTTTTCAAAAGGAGTACTAATTGGTGCCAGCGTGAACACTTGCTGGGGAGGCTGCTGAATCACGGGAGGCCATTGGAAAATGGAATCGTTCCCGCTAATTGTATGGAAATAGGGCTTAAGCGGTGATAATTGGTTTCTCCATATGCTATGGCGGGATCCCGATTTCACCCACGGGCGTGGGCCGGTTGCATCGCAAACTGTTTGGCACCTGCTGCGGTTCTCATTTTCGGCCTCTCTCGTTATTCACCAGCTATGAGAATCGCGTGCTAAATTGCTGCATAAAATTTTTCTCCCTCATATGGCCTCTGGTTCTTTTGCCAGTTTCCTTAAGATCTTTGTCTTCTGGTTAATGACAATTCTGCTACTTGAATCCTTGCAAGTGATGGGAGACGAAGAGCAGGATGCTGTCTCTGTGAAGCAAATGATCAAGCAGCAATTTGCTATTCATGGGTTATCTTTTAATCTCCTGAATTTACACATGAATAAAGGTACGTGTCATTAACACATTGTTACTTTTTCAGCAAGGATTAGGCCTTGTGCCCAACACTAGTGGAGGACACAAGAAATAGAGGCTGCCCCGCCATTCAATACGATCATGGCCGATTATGCTGGCCTCTTCTGTGTCATTTCCCCATAGCCCTCTATTCTAGAATTTATAGTGCAGAAAGAGTCTGCACCGGCCCTTGGAAAAAGCACCCTACCTAAGCCCACACCACCAGTCTATCCCCACACTTTCACCCTATCCCCGTAACCCTACCTAACCTTTTTTTTTGGACACTCAGGGCAATTTAGCATGGCCAATCCACCTAACCTGCACATCTTTGGACTGTGGGAGGAAACCGAAGCACCCGAAGGAAACCCACGCACACACGGGAAGAAAGTGCAGACACCGCACAGACAGTGACCCAAGCCGGGAGTCGAACCTGGGACCCTAGAGCTGTGAAGCAACTGTGCTACCGTGCTGCCCATTATTCCTCGATCTATCAAATATTTATCCAACTCCACTTTAAATGCTTTTAATGATCCAGCCTTCATCACCCTTCGGAGCAGAGATTTCCAGGATGTCACCACCCTCTGCGAGAAGAAATTCCTACACCGCGGGTTATTTATTTTCAATGATCACCATTTATTTTGTAGGTATGTCCCCTTGTTCAAGACCCTCCGACTAGTAAAAACATTGCAGCATCTACCCTGTCAAGCCCCCTCAGGATATTTGAATAAGGTCACCCCTCACTCTTATAAACTCCAAGGATTACAGACCCACACTATTTAATTTCTGGACAGGACAACCCATTCATCCCAGGAATTAACATGGTGAATCTCCTTTGGACTGCCTCCAATGTTACTATATTGTTTATTAGGTAAGGGGACCAAAACTGTACGCAGAATTCCAAGTGAGGCCTCACCAGCACCCTGTACAATTGCAGATTCATTTTCCATTGGCGAAACTTGACAAAAAAGGTTAAGGTTAGTGATTGAATGCAAGCATTCTTTTGATGGGGTAATATTTTATTTCAAGAGTAAACTATTCTCTCTGCACCAGAACAGAACTTAAACTTCTCAATCTAATTCCAAATAGTTTGAAACATTATAAACTTTTGTTCCTCTCTTATTCCAATCTTTCTTTCCCTTTCTTTATTTCTCTTTCTATATTGGATTTGATTCTTAATTCACCCTGTTCCTTTCTCTGTTGTTCTGGTTTCTTCCTTAATCCTTAAAATCCACTGGTTAAGGAGATACTGGGCAGAATTTTCCCAAACATATGACTAATTTCCCATGGGGAAATTGGTGTGCAAATCGCACTGACACTTCATTTTTTTTGACATTGACATTGGGTGACACTGCCAAGGGATGAAGCCATGATACGGTGGGCATTTGATACCCCCATCTGGTATTGCTCACGTGGGGGGGGGGGGGGGGGGGCTTTGCTATGAGAAATGAGTGTCGCTCCCACAATATCACAGACATCTGTCTCCAATGTCCTCTGAGCCCTACAGCATGGTCATCATGTCTGGTCTCCGGTGGATTAGAGGTGATTCCCGCCGGCCTTACGCTGCACTGGTGGTGAGCGGTGGTTGTGGGGGGAAATACAGGGAGCTGGGAGAATCCGACTTTATACGGATGCAGCATATCTAATGCTTATTTAAACATGTTGATCTGGTTGACAGCCAGCGAGGGCATGAACCTGATTTTGTCAACTGTATCGGGCCGGGAGCATCACGCTCTGTTTGCCACCCGGCGCACAGCCTGTATAGGGGCTCACTTGCTATTGTCCTGGCATAGCGGGATGTGCGCTAGGTGTAACACAGCCGGAGAATCACCCCCACTGTGTTAGTTCCCCTGTCCAGAGAGAACACAATACCTATCACCCTAAGTACATGATTTATAGTTTGCACTTCCAGAAAGTAATGGTGCAAATATTTGAGAGAGATTGCAGGGAAAAGTCTGAGGTAATCATAGAATTTACAGTGCAGGAGGCCATTCAGCCCATCGAGTCTGCAACGGCCCTTGAAAAGAGCAGCCTACCTAAGCCCACACCTCCACCTTGTCTCCGTAAACCAGTAACCCCACCTAACCTTTTTGGACGCACTAAGGGCAATTTAGCATGGCCAATCCACCTAACCTGCATATCTTTGGACTGTGGGAGGAAACCGGAGCACCCGGAGGAAACCCACGCAGACACGGCAAGAACGTGCAGACTCCACACAGGCAATGACCCAAGCCGGGAATTGAACCTGGGATCCTGGAGCTGTGAAGCATCAGTGCTAAACACTGTGCTACCGTGCCGCCCTAATGGCACATCTTTTAACATCAGTCCTTATTAGTAGATTTAAAAAACAATTTATGACGAGGAAGAGATATGCCAGGCGTTGCTAATCACCACAACTTGGAGTATTTGTGCCGTTCTGCCATTAGTGTCACAAAAGCAGAAGTTCACTGGTAATGTACCGATAAATGTCATGAAATTGTTGGAGTTAGACCGTAAGCTCAAATGAATATTGTCACGGCTATTGAGGGCTTTGTATTTCATTCCGAAGAATCCTGTTAATGATGTGATTTACAGTGCTGAAATGCCTCCCAACAATGCAGAATAGAAAGGGAACAATTTAAACTGTGGAATTTCACTCCTGATATGAAATTGCTGGTTTCCTTGGGGCTAAATGTAGTTTTTAAAAAATGTTTTCTTCGTTGCGTTTTTCCCACTGAATTGAATGCATTCCCCCCCTATTTCTCTCACTGCAAATAATTTTACTCAAAATTCGTCCTATTTCCTTTCCTGTATCCTTAAATTTCATCATATTGAGATTAAACCATTGAACCTAATGTGCCTTGATATCATTACACTGTTATCTATTTTCATTCCTAGCGATTTGTGGTATGAAAATAAGAAGAGCAAGAGCAAAGAACAGTCCAATGCATGGAGTATGCTGTGAAATACGCCACTTCAGCAATTTCTGAGCCCAATATAAACACCATACATAGAACTTACTTCATCAATAGATTGTTTTCAGCAATAGTGGACTATACTGGAAAGGTCAAATGTTAGAAATACTTCCCAAAGTAGGCTTTATAGAGCATACGATGACAAGTTAAATGGAGGATTTTCATACTGTTACAATGTCATAACAACCAGAGCAGTTCACTAGGGTTGATCAAGGGTATGGAGGGGTTTTCTTGTGAGGAGCGTTGAGCCGGTACTCATTGAAGTTTAGAAGAATGAGAGCTGACCTTATTGAGACATATGGGATTCTCAGGGGACTTGACAGGATAGATGTTGAGAGGATATTTCCTCTTGTGGGAGAGTCCAGGACCAGAGGGCATAATCTCAGTAAGGGATTGCCCATTTAAGACAGACATGGAGGAATTTCTTCTCTCAGAGGGTAGTGAATCTGTGGAATCCTTTACCTCAGAGAGCTGTATAGGCTGGATCGTTAAGTGTGTTCAAGGCTGGACTTCCGGGTGCGGCGATGACCAGCCAAGTCGGACGTTTCGGCAGCTCCCGGTGGAACGGACTTTTGGGCTCTTAATAGGAGCCCCAACGGCAATTTTATCGGCTAAAAACACTGTGCGGTAAACCAGAAGGAAATTCCCCCTGGACACAGATGGAAAAAGGAGAGGAAAGTGGTCGGATTGCGGAGGATCCTCTAGAGCAGCGGCAAGGAAAGCAAGCACAAAGCAAGATGGCGTCGGAAGGTGGCCGGCTAGTATGGGGCCCTGACCAACAAGAGTTCCTGCGGCGCTGTGTGGAAGAACTTAAAAAGGAGATGAAGAAGGAGCTGCTGGCCCCAATATTACAGGCGATTGAAGGGCTAAAGGAGGAACAAAAGACCCAGGAGCAGGAGCTTCGGGTCGTGAAGGCAAAGGCCGCTGATAATGAAGACGAAATACAGGGCCTGGTGGTGAAGACAGAGATGCACGAGGCACAACACAAAAGGTGTGTGGAAAGGCTGGAGGTGTTGGAGAATAATGCGAGGAGGAAGAATTTAAGGATTCTTGGTCTTCCCGAAGGTGCGGAGGGGGCGGACGTCGGGGCATATGTGAGCACGATGCTTCACTCGTTAATGGGATCGGAGGCCCCGACGGGCCCATTGGAGGTGGAGGGAGCTTATCGAGTTATGACGCGAAGACCGAGGGCTGGAGAAATACCTCGAGCCATAGTGGTGAGATTTCTCCGATATAATGACAGAGAGATGGTCCTCAGATGGGCGAAGAAAACTTGGAACAGTAGGTGGGAGAACGCGGTGATCCGCGTATATCAAGATTGGAGTGCGGAGGTGGCGAGAAGGAGGGCGAGTTTCAATCGGGCCAAGGCGGTGCTTCACAAAAGGAAGGTCAAATTTGGAATGCTGCAACCGGCAAGACTGTGGGTCACACACCAAGGGAAGCACCACTACTTTGAGACGGCAGAAGAGGCGTGGACATTGATTGTGGAGGAGCAGCTGGAATAGGCGGTCCAGAAAAAGAACGTTTGGGACAAAGTGGTGGTGTGATTACGTGGGGTGAAGGGGGGGAAAAAGGGGGAAGGGATGATTTCTCAAGTTGTTAATCTTGCGACCCTGTAACTTTTTCTCTTCCCCATGTCGTGGGGGAGGGGGGGGGGGGGAAGGATGAGGAATTGTGGGCGCCGGCCATTAGGGGTGGGGCCAAGTGGGAAACACGGGCTTTGTTCCCGCGCTATGGTAATCATGGCGGGAACAGGGAAGCAGGAAGGAGGGGGCCTCGCACAGTGGGGGCCGAGGTCACGGGGGGAAGCCGAGGTCAGCCAGAGTTTGCTGACTTCTGGGAGCAACATGGGGGGTGCAGTTACGCTGGAAGAGGATCTAGCGGGGGGCGGGGGGGGATTAACTGTGTTGCTGCTGCTGGGGAGAAGGGGGAGCTGGTACGGGGTGGGGTGGTCGAGGCGGGAGGGCGCCGTTGGGGGGAGATACGGCTACGTGGGAACCGGGTGAGGAGCTGGATTAAAAAAGGGTATGGCTAGTCGACAGGGGGGGGTAAAGAGCCCCCCAACCCGGCTGATCACGTGGAACGTGAGAGGGCTGAACGGGCCGATTAAAAGGGCACAGGTACTCGCACACCTAAAGAAATTAAAGGCAGATGTGGTTATGTTGCAGGGGACGCATTTGAAACTGATAGACCAGGTCAGACTACGCAAAGGATGGATGGGGCAGGTGTTTCATTCGGGGTTAGACGCAAAGAACAAGGGGGTGGCTATATTAGTGGGGAAACGGGTACTGTTTGAGGCAAAGACCATAGTGGCGGATAGCGGGGGTAGATACGTGATGGTGAGTGGCAGATTGCAAGGGGAGGCGGTGGTTCTAGTGAACGTATATGCCCCGAACTGGGATGATGCCAATTTTATGAGACGAATGTTGGGACGTATCCCGGACCTAGAGGCGGGAAAGTTGCTAATGGGGGGAGACTTCAATACGGTGCTGGACCCAGGGCTGGACAGATCGAGGTCCAGAACCGGGAGGAGGCCGGCTGCAGCTAGGGTGCTCAAGGACTTTATGGAGCAGATGGGAGGAGTAGACCCCTGGAGATTTAGCAGGCCTAGGAGTAAGCAGTTCTCATTTTTCTCCTATGTCCATAAAGTATATTCACGGATAGACTTTTTTGTATTGGGAAGGGCGCTGATCCCGAAGGTGACAGGGACCGAGTACACGGCAATAGCTATCTCGGACCACGCTCCACATTGGGTGGACCTGGAGATAGGGGAGGAAAAAGAACAGCACCCACCCTGGAGAATGGACATGGGACTATTGGCAGATGAGGGGGTATGTTTAAGGGTGAGGGGGTGTATTGAAAGGTACTTGGAGCTTAATGACAATGGGAAGGTTCAGGTGGGAGTGGTCTGGGAGGCGTTGAAGGCAGTGGTTAGAGGGGAGCTGATATCTATCAGGGCACATAAAGGAAAGCAGGAGGGTAGGGAAAGGGAGCGGTTGCTGAAAGAACTTTTGAGGGTGGACAGACAATATGCGGAGGCACCGGAGGGGGGGACTGTACAGAGAAAGGCAAAGGCTACATGTAGAATTTGACTTGTTGACTACGGGTAATGCAGAGGCACAATGGAGGAAGGCACAAGGTGTACAGTATGAATATGGAGAGAAGGCGAGCAGGTTGCTGGCCCACCAACTGAGGAAGAGGGGAGCAGCGAGGGAGATGGGGGGGTGAGAGATGAGGAGGGAGAGATGGAGCGGGGAGCGGAGAGAGTGAATGGGGTGTTCAAGGTATTCTACGAAAGATTATATAAAGCTCAGCCCCCGGAAGGGAAGGAGAGAATGATGTGCTTTCTGGATCAGCTGGAATTCCCTAAGGTGGAGGAGCAGGAGAGAGCAGGACTGGGAGCACAGATTGAGATGGAGGAGGTAGTGAAAGGGATTGGGAGCATGCAGGCGGGGAAGGTCCCGGGACCAGATGGATTCCCGGTGGAATTTTATAGGAAGTATATGGACTTGCTGGCCCCGCTTCTGACGAGAACCTTTAATGAGGCTAGGGAAAGGGGGCAGTTGCCCCCGACTATGTCAGAGGCAAAGATATCGCTCCGCCTAAAGAAGGAAAAAGACCCGCTGCAATGCCGGTCCTATAGGCCCATTTCTCTTTTAAATGCGGATGCTAAGATTCTGGCCAAGGTAATGGCGACGAGGATAGAGGACTGTGTCCCGGGGGTGGTACATGAGGACCAGACTGGGTTTGTGAAGGGGAGACAGCTGAACACGAACATACGGAGGTTGCTAGGGGTAATGATGATGCCCCCGCCAGAGGGGGAAGCGGAGATAGTGGTGGCGATGGATGCCGAGAAAGCATTTGATAGAGTGGAGTGGGATTATCTGTGGGAGGTGCTGAGGAGATTTGGCTTCGGAGATGGATATATCGGATGGGTACAGCTGCTGTATAGGGCACCGATGGCGAGTGTGGTTACGAATGGACGGGGGTCTGATTATTTCCGGCTTTACAGAGGGACGAGGCAGGGATGTCCCCTGTCTCCGTTATTGTTTGCACTGGCGATTGAGCCCCTGGCCATGGCATGGAGGGGTTCCAGGAAGTGGAGGGGAGTGTTTAGGGAAGGAGAAGAACACCGGGTATCTCTGTATGCGGATGATTTGTTGTTGTATGTGGCGGACCCGGTGGAGGGGATGCCAGAGATAATGCGGACACTTGGGGAGTTTGGGGATTTTTCGGGGTATAAATTGAACATGGGGAAAAGTGAGTTGTTTGTGGTGCATCCGGGGGAGCAGAGCAGGGAAATAGAGGATTTACCGCTGAGGAAGGTAACAAGAGAATTCCGATACTTGGGGATTCAGATAGCCAAGAATTGCAGAACCTTGCACCAGCTTAATTTAACACGATTGGTGGAACAGATGGAGGAGGACTTCAAGAGATGGGACATGGTGTCCCTGTCACTGGCGGGTAGGGTGCAGGCGGTTAAAATGGTGGTTCTCCCGAGATTCTTCTTTGTGTTTCAGTGCCTCCCGGTGATGGTCACGAAGGCTTTTTTTAAGAGAATTGAGAAAAGCATTATGAGTTTTGTGTGGGCCGGGAAGACCCCGAGAGTGAGGAGGGGGTTCTTGCAGCGTAGTAGGGATAGAGGGGGTTGGCACTACCGAGCCTAAATGATTATTACTGGGCCGCCAATATTTCAATGGTGTGTAAGTGGATGGGAGAAGGGGAGGGAGCGGCGTGGAAGAGATTGGAGAGGGCGTCCTGCAAGGGGACCAGCTTACAAGCAATGGTGACGGCACCGTTGCCGTTCTCACCGAAGAAATACACTACAAGCCCGGTGGTGGTGGCAACATTAAAAATTTGGGGGCAGTGGAGACGGCATGGGGGAAGGACGGGAGCCTCGGTGCGGTCCCCGATAAGAAAGGTGGAGGGGGTCCGGGTCGAGCCAAGCTGGGGGTTGGCTATATTCGGGGTTGCAGAAGAGCCGGGAGTGCAGGAGGCGAGAGAGGCTGATGTTTTGGCCTTTGCGTCCCTAGTAGCCCGGCGCAGGATATTGCTTATGTGGAAGGAAGCCAAACCCCCGGGCGTGGAGACCTGGATAAACGACATGGCAGGGTTTATAAAGTTAGAACGGTTCAAGTTCGTATTAAGGGGTTCGGTTCAAGGGTTCACCAGGCGGTGGCAACCGTTCGTCAACTACCTCACAGAACGATAGAGGGAATGAAAAGAAAGAAAGACAACAGCAGCAACCCAGGGGGGAGGGGGGGGGGGGGGAGGGGGGGGGGGGGGGGGAGGATCCGGGCGGGCTCTTAGGGATGTCATTGTATATGTATAGACATTTGTTATAGGTAATGCATATTGGACTGTTGGATTGTATCTTTGGAGAGTAACTATTTTTGACAAGGCAGTTGCCATTTAGTTTTGTTTTTGTTTCTGTTTATATATTATTTATTTACTTGTTTAAAACTGGCCACTGTTATTTATATTGCTTTATTGTTGTTTAAAAGAAAAACTATGTACTGTTATGTTTGGCCAAAAAATCTTGGATAAAATATATATATTTTTTAAAAAGTGTGTTCAAGGCTGAGATAGACAGATTTTTAATCAGTAAGGGTTATGGGGATAAGCGGGAAACTGGAGTTGAGGATTATATCAGATCAACCATGACCTCAATGAATGGCGGAGCAGACTCAATGGGCCAATTGGCCTAATTCTGCTCCTGCATCTTATGGTCTAAAAGGTTAAATGGAAAGATGTACTTTAAAAAAAAAAAAATCACTGATTTTGAACTGTATTGTTACCTGCAAATCTTGAAACTGGGATAAGTACTGTACATCTTTGTTAGTCAAGCAAATAAGCAAGCAGGATGATTTGACTTGGCTGTGAATGATGTACGTGAACTGAGCAAAATGTCAGACAATGTTAGCGTGTTTATTTAAAAAGACACCATTAATGTGGGAGGGAAGGGAAAGAATTTCCAGTACTTTAAATATGTGTAAACAACATTTTGCACAGGAAAATTACAATAATTTATGTGACCTTTTTTTGATCTTCACTTTAATATATATGTAACAACAGTTGCTACTGTTGGAGTCATTATTTCATGGTATCCATGCAAAGTCAGAGTTCCAGACTTCCAGGTGTTGTACTGTAGTTTAACGTTGACATGAAATAGCAAAGTGCTGCAAATATCTAGTTCATAATTTAGATGCTTCAGAATATAAAACTTTTACAGGATCACAATCATAGAATTGCCACAACGCAGGAGGCAAACATTTAGTCCATTGTGTTTGCAACAGCTCTCTGAATGAGCATTACACTTTGTGCCAATCTTCATCTCCTGTCTTCTGCCCGTAACTCTGGACATTCTTCCTTTTCAGATAGCAGTCTGATACCTTGAATGAACCTGCCCCCACCCACACTCAGGCAGTGCATGTCAGACCTTAACCACTTGCTTCACCCGACGTCTATGTGTTTACATTTGTGTATTTACCATATGCCCTATGTTTTTCATATATGGAACAATCTGCCTGGACTGTACACAGAACAATATGTGGGACGGCACGGTGGTACAGTGGTCAGCACTGCTGCCTCACAGCTCCAGGGTCCTTGGAGGTTAGGCAGCTTGCCTATGCTAAATTGCCCCTTAGTGTCCAAAAGGATTATGTGGGGTTATTGGGTTACGGGGATTGGGTGGAGGCATGGAGTGCCGTGCAGACTCGATAGACCGAATGGCCTCCTTCTGCACAGTAAATTCTATGATTGTATGATTCTACTTTTTACTGTACCTCGGTACACGTTACAATAAATCCAAATATTGCTTTTGCTTCTCTTGCCAATTACTTTCAATCTGTGCCCTCATGTTCTCAATCCTTTCACAAGTGGGAACAGTTTCCCCCTATCGTCTCTTCCCAGACTCCTTATGATTTTGAATACCTCCATCAGTTCTCTTCTCAGTCTTCTCTTCTTCAAGGAAAACATTCCTAACTTCTCCAATCTATCTTCATCATTGAAGTTTCTCATCCCTGGAACCATTTTCAGGGATCTTTTCTGCAGTTTTTCCCAATGCCTTCATATTTTTCCTAAGTGCGACACCAGAATCGGATGCTTACTCCAACTGAGGTTGAACTAGAGTCTTATAGAAGTTCAACATAACCCCCTTGCTCTTGTACTCTCTGCCCCGAATAAAGCATAGAATACGGTGTGCTTTATTAACCACTCTGTCCTCGCAACTTTAATGACTTATGCACATACACATCCACGTCCCATCATTCCTACACTCTTTCTAGAATTGTGTCCTTTATTTTATATTGTTTCTCCATGTTCCTCCTCCCAAAATGAACCACCTGACATTTCTCCTCATTGAACTTAATCTGTCACCTGTCCATTCATTCCACCAATGTGTCTATGTCCTTTGGCATCCTACACAATCCTCCCCAGTTTTCAATGCTTCAAAGTTTCATATGATCCACAAGTTTTGAATTAGTGCCCGGTGCACCAGTCTCTGGATCATTAATATATATCAGGAAAAGCAAGGATCCCAACAATGACGCCTGGAGAACTCCACTACAAATGTTCCTCCAACCTAGAAACCATTCTTCAACCACTTCGGTTGGTTTCCTGTCACTCAGCCAATTTTGTATCCAGGTTGCTACTGTCCCTTTTATTCCATGAGCTATAACTTCAAGCTTGTTGTGTGACATTGCATAAAATGCCTCTTTGAAGTCCATATACACCACATCAACCACATTGTCCTCATTAAACCTCTGTTCATAGAATGGAATCTCTCAGTGCAGAAGGCCATTTGGCCCATCGCGTCAGTACCGACCCCTCAAATCATCACTCTATTCATACCCACTTCTCCCCTATTCCCGTACCCTAACACTACCGTACCTGGACACTACGGGACAATTTATCTTGGCCAATCAACCTAATCTGCACATCTTTGGACTGTGGGAGGAAACTGGAGCACCCGGAGGAATCCCACGCAGGCACGGGGAGAACGTACAAACTCCACACAGACAGTGACCCAAGCCAGAATTGAACCTGGGTCCTTAGTGCTGAGGCAGCAGTGCTAACCACAGTGCCTCCCCAAAGTAAGCATCTTCTGTTACCTCTCCAAAAACTCTATCAGTGATCTTAATTAACCCATATGACTATTAATTTGTCACAGATTATTGTTTCTAGATGTCTTCCCACCACCAAAGTCATTTTTACACCCTTTTTTGAACAAGGGTGTAATTTTTACAATTCAATCTAGCTTTTGGAATTACAGTTTTAACTGTCGAGAAATTTGAGCATCTCACTGAGAAACTGATAAACACAACTAATGTTAATGCAACTCAAAAGTTTGGGTTTATTGCACTTAAAAGGTCGATATTTTCTTACAAGGCCAGAGTTAGAAGTGTAAACACTAAACAATGATTTTTCTTAATTTTTCCAATTAAGGAGCAATTTAGCATCCACCTACCCTGCACATCTTTGGGTTGTGGGGCTGAGACCCATGCAGACATGGGGAAAATGTGCAAACTCCACACGGACACTTGTAGCCACGTAAAATGGCTGCGTTCCGATTAATCTGGCCAAAACCCAGTTTGAAATGGCTAACCCGAAAGACTGCTGGGAAAAGCAGCTAACAAGCCACAAGCAGGCAGCTACAGACAGTATTGCATATTCGGCTCTGGGGAAGTTAGCCCAGATCGATACTCAGGGCTATCAACAGCCCATCAACCCAGGTATTTGCAGTTACATTCAGGACTGTTTGCAGCCCATCTATCCAGACATCTGCAGTTAAATCGGCTATCCCCGGGAACAATTGCAACATATTAGCAATTGAATACCGGGCCAGATCTGTCGGCGCCTGCAGTGGCCGAAACAAAGACAGGTGAACGACCACCCCCCGATCGAGGAATCGCCTCACCATTGGACACATCGACCCCAGGGATTGGGGACAAATCCAATCACTTGGGACTCAGGGTCAAGGGCCGCCCCGGGAGGCGGGAAGCCCCTGGGCTCTATAAAAGTGAGGGGCCAAGTTCAGATCTCTCTCTTTCCTCTTCGCCTGCTCGAGACCTTCGCAAGAACAGCAACCGGCAACTGTAAGTTTGAATCCAGCGATCGCTATCCGGTAGAGACACCTAGCCACCGACCTGTAGCAGCCTTTTGAATCCCGCGGTCCAGATCTGATTGGGCAAGCCATTCGTTTCCCTGACCTGATGGGCTCTTCCTAAGTTAAGTATTGGCCAGTAGTGATAGGTTTATTATATAGATAGTAGTATTAGTGTATTAATATTGCTTGTTGTATATAATAAATGACCGTTGTTTTAATCCTTACTAAGCGGTGTGCTGTATTATTAATCATAACCTGAACTTGAACTAGGTGGCGGTATCATAAAGATACCTGGCGACTCATGAGCAAAGGTAACGTAATCAGGGCAAATAGACTAAGGTTAACACTGACCCGGGGCCGGGATCGAACCCGGGTCCTCGGTGAACACCAGACTTTGAATGATTTATTTCTGCACTTCTTTGTACAGCCAGGGCGTCTATCATTATATCCATTAAAGAACCTAAAAATTAGAAATTTTGGGAAAGAAGGTAATAAAACTCCATTAGGGATAGAAATTAATCATATGGGTTGCATAATCAAAGAGTTGCATTGAGGGTAAAATAATGTGTTTGCATTCCTACTCGGGACCATCTCAAAGCATGCCAACTTACATAGAAACATACATAGAAAATAAAAGAAATAAGAGGCCATTTGGTCCTTCGGGCCTGCTCCGCCATTCATTACGTTCATGGCTGATCATCATGTTCAATAGCCTGAGCCCATCTTCCCCCCATATCCCTTTAGCCCCAAGAGGATCTCTGATTCCTTCTTGAAATTACACAACGTTTTGGCCTCGATTACTTTTTGCGGTAGTGAATTCCACAGATTAACCACTCTCTGGGTGAAGAAATTTATCCTCACCTCAGTCCTAAAAGATTTGCCTGTGACCCCTAATTCTGGACTCCCCCACAATTCTTTCTAAATGTATCCTGTCTAAACCGGTTAGAAATGTATAAGTTTCTACGAGATCCCTTTTCACTCTTCTAAACTCCAATGAGTATAATCCTAACTGATTTAGTCTCTCCTCATACATCAGTCCCGCCATCCCAGGAATCAGCCTGGTAATCCTTTGCTGCACTCCCTCCATAGCAAGAAAATCCTTCCTCAGATAAGGACACCAAAATTGCACACAACACTCCAGCTGTGGCCTCATCAATGCCCGATACAATTGCAGTAAAACATGCCTATTCCTATACTCAAATCCTCTCGCTATGAAGGCCGGCGTATAAATTGCCTTCTTTACTGCCTGTTGTACCTGTGTGCTTATGTTCAGGACTGATGCACAAGGACATCAAGGTCTCACTGGATATCCATCTCTCTCAATTTACACCCATTCAAATAATAATCTGCCTTCCTATTTTTGCTACCGAAGTGGATGACCTCACATTTATCCACATTATACTGTATCTGCCATGCATATGCCCACTTACTCAGCCTGTCCAAATCCCACTGAAGTATCTCTGCATCCTTCTCACAGCTCACCCTCCCACCCAACTTTGTATCATCTACAAACTTGGAAATATTACACTTAGTTCCCACATCCAAAACATTAATACATAAGTTGGGGTCCGACCAGAGATCACTAGTCACTGGCTGCCAATTGGAAAAATACCCATTTATTCCAACTTTTCGCTTCCTGTCTGCGAACCAGCTTTCTATCCATCGCAAGACACTACCTGCAATCCCATGTGCTTTAACTTTACATAGTAATCTGCCTTCTGAAAGTCTAAATAAACCACAACCACCAGGTTTCCCTGGTCAACTCTACTAGTTAAATCTTTAAATAATTCCAGGAGACTTGTCAAGCATGATTTCCCTTTCATAAATCCATGCAGACTTTGTCTGATTATACCACTGGTATAAAATCCTTGATAATGGACTCTCGCAACTTTCCTACTATTGACATTAGGCTCACTGGTCCATAGTTCCCTGTTTTCTCGCTACCTCCCTTTTTGAATAGCGGGGTTATATTAGCTATCCTCCAGTCTGAAGGAATCATTCCAGAATCCAAAAAATTTTGGAAAATTACCACTTGTCAAAGAGATGGACTGTGGGGATAGAAGACTCTTTTGTTTAAGATATGTGGTGCTTACTCAGAAAGCAGGCAGCTGCAGTTTTGCTTTGATGGAGACTACATCTCACTGATGTGAGAGAGCCAACGGGAGATGATTGTTAGTCAGATGTGCCCTTTTAAGCAGAGAAAATACTAACTTTGTTGTTGACCACACAGCAATGGCTGGGGCAAAAGCTCAGTTTGGATTTTGCGAGAGGCATAGCAACTGGAAAGCTTGCCTAGATTGCAGCTAAAGGAAGAAGTCTACAGTAGTCCTGAGAATATTGTGGCAGAATCCAGTCAGCAGAGATAGCTTGGAATACAAGAGAAGGCAGATAGGTATCTGTTGGCAATGATAACTAGGAACTGAGACATCCAAAGTCATAAGGTATTATTGAGGGTTGTTTCGCCGAAATGCTAATGGCCAGGTCCCCATAAAATATTACCTTGGAGAATAACTGGAACACTGAAGTAAAATAAAAAAGACTGGGTTTGGGCGGGGGGAGTTTTGGCATGGTTTGTGGATTGGTCCCTGCATAATCTTCCAGGTTGTTGTAATGGAGAAGGGAATTCATTGGGGGGGGGGGGGGGGGGGGGGGGGGTGGAGATCTTCTTGCATACAATAATGTTTTTTTGTTTCAAAATGTGAAATCTTGTGGTTTGTTTCCATCCGTTAAGTCTGATGTGTTCAGATGCGAATGGTCCCGAACAGGATGGTAACAAGAGTGAAAGATTCAGATGATATCGAAGGTTTTGTGTTGATATGATTGGTTTAGTGGAGAGTCACTTGACATAGAACATAACAGCGCAGTACAGGCCCTTCAGCCCTCGATGTTGCGCCGACCTGCAAAACCACTCTAAAGCCCATCTACACTATTCCCTTATCGTTCATATGTCCATCCAATGACATTTGAATGCCCTTAGTGTTGGAGAGTCCACTACTGTTGCAGGCAGGGTATTCCACACCATTACTACTCTCTGAGTAAAGAACCTACCTCTGACATCTGTCCTATATCTATCTCCCCTCAATTTAAAGCTATGTCTCTTCGTGCGAGACATCACCATCCGAGGAAAAAGGCTCTCACTGTCCACCCTATCCAATCCTCTGATCATCTTGTATGCCTCAATTAAGTCACCTCTTAACCTTCTTCTAACGAAAACAGCCTCAAGTCCCACAGCCTTTCCTCATACGATCTTCCCTCCATACCAGGCAACATTCTGGTAAATCTCCTCTGCACCCTTTCCAATGCTTCCACATCCTTTCTATAATGCGGCGGCCAGAATTGCACGCAATACTCCAAATGCGGCCGCACCAGAGTTTTGTACAGCTGCAACATGACCTCATGGCTCCGAAACTCAATCCCTCTACCAATAAAAGCTAACACACCGTACACCTTCTTAACAACCCTCTCAACCTGGGTGGCAACTTTCAGGGATCTATGAACATGGACACCGAGATCTCTCTGTTCATCCACACTGCCAAGAATCTTACCATTAGCCCAGTACTCTGGCTTCCTGTTATTCCTTCCAAAATGAATCACCTCACGCTTTTCTGCATTAAACTCCATTTGCCACCTCTCAGCCCAGCACTGAAGCTTATCTATGTCCCTCTGTAACTTGTAACATCCTACCGCACTGTCCACCGACTTTAGTGTCATCTGCAAATTTACTCACACATCCTTCTACGCCCTCCTCCAGGTCATTTATAAAAATGACAAACAGCAGTGGCTCCAAAACAGATCCTTGTGGTACACCACTAGTAACTGGACTCCAGTCTGAACATTTCCCATCAACCACCACCCTTTGTCTTCTTCCAGCTAGCCAATTTCTAATCCAAACTGCTAAATCACCCTGAATCCCATGCCTCCGTATTTTCTGCAGTAGCCTACCGTGGGGAACCTTATCAACCGCTTTACTGAAATCCATATACACCACATCAACTGCTTTACCCTCATCCACCTGTTTGGTCACCTTCTCAAAGAACTCAATCAGGTTTGTGAGGCACGACCTACCCTTCACAAAACAGTGTTGACTATCTCTAATCAAATTATTCCTTTCCAGATGATTATACATCCTATCTCTTATAAACCTTTCCAAGATTTCGCCCACAACAGAAGTAAGGCTCACTGGTCTATAGTTACCGGGGTTGTCTCTACTCCCCTTTTTGAACAAGGGGACAACATTTGCTATCCTCCAGTCTTCTGGCACTATTCCTGTAGACAAAGATGCCATAAAGATCAAAGCCAAAGGCTCAGCAATCTCCTCCCTAACTTCCCAGAGAATCCTAGGATAAATCCCATCCTGCCCAGGGGACTTATCTATTTTCACACTTTCCAGAATTGCTAACACCTCCTCCTTATGAACGGCAAGCCCGAAGTCAAGAACATCAAGTCTAGTAGCCTGAATCTCAGTATTCTCCTCGACAACATTGTCTTTTTCCTGTGTGAATACTGACGAAAAATATTCATTTAGTACCTCTCCTATCTCCTCGGACTCCACGCACAACTTCCCACTACTGTCCTTGACTGGCCCTACTCTTACCCTAGTCATTCTTTTATTCCTGACATATCTATAGAAAGCCTTATGGTTATCCTTGATCCGACCTGCCAAAGACTTCTCATGTCCCCTCCTGGCTCTTTTTAGCTCTCTCTTTAGCTCCTTCCTAGCTAACTTGTAACTCTCGAGCGCCCTAACTGAACCTTCATGTCTCATCTTTACACAAGCCTCCTTCTTCCTCTTGACAAGTGTTTCGACTGCTTTAGTAAACCACGGTTCCCTTGCTCGACCACTTCCTCCCTACCTGACAGGTCCATACTTATCAAGGACACGCAGTAGCTGTTCCTTGAACAAGCTCCACATTTCCATTGTGCCCAGCCCCTGCAGTTTTCCTCTCCATCCGATGCAGCCTAAGTCTTGCCTCATCGCATCATAATTGCCTTTCCCCCAGATATTACTCTTGCCCTGCGGTATATACCTATCCCTTTCCATCGCTAAAATAAACGTAATCGAATTGTGGTCACTATCACCAAAGTGCTCACCTACCTCCAAATCTAACACCTGTTCTGGTTCATTACCCAGTACCAAATCCAATATGGCCTCGCCTCTCGTTGGCCTATCTACATACTGTGTCAGGAAACCCTCCTGCACACATTGGACAAAAACGGACCATCTAAAGTACTCGAACTATCGCGTTTCCAGTCAATATTTGGAAAGTTAAAGTCCCCCCATAACAACTACCCTGCTGCTTTCACTCCTATCCAGAATCATCTTTGCAATCCTTTCCTCTACATCTCTGGAACGTTTCAGAGGCCTATAGAAAACCCCTAACAGGGTGACCTCTCCTTTCCTGTTTCTAACCTCAGCCCATACTACCTCAGTAGACGAGTCCTCATCAAAAGTCCTTTCTGCCACCGTAATACTGTCCTTGACTAACAATGCCAACCCTCCCCCTCTTTTACCACCTTCCCTGAGCTTACTGAAATATCTGAACCCCAGCACCTGCAACAACCATTCCTGTCCCTGCTCTATCCATGTCTCCGAAATGGCCACAACATCGAAGTCCCAGGTACCAACCCATGCCGCAAGTTCACCCACCTTATTCCGGGTGCTCCTGGCATTGAAGAAGACACACTTTAAACCACCTTCCTGCCTGCCGGTACACTCCTGCAACTTTGAAACCTTACTCATGACTTCACTACTCTCAACCTCCTGTATACTGGACCTACAATTCAGGTTCCCAAGCCCCTGCTCAACTAGTTTAAACCCTCCTGAAGAGCATTAGCAAATTTCCCCCCCCCCAGGATATTGGTAACCCTCTGGTCCAGGTGTAGACAATCCCATTTGTAGAGGTCCCACCTACCCCAGACTGAGCCCCAATTATCCAGAAATCAGAAACCCTCCCTCCTGCACTATTCCTGTAGCCGCGTGTTCAACTCTTCTCTCTCCCTATTCCTCGTCTCGCTAGCACGTGGCACGGGTAACAACCCAGAGATAATAACTCAGTTTGTCCTAGATCTAAGTTTCCACCCTAGCTCCCAGAATTCCTGCCTTACATCCCTATCCATGCCTATGTCGTTGGTACCTATGTGGACCATGACTTGGGGCTGCTCCCCCTCCCCCTTAAGGATTCCGAAAACACGATCCGAGACATCACGCACCCTGGCACCTGGGAGGCAACACACCAACCGCGAGTCTCTCTCGTTCCTACAGAATCTCCTATCTATCCCCCTGACTATGGAGTCTCCAATAACTAATGCTCTACTCCTCTCCCCCTTTCCCTTCTGAGCAACAGGGACAGACTCTGTGCCAGAGACCTGTACCCCATGGCTTACCCCTGGTACGTCGTCCCTCCCAACAGTATCCAAAGCGGTATACTTGTTACTAAGGGGAACGACCACAGGGGAACCCTGTACTGACTGCTTCCTCCCAGCCCCTCTTACCGTCACCCATCTATCTTTATTCTTCGGAGTAACTACATCCCTGAAGCTTCTATCTATGAACACCTCTGCCTCCCGAATGATCCGAAGTTCATCCAGCTCCAGTTCCCTAACGCGGTTTCTGAGGAGCTGGGTGCACTTCCCACAGATGAAATCAGCAGGGACACTGACAGCGTCCCTCACCTCAAACATTCTGCAGGAGAAACATTGCACTACCTTCCCTGCCATCCCCTCTAGATAAAAAAAGAGAAAGAAATAGCTTACCTGTTATTCACTCCCCTTCTCAGCAAGCACTCACTCAGCAACCTCTGCGCCCCGCACGATAACACCCGAGGGAAAGGGAAAATAAAAGAAAAACTACTTACCAGTCACCAGCCAATCCTTTACCTGCAGGCTGTGTCGTCACGGTTCAACTTCTTTCTATTTCTACCAGCCCTCGAGCCTTCCTCTTGATCTTTACAGCAGCTGGTTTTTTTTGGTTCGAGGAGGAGGCAGGGAGGGAAACACTGAAGAAGTGTTTCGGGTTTAACTGTCACTTGACAACAGCTCCTCCACAAACCACCTTCAAGACAGGGTGACCACACGGACATATGCAAATTTCCCCTGCAACAGCCAATCAGCAGCTCTGCTCTACTGCCCTCTGCTGGATGCTTACCTTCACTTGAACAGTTGGTTAGAGGAGGAGGTAGGGAGGGAAACACTGAAGAAGTGTTTTGGGTTTAACTGTCACTTGACAACAGCTCCTCCACAAACAACCTTCAAGATGGGTGACCACACAGACGTATGCAAATTTCCGCTGCAACAGCCAATCAGCAGCTCCGCTCTACTGCCCTCTGCTGGATGCTTGTCTTCACTTGAACAGCTAGGGTCTCTTGCACAGGTACACCTTCAAGTTAGGGTGACCACACGGACGTATGCAAATTTCCCCCCGCAACAGCCAATCAGCAGCTCCACTCTACTGCCCTCTGCGGGATCAGTTTTAAGCAGTAGGATATTCAGTAACATTTAACGTGCTTATTAAAGTGACAAGATTTTACTTATTTGCTGGTGCTATTTCCATTTTATTGCAACCAAAATAACCAGGAATGGGTAAAATTAAACCACCCAAACTGGTTGGATAATACTTTGGAAAATCAAAGTCTTTCTTTCCATCAATACCCGGCATGACTAATTAATTCCCAGCTACCTTTGTTTCCTTATAACAATTCTAATATCTAAAACCATTCCAATGATTACTAAGTGCTATGTCTGGCTATCTGACATAAAAGAGGTGCTAGAAATACTGGGTTTTCTTGTGACCACATTAATTCTAAAAAAACTATCACCTGTTTTATATAAATGTGACATATGACTCTTCCTTTGAGTTATTTCACTCAGAACTCAAAGCGAAGGAGATTTCCCTGAGATTCTGTTTGTTTAACTGTTTTGGGAGGTGTACAGGCGCGGTCGCTAAAGAATAATAAGAGTCAGAATAATAAAGCACAAACGAGTCTATTCAGTCCATCATGCTGGCTTTTTGAAAGAGCTACCCAATTTGTCACACTTCTCTGCTCTTTCCCCATAGATTCTGAAATGCCTTCCTTTCAAGTCTAAATGGTGCTACTAAGCGTGCAAGAACAGAGGGATCATATTCACAAATCTTTGAAGGTTACAGGGCAAATTGATAAGGCTTTATTACTCCCCTCAAGAAAATAACCATGATCACCGCCCATCTTTTTGTTGGTTACTTGCCCTTTTGCCAGTAGAAACTGTTTCTTCCACATTTATCACTAAAAGCCCCCAACATTTGCATACAGACTATGGGAAAAATGCATGACATATGTTGTCTCCTGAACGTGGGTTGGAATCAGGAATGAATTAAAATGCAAAACCATGTAGTATAACCTCATGACACAATGCTTTAGTGTATTAAAATATTCAGACAAGTTAACTTAACATGACAGTCACTCTTCATAGCTGAAAAGAATCTGTTTGACACTACCTCAAAATGATAACATCATGCAACTTTGGCATCATAAGTTATCTATTTATCTTGACCTTTGAGGGGAAGGGGAACGTTTAACTCAGATTCCTGCTGTGAAAAATACTTTTCCTAAATTTGTTTAATGAAAAAAATTTTAAAGCACAGAGATGGCCGTTTGGCCCATCATTTTTGTACTGGCTCTCAATAGTTCTTTTAACCTTTTTTAAAAACATTTTCCAAATAATTATTTTCAATGGCTATTTTGAATCAAGTTTTAATATTGTGGTCATTGTACCACAGCCTGGAGCTGGAGATAGAAAAACCCAACAGGAGGGTTTAAAGTCCAAATTAAAATACATCTGTTAATCACTAATCTCTTTCTCTCCTACAACCGACTTCCTATCCATGCTGCTCCATTTCCTTTAAATCCATGTTCAGCCCAAATGTCCCTTCTTTATGCCTTACCTTATCAAACACTTCAGAATCCACCTAGTGAACACCCACTGCATTTCCTTTCAACAATACACGTTAAAAATTTGTCAGACATGGCTTGTTTAGAAACTTCTAATTGAGTATGAATTCTTTTTTTTTTTTAAAACAAACAATTTTATTGAGGTATTTTTTGGCATTGTAAACAGTTACAGATAACAGAAATGTACAAACATCAATATAAAACCAATACTTCAATCAAACCATACTGCACATGCCCGCTCCTCTCCCCTAGACACTACCCGCCTATTTATCCCTCCTACTCTACTCTAATCTCTCCCCTCCACCCCCTCTTCCGCCCCCCCTGCTGACGTTCACTCTCCTGCGAAGAAGTCGATGAATGGTTGCCACCTTCTGGCGAACCCCAGTACAGATCCCCTCAAGGCGAACTTAATTTTTTCCATACCTAGTAAACTTGACATGTCTGAAAGTTCGGTCTTCGGGGGTTTTGAGTCCCTCCATGCCAGCAGTATT
Source organism: Scyliorhinus torazame (assembly GCF_047496885.1). NCBI lineage: Eukaryota > Metazoa > Chordata > Chondrichthyes > Carcharhiniformes > Scyliorhinidae > Scyliorhinus > Scyliorhinus torazame. The sequence goes on from NC_092714.1 coordinate 83,299,327, forward strand.
CGTCGTCGGGCTATTAGGGAAGCAAAGGCCAGAACATCAGCCTCTTTCTCCCCCTGGACTCCCGGGTCTTCCGAAACCCTGAAAATTGCCACCCCTGGACTCATCACCAGCCTTGTTTTCAGCACCCGGGATATGACCCCCGCAAATCCCTCCCAGTAGCCCTTAACTTCGGACATGCCCAAAACATCTGAACATGGTTCGCTGGTCCTCCCGCTCATCGAGCGCACTTGTCCTCTACCCCAAAGAATTTGCTCATCCGAGCTACCGTCATGTGGGCCCGGTGAACGACCTTAAATTGAATCAGGCCGAGCCTGGCACATGTTGCGGTTGAGTTTACCCTACTCAAAGCTTCCGCCCACAGCCCGTCCTCCATCTCCCTGCCAAAATCCTCCTCCCATTTGAGTTTCAGTTCCTCCGTCTGAGATTCTTCCCCCTTCATGAGCACTTTGTAGATATCCGAGACTCTACCCTCTCCTCCTTCTCCTCTAGGGACTATTCGGTTCTGGATCCCTATTGGCGGGAGGCGTGGGAAGGATGGGACCTGTCTGCGTACAAAGTCCCACATCTGTAAGTACCTAAAGTAATTTCCCCTTACCAGCCCAAATTTCTCCTCCAAGCCCCTCAAACTCACAAAGCTCCCCTCCAGGAAGATATCGCACACCCTCCCCACCCCCGCCCGCCGCCATGTTCGAAACCCTCCATCCATGTTCCCGGGGGCGAATCGATGGTTATCACATATTGGAGCCCAGACAGACGCACCCACCGCCCCCCGCATGCCTCCTCCGCTGGCCCCATATCCGCAGGGCCGCCCCCACTACCGGGCTGGCGGAGTACCTGGCCGGCGACAGCGGTAGGGGAGCCGTGACCAGGGCTGCCAGTCTGGTGCCCCTGCACGAAGCCGCCTCCACTCGCTCCCAGATAGACCCCGTACCCACCATCCACTTCCTTATCATAGCTATGTTAGCCACCCAGTAGTAATTGATCAGACTCGACAATGCCAGTCCCCTCTCGCTGCGGCTCCTTTCAAGCATCACCTTCTTCACCTGTGGGAATTTTCCTGCCCAGACAAAGCTCATGATGATTTTGCGAGTCCTTTTGAAGAAGGACCGTGGGAGAAAGATCGGGAGGCACTGGAAGATGACCCGAAATCTAGGGAGGATTGTCATCTTTACAGTATGCACCCTCCCCGCCAGTAACAGAGGGAGTGCATCCCATCTCCGAAACTCCCTCTTCATTTGTTCCACCACCCTAGTCAAAGACAGCGGGAGTGCATCCCATCTCCGAAACTCCCTCTTCATTTGTTCCACCACCCTAGTCAAATTTAACTTATGCAACCTGCCCCAGTCTCGTGCCACCTGTATCCCCAAGGACCGGAAACTTTCCCCAACCAGCCTAAATGGCAGCTCCTTCAGTCTATTCTCCTGGCCCCTTGCCTGCACCACAAACATCTCACTCTTGGCCATATTTAATTTGTAACCTGAAAACCGGCCGAACTTCCTCAATGTTTCCAGTATATTTTCCATCCCAGCCAGTGGGTCCGACACGTACAGGAGCAGGTCGTCCGCATAGAGAGAGACCCTATGTTCCACCCCCCCTAGTCATTCCCTTCAACCCCTTCGCAGCTCTCAATGCCATCGCCAACGGCTCTATGGCCAGCACGAACAGCAATGGGGAGAGTGGGCACCCCGGTCTGATCCTGCGGTGTAGTCTGAAATAATCGGACATTATCCTGTTCGTCCTAACGCTAGCTTTTGGGGCCTGGTGCAATAGTCTGACCCAATTAACCAGTCCCTCCCCGAACCCAGACCGTCCAAGCACCTCCCACAAATAGCCCCACTCCACCCGGTCGAAGGCCTTCTCAGCATCCATTGCCACCACTACCTCCACCTCCTTGCCCATCGGGGGCATCATGCTCACATTAAGCAATCTTCTCAAGTTAGCTGTCAGCTGCCTTTCACAAGCCCGGTCTGATCGTCCCCAATCACCTCCGGTACGCAGTCCTCAATTCTAATCGCCAGGACCTTGGCCAGGAGCTTGGCAAACACGTTGATCAGGGCGATTGGCCTGTATGACCCACAGGATTCTGGGTCCTTGTCCCGCTTCAGTATCAGTGAGGTGGTGGCTTGCGACATCGTCGGTGGCAGGGTCCCTCTGTCCCTTGCCTCATGAAAAATCCTCGTCAGGACCGGTCCCACTATCTCCGAGAACTTCTTGTAAAACTCTACTGGGTATCCATCCTGTTCCTGGTCTTTTCCTGACTGCATGGCCTTTAGGCCCCCCAATACCTCCTCTGCTCTAATTGGGGCCCCCAGCCCGTCCACTAGTCCCCTGCCTACTTTTGAGAAGGTTAGTCCATCCAGGAACCTTTTCATCTCCTCTGGCTCTTCCGGGGGTTCTGAAGTGTACAGCTTACTATAGAAGTCCCGAAATACCTTATTCAGTCCTGCCGGGTCCTCCACTCTGCTCCCCTCCCCATCAACCACTCTACTTATTTCTCTGGCCGCCTCCCTCTTCCTGAGTTGCTGCACTAGCAATCTACTAGCCTTCTCCCCTTGCTCATACACCACTCCCCTCGCCTTCCTAAGTTATTCCTCGGCCCTACTCGTGGATAGCACCCCCAGTTCCGCCTGCAATCTCCGTCTCTCCCCGAGTAGGTCCTCCCCGGGGACCCCGCATGCTCCTCGTCTATCCGGTGAATTTCCCGAACCAATCCGTCCATTTCTACTCTGTCCGCCCTGACCCTGTGAGCCTGAATTGAGATCAGCTCCCCCCTCACTACTGCCTTCAGCGCCTCCCACAGGGTCACTGCTGAAACCTCCCCTGTATCATTCACCTGCAAGTAATTTTGCATATACTTCCGAAGTCTCTCACATATCCCTTCCTCTGACAACAGTCCTACGTCTAACCTCCATTGCGGGCGTTGGTAATTCGCCCCACAGACCTGCAGGTCCACCCAGTGCGGGGCATGGTCCGAGATAGTGATTGCCGAGTATTCCGTATTCTTTACCTCCCCTGCACAGTCCCTGCTCACGATAAAGTATATTCTAGGATTGATTTTTTTATGAACATGCGAATAAAACGAGTAGCCCCTTCCCATTGGCTGTCTGGCTCTCCATGGGTCCACAGCCCCCATTTGCTCCATGAACCCTTTCAGCTCCCTTGCCATTGCTGGGAGTCTGCCCGTTCTGGGACATGACCGGTCCAGCCCCGGGTCAAGGACCGTATTAAAGTGTCCCCCCCCCCCCCCAATTATCAACTTACGTGAGTCTAGGTCCGGGATCTTCCCCAGCACTCTTTTGATAAAGTCAACGTCGTCCCAGTTTGGCGCATACATGTTCACCAGCACCACTCTTCTCCCCTCCAGTTTTCCCCTTACCATAAGGAATCTTCCCCCGCTGTCTGCGACTACGCCCTCCGCCTCAAATTGAACCCGCTTATTGATCATAATTGCTACCCCCCTGGACTTGGATTCTAAGTCCAGGGGGGGATTCTAAGTCCGAATGGAAGACCTGGCTGATCCAGCCCTTCCTTAGCCTAGTCTGGTCAGACACTTTCAGATGTGTCTCCTGCAACATAATTACATCCGCCTTTAGAGCCCGCAAATGCGCGAACACACGTGCTCTTTTAACAGGCCCATTTAATCCCCTGACATTCCAGGTGACCAGCCTGGTTGGGGGGCAACCCCCCTGCCATTCACTGGCTGTATTCTCCCCCCCACCTGACTCCCTTGACTAGCCAATCTGCTAGGCCGGTGACTCATCGCTCCGATGCCCCCTTATCTCACTTCCATTGTTTCCCCGACCTCATCTCCCCACCCCCCAGCACACCATCCCCCACTCCAACCTACTGGAGCAGTCTCACTGAGATGGGAAAGATCAAACACGATGTAAACATCAAACAGCAACACGAGGCTGCTCCAGGTATAATACAGTTCCAGCTGTGTACACAGAAAAGTGTTAACCCACGTCCCTTTCTGAGCTCCAAAAAAATATATAAATAACACTGTAAATACTCAGTACCCGTACATCCCCCATCCGAAACAAGCATAAAAACCACTGACATAAATGAAACAAAAGCCCCCAACGAACATCTTTAATCCCCATTGCTGACTGGCCACCCTTTTGTTACAATACAGGCTCCAGCGCACTCAGAGCCCAACAAAAGGTACCCACCACAACAGAAGAAACAAAAACAACAGAAAAAAGGAAACATACCATTTGAGGGGGGGGCGGGGGGAGATACCCTCCCCCCCACATCCCCCACAGGCAAAAACTGCCCATAAAAAATACACCATAAGGCACCTTTAAAGCAGTAAACAGTCGATCTGCAGTCCAGGCACAGTAGGCGTTCCTTCAACCAATAATTCTCGGACCCTAGCTTGCGTCCGTGGGTTCTTTTTTCGAGACCAGCCCCTGATCCCTCACAAAGTCCATCGCTTCTTCGGGCTCGGAGAAGTAGTGGTGTTGGCCCTGATGCGTAACCCAAAGATGGGCCGGGAAGAGCAGACCAAACTTCGTGCTTTTTGAACACCTCCTTAACTTGTTTAAAGGCTGCTCGACGACTGGCCACCTCCTGGCTTAGGTCCTGGTAAATGCGAAGGACACTATTCCACGTGCTGCTCTTAGCGCTCTTTGCCCACTGCAGCACCCGCTCCTTCTCCACAAACCTGTGAAATCTAATCACCATCGGACGGGGGGGGGGGGGGGGGGGGGGGGGGGGGCCGGATGCACCTGTCTCGCCTGTACTCTGCGTGCCCCCTCCAGCTCCGGCAGTCGAGGACAGGCTTCAGCCCCCATCAGCTGCATCAACAGGTCCGCCACGAACGCTGTGACATCAGCTCCCTCCGTCCCCTCCGGGAGGCCGATGATCCTCAGATTTTGTCTACGGGCTCTATTTTCCAGCTCCTCAACTCTGTCCAGCAATCTTCTCTGTCTCTCCTTCAACCCGTCGACTTCTAGCGCAGCAATCGTCTGCACGTCCGCCTGCTCCTTCACCGCCTCCCCCAGCTCCTTAACTTTTTCATCCTGGGCATTCAGTCTCTGGTTCAGCTGATCCACTGCCTTCTGAAGTGGGTCCAAGTTATCCCGCTTCAATGACTCAAAACTGCTCTTTATCACCTGCAGCATGTTTTCCAGCGCCTGCTGGATCGCCGGGTCCGAGATCTGCCATCTTTGCTCCCGGGTCAGCTTCCCCTGCACCTTGCCTTTGTCCCTTCCTCTCCCGTTTACGCTGCTTTAGCGTAACCAGGGGCTGGTTTAGCTCAGGGCTAAATCGCTGGCTTTGAAAGCAGACCAGGGCAGGCCAGCAGCATGGTTCAATTCCCATACCAGCCTCCCCGAACAGGCGCCGGAATGTGGCGACTAGGGGCTTTTCACAGTGACTTCATTTGAAGCCTACTTGTGACAATAAGCGATTCTCATTTCATTTCATTTCTGCTCTCCCGCAGTTCCATGCAGCTCTGCTCGCTCCTTAGCACCCCGTGGCTGTCCTTTCACAGCCCCGCAAAACCAGGGAACCATGTCCTCAAATCCCGCCGGAGTGAGAGCCCCCGAATGTGCGGCTCACTCACTCATTGCCGCCACCGGAAGTCTTGAGTATGAATTCTAACCTTGGATAATAGCCTCTAGATTTTTATCCATGATAGAGACAGATAAGGTTTCTGTTCATTATGGATTTTTTGTCAAAATATGCAGTCTTTTATTTCCTTCAACAGGTAACCATGTATCAGTGTCATCTCAAACTCCATATGGAATACATTGCTGAACATCCCACTTCAATTATGTTATCTTGCCACGGTGAAAATAGAATTATGATTTGTTTTATTAAGGAAGCAAACATCCCCAGCCAGGAAGAATGAATTGAACTGATACAAATACAAAATTGTTGAAAACTGAAATATATAGAGATGATCTTTTTGTCACATTATAATGTAGGATTTTGCTCCGCAATCTATTAGTGTATAGAGAATGACATCAAATTGTGGGGTCGCCAGAGTTCAGTACTTGGAACACTGCTTTTTGTAATCTCTATTAATGATCTAGATTTGGTTGTCCAGGACAAAGTTGACCTGAAACTTGGAAGGATTATGGACTGAGAGGATGATCGAGATAGACATTCGGGAGGACATGGACAGGCTAGTGGAATACACAAAACATCTGGCAGATGAAATGTGATGCACTGAAGTGCAAATTGATACAACCAAGAAGCAATATAAACTAAAGGATCCAATTCTAAAGGAGGTGTGGGAGTAGAAAGAACTGGAGATACATATTCACATTGAAAGTGACAAGGCAGGTTGAGAAAGCACCTGAATAAGGCATACAGGAATGTGGGCTTTATAAATAGGGGCAGAGTATACAAAAGCACGGGAGTCTTTACAAAAGAACTGGTTTGGCCTCAACTTGAGTATTGTGTCCAGAACACTTTAGGAAGAATGTGACAGCATAAAAGAGGGTGCAGAAGTGATTTACAAGAATAGTTCCAGGGATGAGAGAAATCAGTTACATGGATCTATTGGAGAATCTGGGCTGTTTTTCCTCAAATTAAAGAGGGCTGAGAGGTGTTCAAAATCATAAAGGGTCTGGACAGAATCATTCGGGAGAGACTGTGCCCATTGGCGGAATGGTCAGCAACCAGAGGACACTGATTTGAGGTGAATGGCAAAAGAAGCAAATGTCATGATGGAACAACGTTTGAATGCAGTGAGTAATTAAGACCTGGAGTGCACTGCCCAAATGTGGTCAAAGCAGATTCAATCATGGTTTCAAAGAGGAATGAAATAGTTATCTGAAGAGAAAAAAATGTCAGTGTTCCAGGGAGAAGGCAGGAGAGTGGGACCAGTTAAATGATACATGCAGCGAGCCTCCATAGACACAATGGGCTGTAACGTCGCTTTTTAAATAACAGTACTATGCTTATCATTAGGTAATAGAATCAATTATAGAAGTTTTCCGATTTCTATGCTTAGTTCTGCAATGCAGCAATGTTAATATTAACTTTTTCAGTAATAAGGTGTATTTAGGTATACACAGAATTTAAGATTGGTAATGTTAACCTAGGTTTTACCTACACGGATTGTTTCATCATTTTATTTAAAAAAGACAACATCACAACCACCTTATAAAATGAATTGGCAATTCAGAATAAAATGAATCAGCAATTCAGAAAGGAAATCCTAAGTAATTAACTCAAAGGCATATCAACAAGCACAATAGCAAATGTTGCAGCAAATGCATTTTATTCATTCAAATGAAAAAGAAAAAAATGCCAGCAAGAATTTCTCCTAGGACCATCACTTATCAGAGGTGGTCATTTTATCAGTAACCCTGCTATTTTAAAATAATTTGGATGTTTAATCCCCAAAACAGTAGAAATATGAATTGACAAAATGGAGGGAAAAAATGCATAAATGTGTTTTACAAATCTTTATATCCTTTAAAGGCTGACCCTTTTGACCCTCACTGCTTACTTTTCTGAATAAGTGACTTGAGTCATATCAACGATATGACAAAGTCAATCTTTACATTTTACCATAAAGTCAAAAAAAGGTCCTTGCCTTGATATTTAGCCGATTAGTTTGCAATTTTTACCAGCTTTTCCCTACCTTCGAAGTTGTATGACAAGAGCAGAGAGGCAAAGGAATACAGGAATGTAAAGTGTAAAAAAAATGAGATACACATAGCATACGCATTTTGCGCTCAGTCCAGTGTCTCAATACAAGGATAGAAAAGGGTCGGAGTACCTATCTGCTAAGCAGGGAGAAGGAAGTTACAGTGTTGCATAACGGCGAACAGAACAATTTCCTTTGCTTGCAGCTATTAGAGCATTGCCATAGCCCTTGCAATTGCAAGCATAAACAATGCAGAAAACAGAAGAAAACATTTCAGACAGATAAGAGTAACCTTGAAAGTTCTGTACAATTTCTGATATTCAGTAAACACAAGGGGCTGGATTCTCTATTATTGGGACTATGTCCCCCTGCCGAGTTTTACTCCTGACAACCCTAGAAAAAACAGACACGAATTCATAGCCCTGCTAGCAGGGACCCAGAGTAAATCTTGCAGCTTTTACTGCAGATACGGGCCCCCGCACATCCAAGTCGGAGGCTGCGCCATGCTCCATGGCAGACTTGGACCGCGGAGCCAGACCCAAGAAAGCGACCCCCCGATCAGCCACGGGCCCGACCCTCAAACCCCGCACAAGCATGCCCCATCTGCCTTTAAGGCTCCCCTGGCCTCCGATCGGCCCGCCCCCGACCAGGGCGGCCACAGACTGAGTCTGCAGCTGCCACGCGAGTATCCCGACCGGCAATAGCAGGTTAGTTCTACACTGTCGGCAACTCGGCCGGGTGGGGGGAGGAAAATGTTGGAGCGGGCCTCTGGCAATGGCCCCTGGCGGCGCACGTACTCCCCAATGATGCCGCTTTTTGGTGCCCGGAGAATCGCCAAACCAGCGCTGGGCCCGATTCCGGCGTCAAACTGGATTCTCCGCCCCAGCACCGGCTGCAATTTCGCCGCCGGGGTGCAGCGAATCCAGCCCAAGGCTTCAAATTGCACATTTAACAACAAAATAAAACAAACAAGTCAATTATTCCTCAATGCTATTTCCTGACTCTTGCACTTCAACCAGAATTTAATTCTATCAGGTATTAACTTTGTTGATCACAGCTAATTAGTGAAAGGATATACAGCTTTCTGCAGCATTTGTAACTGACCATGTCATATCATACCATAGAACCATAGAATCTACAGTGTAGATAGAGGCCATTCGGCCCATCGAGTCTACATCGGCCCCGAAAGGAGCACCCTGCCTAAGCCCACACCTCCACCCTATCCCCGTAACCCAGCAACCCCACCTAACATTTTGGAACTGCGGGGCAATTTAGCGTGACCAATCCACCTAAGCTGCACATCTTTGGACTGTGGGAGGAAACCGGAGAACCCGGAGGAAATCCACGCAGACACAGGGAGAATGTGCAGACTCCGCAAAGACAGTGACCCGAGCTGGGAATCGAACCCGGGTCCCTGGCGCTGTGAAGTAACAATGCTAACCACTGTGCTACCGTGCCATGTCAGTAAAACTATACAATTAGTTATTAAAACGAAAACATTGAAATACATTCATGATCAGAGCTAGCTTTTCTGCCTCATGGTTGAAAGGAAATGTACATTCAAAAATGCTGTGGGTTAAAAATAGAACAGGTCAATGTACATTGGGAAGTTAGGAGTTTTACACAGAATTGGAAAGCTATCAAAAATCTGTGTAATAGAAATGTTTTAAAACAAAACTCCCCACAATTTCATTTAAAGCAATGAACATGGAGCTTTTATGAATAGCATGCCCCTCTAATTTACATACAGATTTCCACTGGAATTCGATGTTTAAAATGCACACATACACTTCACTTGCATTCTGATAATATCGCTTTTTTAAAAAAATTACACATTGCCACTTATGATCATATGACACAATTACCAGGCTATTTTCTCGCCATCCAATATCTTGATGCAAAATGTTTTAAATAGCAAAGCATCTACATATATTCTCAGTGAAAAAAAACAGGTAAATATTTGTTCCAGTATCTTACTTTTCTTTATGGCATATCATGGAAAAAGGTAAGGTAACATAGGTGGGCAATGAATTTTCCGCCCAATGCTATGTGAGAATATTAGATGTAATGTTTCAGGTGACCAGTGAAAAAAAACAGGTAAATATTTGTTCCAGTATCTTACTTTTCTTTATGGCATATCATGGAAAAAGGTAAGGTAACATAGGTGGGCAATGAAGTTTCCGCCCAATGCTATGTGAGAATATTAGATGTAATGTTTCAGGTGACCAGTTCTAAACTTTTATTTCCACATAGAATTGGAGGACAGAAACTCAAATGCTAAATTTTGGAGCAAATCAGATATTTTATCAATGTCTGTGAAGTACCTTTACTTTGGTAGTGAAAGGAACTGATTTTACATTTAGGTCAGTTTTTAATCATTGTAACAAACCATCTTACAGAATGACTTGATTGATAAGTATAAAAATAATACTCTTTATTGTCGCAAGTAGGCTTACATTAACACTGTAATGAAGTTACTGTGAAAAGCCCCTAGTCACCACACTCAGGTGCCTGTTCGGGTACATTGAAGGAGAATTCAGAATGTGCAATTTACCTAACATCACATCTTTCGGGACTTGTGGGAGGAAACCGGAGCACCCAGAGGAAACCCACAAAGATACGAGGGGGGAATGTGCAGACTCTGCACAGACAGTGACCCAAGCCAGGAATCGAACCTGGGACTCTGGTGTTGTGAAGCAACAGTGCTAACCACTATGTTACAGGGTGCATTAGAATGTTATACTGAAGTCAGTAGTATATTTTATCATCAATCTACTTTGACATATGAAAATGTACACAACAATTTAGCTGATCTACATATGGATTTTTCATTCCAATGTATTAGGCAATAATTTGCTTGTGGCAGGACATTGACCATATAGTTATACTTGCCCTTGTACGTATAGAAATTTTGGGGATTTTTGCATGACAAGGTACTGAAAGCGTGAGCTGATAATGTCAGTGAGAGGAATATGGCATCCTGGTCCTGGCACAACAAACATCTGTGCACCTCAAACAGACTGAAGGATTGTGAATGAGACTCATACTTATAACAGTTAAATAAAAACATTGACTGGCTTTAATTAACACAATTCAAGCCATTTCATGCACTTCAGTCGCGAGGTAAACAGCAAGACATGGTCATCATGAAGCTAATACCAGAGGATGGAAACAACTTGGACAGCAACTTTCAGATATTTTAATGGCACATCTGCCCATGCCTTAAGCCGCTGAACCATGCATAGATCAGTAACGGAACCACACCATTATCTTGACAGAAAATTCTATTTTCTTTTTGCTTTAGAAGCAGTTTATAAAGTTTTCAATAGTCTTTTTCCTCCCAAGATTACCTTTGACCTACTCCAAATGCATTATACCATAAGATTATGCTTTTTATTTTGACACAGTTTGTTTCTGACTTTGTTCATATGATAATCTTTCCCAAACAGATCGGGTCTCTTGTTTATACTTCAGAACTGTTTAGGTAATTTGTAAACAAAGGAAAATGTGATCATGAGGGTGACTAAAGTAATACCTTACAGTCAGGATTTCTGATGCAAGTGCATATTTCATACTTAGCCAAATTCGAATAGGGACTTGTGAGCCTGTCAGATGAGGATTGTAATAAAGATTTCTGCTTTCGATCTATGCCAAATTGTAAATCCTACTTTTTTTGCAGTGTATATCACATTGATGCATGGATGCAGAAAGTTTAGGGTTAACACATTTCATTCTGGAGCACAGCACAGTACCTTTCGCAAAAGGTTTTAAAATTGATTTTATTCGACACGCCAATGTGTGTATTTATTCGATAAAACAGGAAACATTTTAATTCCATGGCTAGTGGTGATTGATTTTAACACAGAAATATTAACCAAGAATTTCATTGTTGCATTTTTAAAATTAAAAAATAGCCCAATGGTATTTATTAACTCCAAAAAGTACAATCATTTTTGAAGAATTGATTAAAACTAATTTAAATGATCAGGAACTGTTTCCACATTGTAATTCTAATCAAATTGCAAAGTATTTCCATCATTAGAATCAAGTTAAATATACTTTCAATATAGCTAGTAATTCATTTTCTACTTTCGCCAGTGCTACTGCTCCAAGCCTTTTGGTCCATTCTTTGATGAAGTAATAAGTACTGAAATTTGATTCATTAATTATAAAAATACTCAAAACCTCAAATGACTCGTTTTATTACACTATGGATGAGGAGAATCCACTTGCTATTTTCACAGACAACAAGGAATTGTTGTGCTCTTCTCTACAATGCTGTCCCCAATTAAAATCTAAATCTTACTCACATCAAACCAAATTATTTTCTGAAAAAGGCTCCTATCATAGTTGTACCCTTGCAATAGTACCTACTAAATAATGCTAAACCTTAATCGGCTCAATTAAATGGTCAATATCCTTAGTATAAACATTCAATATATTAACGTTTGGTTTATATTGAAATCACTCGATAAAATTAGTTCTACCTCCTCAAAAGCTCGAAATGAGGTCGATCCTAAATTGCGAGTATTGTGCCATAATCTGTTTATTGCAAATCTCATAACTATATGAAGGCCAAATAATAAAGCATTTAGTTGGGCCTTGGGAACCAGTAAAGTTCAACTACAGTTTAATATACTGTAAACACTCATCTTCAATATCGTGCCCTTTGGTCTAACTGAGTGGCTATTCCATAGTTACGAAATTATCCGACTGACTGGCACTTTTACAAATTTCCGTTCAAAGGCGTCGTTTCCAACCCTGCTCCATGGGATGTTACATGTTACCGAATGAAATCAAAACAGCCGGATAAATTAGCAGGGCACATGTAAAAATGTTTAATTCTTGAATGAACTTGGCAGCGCAACTCGGCACTGTGTTCATTGGGAGATCCACACATTGAAATGCCGTTCCTTTTAGGTGTTGCTTAGACTAAGTAATGATCGATGGTTGACTGTTTAAGTCAAAGTGGGGATTACATCTCGTGCACGAATCAACAAGAAAAAACAAATGCCGACTATAGTGCACAAATACCAAACTTGTCTATCATTGCTATCTTGCATCAGTTCAGATCCATTAAACTTCGAGAAGGTGCTGCTGCTAGATGAATGATGGTGCAGGCGTAGCTGCACTATCCATCTATATCCATGGACAGGCTGGGCTGTACAACCCTGCAGCGAATCTACCAATTATTCAGATATGGGAAAAGATTGAACAGTTGTTTTTTTTAAATACACGTTTTGGAAAGATTTAGAAAACCCTCTTTGGCCATTGCCAGGAGAGGGGAAGCACGCCGTTTTGTACACAGAGGGTCTGGATGGGGCTACTGGTAGAGCTGTGAAAGTTAAAGGTGTCGATGAGGAGCTGACACTTTCCCCTCTCTTACCTTGGTTGGAAAGGTGAGTCGCGGCGGCGAGCAGCCGCTCAGAGAGAAGCAGGAAGATGCCGAATTTCACGCTCAAAATCATCCTTCAGTGCAAACAACAACCCCCACCTTCTCCCGCCACCTTGTTCCCTTAGTCCAGGAGAAGCTGCTCCTCTCCCTCCGGCTGAAAACACCAGGTAGGCCGGCGGGGTGTCAAAGGAAGAAGTGGAATAATAGAATTGCCGCCGAGAGTCAATGCAGCCGCCCTCCTCCGGCCACCCGCTCACGTCCAGACTGAGGGAGCCATGGGCAACATGGTCTGGGAAGTGGAATCAGCAAAAACACACGCGGCAGCAGCAGCATCTCCTCACAAACTGAAGCAGTCACTCGCGACTCCGGTTCCTCTCTCTAAAGAGGGAACATTAAACCGCAGGAAGATTTCCCACTCGGGAAACCGCCCCCCTATAATAGAGAGATTGTTTATCCCCCCTCTCTCTCTCTCCCTCTCCCCGGCAGCGGGGGCTGCTGCCGAACAATAAAAAAAGTACAAACACGACTGTCAGCCGCCCCCTTAAATCTCTCGCTGGCCAGCAAAGTATGTTTTTTAAAAAAAATTTGTTCAAGCAAATGGCTGCTGACTGAGTCCTCGGGTTTGGGGAATCGCCGGGAAGACAGACGCCACCTTCCAGCAGCCGCTCCACCGCCTCTCGGAGCCGGAGCTTCCCAAATTGACAACTTTCAGCACAGCCTCGTCCAGCCTGCTGCCCTAGTGCAACTTGATGTCTTTTTTAAAGAAAAAAAAATCATAAAGAGAGTAGAGAGGATGGAGCTGACGCTCCCCCCCCCCAAAGAATAGAGAATGATGGCTTTAAAAAAAACTTGCAGAGTATATATTTATGGCCCAATCCGAGCGAATATAGCAGGCGCCTGCCAGGCAATAATAGCAGCAGGTCAGAGAGCTGACACTGAGCACTAGGGGGTGTCAATATCACACATAAAACACATCTTACTGCTACTAATGGCCAGCTTTAAATAACAAAATACAAGGTGGATTGCTCGCCTACATTTTAAAAAAACCCTGTAAATGTTTAAACAAACAAGATATTGCCAGAAGGGTTCAAACAATAACCAAAACAATAACTGGAGAACTCTACCCAATTAAACGACTACACATACCGGGAAACACAAGAAGTATAAGCAAATAAACAAAAGGCGGGGAAAGTTATTAAAGATAGCTAGAGACCACCTGGGCTGTCTCTGACGATTAACCTGCTGCTGTGTATACACACTGCGACCCAATCCCACTCCAACAGTGTACAAACACCCTCTAAAACCACATGTATGTTCAGATTCAATTAAAAGTGTGATCATTTAAATCGCGATTGTGAACTGACAAACCGTTAGTGGCTTTTGGCTTTCTCAATTTCCAAATGCTATTCAACCATGCCAATATCCACTGACTGGCCATGTTTGGGCTATACCGGGCGTTTACCAATTCAAGGGAAACGTGGTTGCAAATTGGAGTACATCATGAACTATACCACACTTTGGAAGAACAATTCCCGCTAATATCCCCCCCCCCCCCCCCACCCCCGCCAAACTTTAATTCCTAATTGCCAAAATCAAAACGAGAAATAGTAATAATCTTTATTAGTGTCACAGGTAGGCTTAAATTAACACTGCAATGAAGTTAATGTGAAAATATGGGAGGAAATGGAGTGGAAGGGAGAGCGCTTGTTTAACTAGTTTTAAACAGCATGGAGTAGGTAGAGTTTTTTTGTCAAATAAACCAGAAAGATTTTACAAAATAAAACGCTTGCCACCTGCCTGCACTTGGCTCTCACTACTGACCGAGGATATCTGCTTCTCCACCTTGGACAGTGTTGACCTGTATGGCTTCCGACCTTATAAGCATTATTAATATAATAGCCAAGATCTACATCATCTGCATTTTTAATTTTAAGTTAACTGTTTCAAATGGTTCGTGAATGTCAGTCAACGTTATTTACAATACCTCCAATAGCGTTTTCTATTGATATTAAATTATCATTATTTGTTTTTAGCCCCGTGCCGGCTGAGGTTATTCATGAAGGTCCCGCCTTCTCAACCTTGCCTCTCGCCTGAGGTGTGGTGACCCTCAGGTTAAATCACCACCAGTCAGCTCTCCCCCCCAAACGGGAAAACAGTCTATGGCACTATGGTGACTTTACTTCCCATTTGTTTCTATTCAATCCATTGATACAAACATGTGTGCATGGGACATTGTATGGTCTATGTGTCATTAAAATATGTAAAAGCACTTCAAAGAAATGTTGCAGATGTTGGGAAGACTAACATATTGGCATATCTTGAAAAAATGTTTTTTTTTGCAATTTGCTTCAATGTGAATTAGCATATTGACCATTAATAAACTTAATGTTATGAATAATTCAATTGCAAAATCAACACTTGATTCCTATAATTCAGTTTGTGATATAAAATGCTCAGGTAGAGGTACCCGGATGGAACAACCAAGGATTAAATAAACTACTATCTTACTAACCAGACCCAATGATCTTGAACTTTACAGCTGTCGGATACTGTAGTCTATTTCTTCCGCGAATATCATTGTGTAACTGCTTTAAATGTGCGCCTAATATTATGTTAACTTCACATACACTCCAGTCTAGCTTTTATATGAATCAATGGTTACACCGAAAGCGTGTTAAAAACATTGTCAAGTTGACGTTGTCAGAGCTAAATCTCAGTGAGAGCCAATTAAGGTAACTGTCGTTAGGGGACTGTGACCCTCCCAAATAGGAAATAGCTTTGAATCGTGACCGTCAAATCATTCCTCCTCTTCAGACCGTTTAACACAAATAATATCATGTCAATAGGTGAATTCGAGGCAGGGGCTTGGAAGGTGGAAAACAGCCGAAATTCACACCAAGTTTGTGTAGAATCTGGTTGAGTTTTATGGACAGTTTTTTTTTAAGGCAATTCCTCATCCCCGCCATAGCATTGTGGTCATTAGCAACTTCATCCAGTAGGCCCAACCAACAGGGAAACATTTCTCACCCAGGTATTTCATGGCCCAGGCTGCAGATTCTGAGCAAGTTGATTTTGCCCCCTTTTTTATTCCGCATAAAGAGATGATGGAGCATTGTCCAGATGGACCATATGGAGCGAGAACTTAGTTTATTTTGACAATCAGTATTTGCTAACTGTGTATACAGCAACATATAATGTTGATAGATTAGGGCTAAGGTTGCATCCTTGTTGGAAAGTCAATATCTGTGCTTGAGGCTATCACATTGACTACATTATATTTCTATCTTTGTCAATATGAGTCCAGTGTTATATATATATACATATATATGTGTGTGTGGTTCTAAACCAAAATTCACAACCACAAATAAAGTGGGGAAATCAGGAAATCTCCAGTAGTTCAGTGAGCAAGAGATAGATCACCTGTGGGGTACAATATCTTCCTTCAAACCATCTTTATTAACAATCTTATTGTGCGTATTTAAAATGAATGGTTTACCTACTATTGGTACTGTAGCTGGTTGAATTCATGATGAACTACCACCAGGGGGCTTGTGAAAGTGGAACATAAATCCGAGAGAATACTTACTTGTAGATCCTCACTTTCCACCCTGTTTCTCCACATCCATTATTTTAGGAATTTTAAGTTGAACCTAGCATTAATTAATTAAAGGGAGGCACTCAAATGAAAGCAAAATACTGCTGGAAATCTGAAATAATACAGAAAATGCTGGATAGACTACAGGAAGGGTAATGTCGATCTGAAACGTTTCTCCTTCCACAGATGCTGCCACCCCTGCTGAGTTTATCAGCATTTTCTGTTTCTATATTGTATTATTTTTTAATTTAAAATTTTCCAATTAATGGCCAATTTACTCCTGCCAATCTACCTAACCTGCACATCTTTGGGTTGTAGGGTGAGACCCAAGCAGACATGGGGAGAATGTGCAAACTCCACACGGACAGTGACCTGGGGCCGGGATCGAACCCGGGTCCTCAGCGGCATGAGGCAGCAGTGCTAACACTGCGCCACCGTGCTGCCCGTATATTTTATTATTAAAAGAGAAAATTACTTAATTAAAACACAGAATCACAGAATAATACTGTGCAGAAGAGACTCTTTGGCCCATCTAGTCTCCACTGACACATGAAAAACACCTGACAAACCTACCTAATCCCATTTTCCAGCACTTGGCCCATAGCCTTGAATGTTATGACATGCCAAGAGCTCACCCAGGTACTTTTTAACAGACATGAGGCAACCCGCCTCTAGCACCCTTCCAGGCAGTGCATTCCAGACCGTCACCACCCACTGGGTAAAAAAACGTATTCCTCAAATCCCCCTTAAACCTCCTGATCCTCACCTTGAACTTGTGCCCTCTAGCAACTGACCCTTCAACTAAGAGGAACCGCTGCTCCCTATCCACCCTGTCCATGCCCCTCATAATCATGTACACCTCAATCAGATCGCCTCTCAGTCTTCTCTGCTTCAGCGAATAGAACTGAAGCCTCTCTTCATAACTTAAATGTTCCATCCTGGTGAATCACCCCCCTCCAGTGCAATCACATCATTCCTATAATGTGGCGGCCAGAATTGCACACGGTACTCCAGTTATAGCATCACCAAAGTTCTATACAACTCCAACATCACCTCCCTGCTTTTGTAATCTATGCCTTGACTGATAAAGGCAAGTGGCCCATAAGCCTTTTCTGAGAATTTGCAGTGCAGAAGGAGGCTATTCAGCCCACCAAATCTGCACTGGCCCTTAGAAAGAGCACCCAACTTAAGTCCATACTTCCACCCTAGCCCCATAACCCAGTAACCCCACCTAACCTTTTGAACACTAAGGGACAATTTAGCATGGCCTATCTACCTAACCTTCACATCTTTGGACTGTTGGAGAAAACCAGAGCACCCAATGGAAACCCACGCAGACACGGGGAGAAAGTGCAAACTCCACACAGTCAGCCGAGGCAGGAATTGAACCCTGGTCCCTGGAGCTGTGAGGCAGCAGTGCCAATCACTGTGCCATCGTGCCGCTTTTATCACTACCCTATTAACTTGCCCTTCTGTCTTCAGAGATCTATGGACAAACACTCCAAGGTCCCTTTGATTCTCAGAACTTCTCAGTGTCAGGCCATTCTTTGAATAATTCCTTGTCACATTACTCCTTACAAAGTGTATCACCTCACACTTTTCAGAGTAAAATTGCATCTGCCACTTTTTTGTCCTGTAACCCAAGGCACCCAACCTCACTGTTAACCACCCAGCTAATCTTTGTGACATCCATAAACTTCCTTATCCTACCGCCCACATATTCATCTATGTTGAAAATGAAAAATGAAATGAAATGAAAATGAAAATCGCTTATTGTCACAAGTAGGCTTCAATTAAGTTACTGTGAAAAGCCCCTAGTCGCCACATTCCGGCGCTTGTTCGGGGAGGCTGGTACGGGAATTGAACCGTGCTGCTGGCCTGCTTGGTCTGCTTTAGAAGCCAGCGATTTAGCCATGTGCTAAACCAGCCCCCTATTGTTTGTATAAATGTCAAACAATAGGGGAACCAGCACAGATCCCTGTGGTATGCCATTGGACACTGGCTTCCATTCGAATTTGGATCTGGATTTGTTTATTGATACATGTACCGAGGTACAGTGAAAAGTATTGTTCTGCGTACAGTCCAGACAAATCATTCCATACATGAAAAAAAAACATAGGGCAAACATAAATACACAATGTATAGACACAGGCATCGGATGAAGCATACAGGAGTGCAGTACTACTCAGGAGAGAAGATGTGTGAAGACATCAGATAAGTCCATAAGAGGATCATTTAGGAGTCTGGTAACAGCGAGAAAGAAGCTGTTTTGAATCTGTTAGTGCGTGTTCTCAGACCTTTGTATCTCCTCCCCCATGGAAGAAGTTGGAAGAGTAAATAAGTCGGGTGGGAGAGGTCTTTGATTATGCTGCCCGCTTTCCCGAGTCAGAGGGA
The DNA here is from genome assembly GCF_047496885.1 of Scyliorhinus torazame. Lineage (NCBI taxonomy): Eukaryota > Metazoa > Chordata > Chondrichthyes > Carcharhiniformes > Scyliorhinidae > Scyliorhinus > Scyliorhinus torazame. Next base: position 83,318,320 of record NC_092714.1, read on the forward strand.
GGTGTAGACAGCGTCAATGAATGGGAGGCGGGTTTGCGTGATGGACTGTCCTGTATTTATGACTCTTTGAAATTTCTTACAGTCTTGGGCCAAGCAATTGCCACACCAGGCTGTGATGCAGCCAGGTAGCATGTTTTTATGGTGCACCTGTAAATGTTTGTAAGAGTCAATGTGGACATGCCGAATTTCGTTAGTTTCTTGAGAAAGTATAGGCGCTGTTGTGCTTTCTTTGTTGTAGCGTTGGCATGGGTGGACCAGGACAGATTGTTGGTGATGTGCACACCAAGAAATTTGAAGCTATCAACCTCCTCGGCACTATTGATGCAGACAGGAGTTTGTACGATACTGTGCTTCCTGAAGTTTGATGTCAGTGAGGGAGAAATTGTTGTCGTTACAGCACTCCACTAGGTTCTCTATCTCCCTCATGTACTCTGATTCATTGTTGTTCAAGATCCAACCCACTAGGATCGTGTCATCAGCAAACTTGTCACTCCAGTCTCTAAAGAAGCCATCTGTCATCACCCTCTGTCTCCGACAGCTAAGCCGATTTTGAATCAACCTAATCAAGTTCCCCTGTATCACATTGTGTGCATTTCCTTATTTATAAGTCTCCCATGTGAGACCTTGTCAAAGGTTTTGTTGAAATCCATGTAAACTACATGTGAACACATTTTATTTGGACAGTTTCTTTTAAGCAAAGTGATTCCTTCATCCCCGCCATGTCGCTGGCCACTTCATCCAGAAAGCACAACCAGCAGGGAAATATTTCTCACCCAGGTGTTGCATGGTATGGCACACAATGGTTCATATCATCTCTCTAATTCACTCTTTCTCAAGGCCCAGGTGACAGTTTCTGAGCAAGTTATTTTTGCCCCCTTCGTTTTTTTTATTCAGCATAAAGAGGTGACGGAATTAATCCACAGATATTTATTTTCAAGAGGGCCGGTGAATCACACGCATATGTTTTGGTCTTGCCCCAAGCTTGTCAGTTTCTGGGTCTCCTTTTTTATATGATGTCAGAGATTTGTGACGTTCAGCTGGGGCCGTGCCCGTTGGTGGCCGTTTTTTAAGTATTGGCCTCACCGCTGCTGCATAAGGGGACAAAGGTGGATGTGTTAGACTTCACCGAGCCCAAGGTGAGAAACATAAGTTTTAGTGAGGGGCTGAAATAAATTAATATTAGTGAGAAATAGTTTTAGGGAAATTAATGGGATTGAAGGCAAATAAATCTCCAGGGCCTGATAATCTTTATCCTAGACCACTGAAGAGGTAGCCCTAAAAATAGTAGATCCATTTGGCGGACATTTTCCAAAATCCTTTGGATTCTGGAATGGTTCCTACAGATTGCAGGATGACTAATATAACCCTGCTATTCAAAAAAGGCTGTAGAGAGAAAACAGGGAACAGTGAGCCCAACGTTGGTAGCAGGGAAGTTGCTAGGGTCCATTATCAAGGATTTCATAGCACAGCATTTAAAAAGCAGTATAATCAGACAAAGTCAGCATGGATTTATGAAAAGGAAACCATGCTTGTCAAATCTACTGGAATTTTTTGAAGATGTAACTAGTAGGGTTGACCAGGCAGACCATAAGTCCATAAGATCATCAGACATAGGAGCAGAATTAGGCCAGTCGGCTATTGAGTCTGCTCTGCCATTCAATCATGCTGATATTTTTCTCATCCCCATTCTCCTGTCTTCTCCCCATTACCCTGATCCCCTTATTAATCAAGAGCCTATCTATCTCTGTCTTAAAGATGCTCAGTGATTTGGCCTCCACAGCCTCCTGCGGTAAAGAGTCCCACAGATTCACCACCCTCTGGCTGAAAAAATTCCACCTCATCTCTGTATAAAAAGATCATCCCTTCAGTCTGAGATTGTGCCCTCAGGTTCTAGTTTCTCCTCCCAGTGGAAACAACCTCTCCATGTTCACTCTATCCAGGCCTCGCAGTATCCAGTAAGTTTCAATAAGATCCCCCCTTCATCCTTCTAAATTCCAAGGGGTACAGACCAAGAGTCCTCAACGCTCCTCATATGACAAGCTCTTCATTCCAGGGTTCATTCTTGTTAACCTCCTCTAGACCCTTTCCAAGGCCAGCACATCGTTCCTTATATACACGGCTCAAAACTGCTCACAATATTCCAAATGAGGTCTGACCAGAGCCTCATACCGCCTCAAAAGTATAAGCCTGCTCTTGTATTCTAGCCCTCTCAACATGAATGTTAACATTGCAGTTGCCTTTCTAACTGCCGACTGAACCTGCACGTTAACTTTAAGAGAATCTGGAACAGGGACTCCTAAGTCCCTTTGTGCTTCTGATTTCTGAAGCGTTTCCCCATTCAGAAAATAGTCTATGCCTCCATTCTTCCTTCTAAACTGCTTAACATCACACTTTGCCACATTGTATTCCATCTGCCACTTCATAGCCCACTCTCCCACCCTGTCCAAGTCCTTCTGCAGCCCCCCTGCTTCCTCAATACTACCTGCCCTTCTGCTGGTGGTTGTGATTTATTTAGAGTTTCAGGCTTTCAACAAGGTCTCACACAGCAGATTACTATGTAAAGTTAAAGCGCATGGGTTTACGGGTAGTGTCTTGTGATGGATAGAAAGCTGGTTAGCAGACGGGAAGCAAAACGTTAGGATACATGGGTCTTTATCTGATTGGCAGTCAGTGACTAGTGGGGTACCGAAGGGATCTGTGCTAGGACCGTAACTGTTCATTTTATGTATCAATGATTTGGATGAGGGAACTAAATGTAGCATTTCCAAATTTGCAGATGTCACAAAGTTGGGTTGGAGGGTGAGATGTGAGGAGGATGCAGAGATACTACAGCGTGATTTGGACAGGCTGAGTGAGTGGGCATCTGCACGGTAGATGCAGTATTAAGTGGGTAAATGTGAGGTTATCCATTTTGGTAACAAAAATAAGAAGGCAGATTATTATTTGAATGGGTGTAAATTGAGAGAGGTGGATACACAGCGAGATCTTGGTGTCCCCGTGCATCAGTCACTGAAAGTAAGCGCACAGGTACAGCAGGCGGTAAAGAAGGAAAATGGTATGTTAGCCTTCATAGTGAGAGGATTTGAGTTTTAGAATAGGGATGTTTTGCTACAATTTTATGGGATATTGGTGACGTCACACTAGAGTATTGTGTGCCATTTTGGTGTCCTTATCTGAGGAAGGATGTGCTTGCTGTGGAGGGAGTGCAGCAAAGGTTTACCAGGCTGATTCCTGGGATGGCAGGACTGTCATATGAGGAGAGACTAAGTTTGTTAGGTTTGTATTCATTAGAGTTTAGGAGAGTGAGGTGGCATCTCATAGAAACGTATAAAATTCCAACAGGCTTAGACCATGTACATAAAGACTGTTCCCGATGGTGTGGGAGTCCAGAACTAGTGTTCATAGTTTGAGGATAAGGGGTAAACCTTTTAGGACTGAGGTTAGGAGAAATGTCTTCACCCAGAGTGTGGTGGATCTGTAAAATCACTACCATACCATGACTTCTCAGACACTGAAGCAGTCCATGTGCAAATGCAACAAGACCTGGATAATATCCACGCTTAGGCTGACAACTGGCAAGTAACTTTCGCGCCACACAAATGCCAGACAATGACCATCTCCAATAAGAGAGAATCAAGTCATCACCCGATGACCGTCAATGGCATTAGCATCACTGGATCCCTCACTATCAACATCCTGGGGGTGGCCATTGACCAGAAACAGGACTAAACATATAAATACTGTGGCTGCAAGTGCAGGTCAGAGGCTAGGAATCCTGCGGCGTGTAACTCACCTGCCTCCCCAAAACCCGTCCACCATTTAAAGGGCACAAGTCAGGAGTGCAGTGGAACACTCCTCACTTGCCTGGATGAGTGCAGCTCCAACAACACTCAAGAAGCTTGACAACATCCAGGACAAAGCAGCCCGTTCGATTGCTACAATTTCCACAAACGTTCACTCCCTCCACCACTGACACACAGTAGCAGCAGCGTGTATCTGCACTGCAGGAACTCACCAAGTGTCCTTGGCAGCACCTTCCAAACCCACGACCACTACCATCTGGGGCAGTAGATACACGGGCACACCGCCACCCACAAGCTCCCCTTCAAGCCACTCACCACCCTGACTTGGAAATATATCGCCGCTCCTTCACTGTCGCTGGGTCAAACTCCTGGAACTCCGTCCCTGATAGCACAGTGGGTGCACCTACACCAATGGACTGCAGCGGTTCAAGAAGGCAGCTCGCCACAACCTTCTCAAGGGCAATTCGGGATGTTCAACAAATGTCAGCCTTGCCAGCAAAGCCCACATCCTGTAAAAAAAAAAGGAATTAAAAAAAAGAAATATCGATGACCGTGCCTTCAGCTGTATGATCTCTTTGCCTGGAATTCCTTCGCAAAACACATCCACTCAGTGCTTTGACTAAGGTTTTGGCTATTCTGATTCACTCCATTAACTCAATGTTTGCATTTTTTCCTTTTGTTCTGTAAAGTGCTTTGACGTCCTTACCTAGGTTGAATATATTATATAAATTCAGATTGTAAACATTGATGCTGTTCATGCTATTTCAGTCTTTTTATATGAAATAAAATGAAATGAAAATCGCTTGTTGTCACAAGTAGGCTTCAAATGAAGTTACTGTGAAAAGTCCCTAGTCGCCACATTCTGGCGCCTATTCGGGGAGGATGGTACGGAAATTGATTATGTTACGTATGGTTTGTGAATATTAATTGGCAGATGGGCTGGGTCATCATTTTCTTGCATACTAAATGGGTTATATATGGGACATTATGTGGTATCTCCAAACATTCCCAATGCTCGCGCATTATGGCTGCAATGTGTGCAAGGCAATGTATTGCGCAGCTTTTAGCAGTGGGCCAAGGATTATAACTAGGAAATATTTCCGGACTCAGTCTCAATGTTGATTCTTTTCTGGACTATTTATTTTTGTACCTTGATCTACACTGCATGGAGTGGAAAGATACACCTCTCACTGCCTCAGTGAAATGCAGTGCTGATTGGGTTACTGCTAGGAGGAAACCAATGAGTTTTGCAGGTCAACAGCAATGCAGTGATCGATCTTTGCAACAGAAGGTGTTATTCTGGAATGTGGGCTGGGAGGTTTGATGGCTGCACCTTAATTATAAATTGATAACCTTTCAATCTCATGGGAAAAATCTAAAATCGGAGCTAAATGAATAAGAAAATGTCAGGAATTGTTTCATTCAGATATTTGGACAAGCTCAGAACTGTATATGCAGTGTCAGCCATTGCAAAAATCAACAGCTAGTCTGGCAAGTCATGAAAAATCCACAATAGTAACAACATTTATCATTCTTGTTTTCAGTAAAAAACTACCAATTAAGTTTGTTTGTATTTTAGACCTCGGGTTCTTACTTCCGTTCTTCTTCTCATTTCCAGCATGCATATGGGGAGAACATGATTCTATCCTTAATAACTCATTAGGTTGGACTGTATCCCTCCTGACACCTGTCTAATATCACATCATTTAAATTCTGAAAACTGTTTCACCACTATTAACATGCAATGAATAAAATCTCTCCTCAGGTACTACCCACTAAAATCAACTAATTGTTGTCAGCCTGCTGAGCGAGCTGAATGTTACAAAAGATATCATTTCAATATAATTGCCATGTAATTGTATTATCCCCTCTCTCAATTCATAAAGGGAAGAAGCTCACTGTTATTGATTACATAAGCTCATGACAGTGACTGTTTATTACAGTTAAATATAGAATAAAGAAATGGATGCTTGGGAGGGAGATTTACAGTAATACTACAGTTGGACACTCTTCAAGGTATGATGGACCTTAAGAATAGAAGATGTAGTTTCTGAAAATGACCAAGCAGTTACATTTTAACTCTGTTTCAAAGTATGTTATTTCATATAGTATAGCACCTACTATTATAACTATTAAAGTCCAAGTTTGGCATTACCCGGGGGCTGAATTTATTGTCCATTTATAGGCAATAGACAGAAAATATAGCTTTACCAATGGCTACTTTGGAGCCTTAAATATTTAACCATTTCTCACAGGATTTCTCAAAAGGGTGAAGGTTATTTTGCAAGTGCCTCTGCGTTTCCTGAATCTACTTTGACTTTCTGCTGGTAGACAATGTGCTCTGTGGCTTACCAGTCTGTAGAACAGGAATAAGTCTAGACTGTTACCAGCTATCGCAGGCAGCGAGACTCCTCTGTGGTTGTCGCACAGATTTTTGTCCTGTTTCTTTGCACACATGAACAATCATGGTATCCTCAAACTCCTGAAGAATGGTTTGTTGATCCAACAATCTGTGGTTACATTGTGTGAGTTTGATGGTTATCTGGGGACCCCAGATTTGTATATTTTTACTGGGATCTTGTCTGAGCTTTATTTGAGGGTAGGGATCTGATGGCTTTGTCAACTCCAACGACAAGAAATTTGCTGTCCAGAATTTCACACTTGGGCCAGTAGCTGGCCCATTTATAGTGGATGGGCAGTTAAATGTATCCCAAACAAATCACAGCCCAACGCTCTTTGATAAATGTTCAGGACAGATTCTCTTTTAGTACTGAGAACAGGTGAGTAGCCCCTTGAGGGGGGAACAATACCCAGTTTCTAGGTTATTACAGAAATGCCTCATATTGTGCTGTTCAGCAGAGACTTGAAACTCTGTCTGGTTTGACCCACGATGTGGTTTGACCCACCATGTGTCTTGTCTCCAACACAGTTTCTATTGTGGGTTCTTTTTGCTCTCCTGATGTAATTTCTTAGCTGATGCTGCCAATGTCTGCACCACCTTTCTTGGGGGTCGAGTGAAAGTTGGTCTTTTGGGTGAAATATAAACTTCATCTTAGAGAATAGTATTGTGTGATTTCTCTCGTAACCCTGGTGATTGTTATCATCATCCAGCAGACCAACCTTAAGGATGTAAAGTGAACCTGATGGTGGGTAGATCCAAGTGTTTTTGTACTTTGTCGCCTATCTAAAGATGTTGCTGCTGATTGACACATTCCCTTGGGTGCAGAGACTCAGGATCAGCATGTCATTGCTGCTGCACTTCCCCACACCTTGATACCCAGGACACCCTCCGAAGCCTGATAGGCAGCTCTTACCCTGACATTGAAACTCCCAACACAAAGAGCTTGTCCTACTGTGGAGTGTTTGGAATAGCTCTGTCCAGGTCCTCATATAATTTATCGTCAATATCCTCAGTATTAGTCATTGTTGGGGAACATGCGCAGATCATCTGTAGTGATCTGTACATCTGTACATACATCTGCACATACACCAAGGACTACAGACAGATGTAACAGCCACAGCATATCTAGAGGGCAGCATCAGAGATGGGTATAAAGGGTCCAGCCCAAGGGAGGATCCACCTCTTTCAGAAGCACAGGATTAGTGAGCAGCAGCAGACAAGGACAGCTCAGCATAGGCAGTTTACCTTAGCTTCACTGGTCATACCCCTTGACTGTATTATATCTAGTTAAGCTCTGGAAACAGAACAAACTCATTGAATAAAGTGTTTGTGTTAACTGGAAGTCTACAATCTTTATTCAGACTTAGAGAATAACATATGATATCAGGAGTGATTTCAGAAAGCTAGCTAGACACCAGCGGTACATACTCGTGTGACTCGGCCAACATTGTCTACCTCTTATGCTGCAAGAAAGGATGTCCTGAAGCGCGGTACATTGGCGAGACCATGCAGACGCTGCGACAACGAATGAACGGACATCGCGCGACAATCACCAGGCAGGAATGTTCCCTTCCAGTCTGGGAACACTTCAGCAGTCAAGGGCATTCAGCCTCTGATCTCCGGGTAAGCGTCCTCCAACGCGGCCTTCAGGACGCACGACAACGCAGAATCGACGAGCAGAAACTTATAGCCAAGTGCTGCACACTTGAGTGCGGCCTCAACCGGGACCTGGGATTCATGTTGCATTACATTCATCCCCCCACATCTGGCCTGGGCTTGCGAAATCCTACCAACTGTCCTGGCTTGAGACAATTCACACCTCTTTAACCTGGGGTTACCCCTATCTCTGGATCTGTAAAGACTTAATTACCTGCAAATGCTCGCATTCGAAGCATTGTCTTGCATCTTTGAATTTGTCTACATATATGTTTCTGGAACATACCTCTTCATTCACCTGAGGAAGGAGCAGTGCTCCGAAAGCTAGTGTTTGAAACAAACCTGTTGGACTTTAACCTGGTGTTGTAAGACTTCTTACTGTGCTTAAGCATGATCACGGGACTCGTGGCAATGGTGGGGGCTGTTAAAGGGGTAACTTTATTTAGTTTGCGATAGTCAATTGTGAGTTGCTATGAACTGTCTGGTTTCTTTACGGGCCAAATCGGGGCACTATTCATGGAAGCTGCGGGTTTAATCACTCCTTGTTTTAACAGACTGTTAATGACTTTTACAATTTCACTCTCAGCCTGCTGTGGGAATCCATACTGTTTCTGCGGTTTGGGGTCGGGACCTGAAATCATAACAGTGCCAGGAATCTGCCCACAGTTGTGCTTGTGGCTTGGCAAAAGCACCTTGGTGTGTGGCTAGTATGTACCCGTTTAATGATGGTGTCTGAGCTAATTGCCGAAGGGTTAAACCTATAGTCCCATACTGAGCAAATCCTGTTTTCGTAATCTCCTACTGAGAGCGTGGCGGGGGCTCTGCTGTTTTGGATATCTGCCAGACACACATGTTTACGGGATCGAAGGAGAGGTTAGGAGAGTTCATGAAATCTATACCTAGGATAGGTTCTGCGGTTGGGGATAGGTCAACTAAAACAACAGGGTGTTTAGTGGTTACATTTCCTATCTGGACAGGTTTGGGGCTGTGATGTATCCCTCTTGCATGTGGCCTGTGAATCCACTGAGTGTAATGGTATCTGTGGTTGGCCAGGGTGTTTTTTGGAACAGGTTTGAGGAGTTTAGTGTGGTGTGGGACCCTCCTGTGTCCCAGAGAAAATCAACTGCATGTCCCCGGACTGTGCCTGTGACTACCGGTCTCCCGACATTATCCCAGCGCGTGTCACAGACCCATTTTGGAGATTCCGGACACCATCAATCTAAGGAGTTATAAGCGAGGTTGGCTGAGTGGGCATTTATGGTATGCATGGGCGAAAGTTGCCTTCTAGCTGTCGTGGCTGGTGATCGTGGTCTGGCCTATTGTTTCTGGGTGGGGTGTTGGGCTGTTGGGGTCGTTGATTGTGTTGGGGGTTTTGACTACAGTCGCAGGCGTAATGTCTTACTTGTCCACAAGCGTAACATGGACCTCGTGGTGCGTGAGTTGGACTTTGTGCTCTGGGGTGCTGTTCTCTGGGGTAGCGTTCCTCTCTTCTGCCCTCATTTGTCCGTGCGGGTTCCTGGCTAGTTCTAACTGGGTACATTGCGGCTTCTACTCCATCCTGATCCATATGATCCTGCAGGGACTGTTCCCATGCCGTAGATAGGCGTCTGAGTACCCAAATCTCATTGTGTATGATGTCTGCCGGGTCATAATTTGCGCAAGCCCTTTTACCTGCTTCAGTGGCATGTGAAACTAAAGTACGGGACTATTTATTGGTGTCTTCGTCATCTAAGTGAGCAGCGTCTAAATTTCCATATATTGCCTTGAAATGTATCCAGAGGCGACCAACAAAGGTGGTCAGGTGTTATACTTTCTTTTGTCTGCATTTGTTTCATCCCTCTACCGGATCCCCTTTGTTGTATCCGATAGAGTCTAATATTGCGTCTAATACGTTTTGGGGATCTGGCAAAGCTGACCGTAACGACTGGCTGAGACTCATTACGATCAATTTTACCTCTTCCCTCTCATCTAATCCGTACATAACCTTCAAACAACCGCGCAACCTCAAACAAACTGTGCGGGTCTGCTGTGGGCAGAAATGGAGTGATTTTAGTGCATGCGTCCCTTAACTGGGTTACCAAAAGTGGGGTGATGTAGGTGATAGCTGGACCGGCCTGATCCCTTATCCTTAATTCTGTGATGACCGGATTCATGGGTGTCGGGACAGCTGTGGGGGTCGGTGCGACAGGTGCAGCCCGGTGCTGCTGTGCCTTTCTTTTTGGGGTGCGTGGCGGTTGATTTTGACTCTCCATTCCTTTTGCATACATGTACGCGCTTTCATTTAACTCTTCCCATTCTGCCATCTCTTCTTCATCTGTCTCGTCCGTCCTGAAAGTACACATAAAACCATTCTGAATGGAAAGTAACAACTGGAGCTTATCTATCTTTTGCTGGCATTTAGCGTGGTCAACAGTGCTCTGCCTTTGTTCTTTAGTGGACTGGTGGAGCGCTCTTAAAGCTGCCTGTAAATCGGCACATTTTTTTGTTAACTGAGTGACCTGGTGTTCAGTCTTCTCTCTTACCAAGACTGCGCACTGTGTGTCTTGATAGGCCTTGTCGTACTGTGTTTGGAAGCTGCTAAGATATACTATGCAAGATTGAAATGAAATGAAAATCGCTTATTGTCACAAGTAGGCTTCAATGAAGTTACTGTGAAAAGCTCCTAGTCGCCACATTCCGGCGCCTTTTCGGGGAGGCTGGTACGGGAATCGAACCGTGCTGCTGGCCTGCCTTGGTCTGCTTTAAAAGCCAGCAATTTAGCCAAGTGTGCTAAACCAGCCCCTGGTGGGCGCGTTTAACATCGGCGATTTCCCTGTCTTCAGCGGCTAACTTCTCCTGGAGTTCCTCAATAATTTTCTCGCTTTCCTTACTGTTTCCCTCCTTCTCCTCGTCCTTCTCTACAACTGTCTGCGGAGTGGCTCGACGACCTCCTCGGTGCCTCGCAACTGTGCCAAGCAGCACATTATTGCCATTGGCTTTCTGAACTTTACTACATTTTTCTTATAGACTTCACATAAATTCTCCCACCAAGTTTGTCCTATCTTTCCTGGACCTGACTCAGTATTTACACAAAAATTCGACCAAAGGGGCCATCCTTTCTCCTTTAAATACTTTCTCAACACATCCTCCCATATGGGGCACTGCTCTGATTTGTCGACTACTGCGCCCTCGAGTTGCTGCTGTGGATTCATCATTTTCTCCAACATCTGCTCTGTAAATTCTATGATAAACTGCGCTGCCATCTCTTCTCTACTTATAATTTGGAACAGGGGGAATAAGGAGTCGATCGAACAATAGGTACGGTTTACAGCTATATTCCGGTTCACAATCCCTCTAGATTTGCATGCAAGTCTGACGAGTTTACCTTATTCTTCCCAGTTAGTTACGCATGCATTTAGTGCACACATCCGAAATTCGGTTATTTGGTCAATATCAAACTTACTCTTTTTCCAATTCAATTCAAAGCTTGGGCTCTCTCTCTCGGAGTAACAAAGTCACTTCTAATTGAGGTCCTATCAGAGTTGCCAATAAATGTTGACTTTATTATTTCTATGTGAGCCACAAGCGGTTTCTTATATTGACCGAATGACCACACAACCAGTATATTGGTCCAAAAGACAGTTTATTATTGTTTTATCTGCAATAATTCATGTGGCTACGCACTAAACTAAACCTAATAACTAAGATGACCTTTACTTAACTTCGGGGTGGCCGGCTCTGTGCAGGAGATAAGGCCTTTATCTATGTCCACGTGGGTCAGTTGGAAGTCTTCAGGTTTGTCTCGGCTGGGCTCGTCCTTCAGGTAGCGATCGCGGGTCCTTGAACTTGGCTGGTTAATATGCTGCAATTGGTCGCACACTGGCCAGTCCAAAAGAGGCCGATCCCTAGTACACAGGGCTTCTTATCCTTCTTCTCTTTCGTGCCCTTTTGTGCGGTCCTTTCTCCAGCTCCAATGGATCAATACAGTTTCGATCACCCTCATCGATCTTGGCCAATTAGGGGGCAGATACCTCGGTGGCTGGGCGAGTCCTAGCTATCATTGTCCTAGGCACATAGGCCTTTCCAAATAATGGGGAAGTGGTGCCGTTTAGTCTGCTACTGTTGTTGTTCCTTGATTCAAACTCTATTGTCCTGGGGGAAATGATGATTGACTTTTAATGGGTGCAGGTTTCGGTCAGGTCTGGCTTCTTTGCACAATACACAGAGGCTGTGTACTTGTATCCAAGTTGACCACAATTCCCATGGTCCTTTGTAGGTGGACATTTTAGAGGGCTACACAAGTTAGCATGCAGGTACAGCAAGTCATTGTGAAGGCTAATTACATTTTATTTTTATTGAAAGGAGATTGAAATACAAGGAAATCTTACGACAGTTGTATCGGGCTTTGGTGAGACCACACTTAGGGTATTGTACACATTGTCTCCATATCGAAGGGAGGAGATAGTAGCTTTAGAGGTGGTACGGCAAAGGTTTACTAGATTGATTCCTAGGATAAGGGGGCCCTTTGTTTAGAAACTGAGTAAATTGGGCCTGTACTCTAACGAGTTTAGAAGAATAAGAGGCAATGTCATTGACACATACATGGTTCTGGAGGGGAAGACACTGAACGGTTACTTCCTTGTCTGGGGAATCTAAAATACTGACGCATAGCTTTGGGATAAGGAGTCAACCATTTAAGACTGAGGTGAAATATGTTTCTTCACTAAGAGGATTGTGAGTCTTGGAATTCTTTAGCCCAGAGGGTTGTGGCTACTCCATTCATTGAACATATTCCATGCAGGGCTGGATAGATGTTTGATATCTCAGGGAATTGAATGTGAGGAATTGGCAGGAAAGTAGAGTTGAGGCAGAAGGACAACCATGATTCTACTGAATGGCTGATCAGGCTTGAGGGGCCATGTATACTTCTGCTCTTGTTTCTTGTGTTCCATATATTTCCAAACATAATTGTTATCCAGCAGCCAATTATGAAAATGGCACAATAGACCAATAACCCAGCAACACCCACCTGCATAGCTTGCATGTAAATATAATGTACAGGGAAAGATGTGGAGGGTAATTACCAACAATAGAACAATATCTCAGCAAAGAGGTGATGTTATCAAAAGAAAATGAGAGAGGAGAAAAACTGAAAGGAAATTAGTTGGAGAAAAGCATCTCTCACTTTGAGAAAGCCATTCACTCACTGTACATTTTCAGTATTTTCTTTTCAGATTTATCATCATCTTTTTTCATTTAATCACATCTTCTGTTCAGTGATGCTACAGCCACATGTAGTGAGAAAGTATATGATCACTAAATTGAGTAAATTGATTTTGCATTAAAATAATCATGAAAAATATTCATATAGAATACGTACAAGAGCACAGATTTTCAGTTAATCTGTTATAAAAGGAAACAGAGTAGTGTAAATATTTTGGCCTAGTTCGAAATAGATTTAGATACCATCAGATTGACCAGACACAATGTCCTGTGTGTCATTGGTCAAACATCACAAATGTAGACCACTGGAGCAATAAGTGTCATAGTTAGAACTAATATTCACTATCTGATATGTAAAGAAAGAATTAGCATTTATATAATACTTTTTACATCCTCAAGATGTTCCAAAGTGTTTCACCAGTAATATCTTTATTATTGTTTCAAATGCACAAATAACAGTTATCAATCTGGGAACCAGCAAACAGGATTAGTAACCAGTAAATCTCTCCTGCTGATAGTAATTGTGGAGGGTACGATAGGTGGGGTACTGGGAGATCTTTCTTACTTTTCTTTGAATTGCACCAGAGGATCTTACATGTTCTCCTGAACAAGCAAACAAGACATAGGTTTAATGTCTCAGTCAAAAGGTAGCCTTTCTAACAATGTAGAATTTCTTCCATTCAGTTTCAACCCTCGGTGTATAATAAATGACAATGGTATGCTTGGAAGTACAATAAATTAAAAATTAATCTTACCGTTGATATCCAAAAGATAAATGTGCACAATTTGAGTTTGATTCCATCTTAAAACATGTGCGTTTTCAAGAAGCCGTTAAATATAGCACTTTGGGTGAAGGAGAGCAAAGGATATGGGAGGAAACCGGGATTAGGGTATTGAGTTGGATGAGCAACTATGATCACAATAAATGGTGGAGCTGGCTCGAAGGGCTGAACGGCCTTCTCCTGCTCATATTTTCTATGTTTCTATGTTTATGCTGAGATCTGAACCCGTGGATTACATCATTGTTTGCAGTTCACTCATTGTATTATTACGATGAATGTGAAAGTACTAAACTTTTAGTCACCCTCTCCCAATATCCCAAACTTTGGCTCGCACCATTTTTTGTCTAGTTATGTTTTTGTGAAAGACCTTGGAATTATTTTCTACATTAAGGGTATTATATAAATGTAAGTTTTTGTTGAGTACTGAGGTAGATTACTACACAATTCAATGCGTGATATATTTTGGACAACACAAATAGATTGGAATTGTGGCGTGTGGCTTTAGTGATGAAAATGTTATAAATAGGTCGATCCATGATTTTCCAGATTATTATCTCAATTAAACTAAAGCCATTTATTTTAAAATAAACGCTGTTAATTTTTTTTAGCAGAAGTAGTGAGTGATTTGTTTGACTTGTAAATGACAAAACAAGTCATGTTGGGGGAAGAAAAAATAACCTTCTGTGGAAGAGCAATGCATGTTCATATGTTTAATTTTTAAAAATGTTTCCTGCCAAAGTGTTCTGTTTTGGTGAGAAATACCAAGCAGTTTTCCACCAAGATGTTTTTTCTGTCCCATCAGATGATTAATTGAGGATCGGATAATTATTATATTAATCATATTTTCTACCAAACAATAGTACTCATCACAAAATTCTATATTTTATTTAAAATACGCATTGTAGTTTATATAATTACTATCTTCGCCATTGATTTTGTGAAACTGATATCAAAACACAGGAAAAGGACAATTTTATCGAGGAGAATACTGAGACTCAGGCTACTAGACTAGAAGGACTTGAGGTTCATAAGGAGGAGGTGTTAGCAATTCTGGAAAGTGTGAAAATAGATAAGTCCCCTGGGCCAGATGGGATTTATCATAGGATTCTCTGGGAAGCTACGGAGGAGATTGCTGAGCCTTTGGCTTTGATCTTTATGTCATTTTTGTCTACAGGAATAGTGCCAGAAGACTGGAGGATAGCAAATGTTGTCCCCTTGTTCAAGTAGGGGAGTAAAGACAACCCAGGTAATATAGACCAGTGAGCCTTACTTCTGTTTTGGGCAAAATCTTGGAAAGGTTTATAAGAGATAGGATGCATAATCATCTGGAAAGGAATAATTTGATTAGAGATAGTCAACACGGTTTTGTGAAGCGTAGGTCGTGCCTCACAAACCTTATTGAGTTCTTTGAGAAGGTGGCCAAACAGGTGGATGAGGGTAAAGTAGTTGATGTGGTGTATATGGATTTCAGTAAAGTGTTTGATAACGTTCCCAACGGTAGGCTACTGCAGAAAATACGGAGGCATGGGATTCAGGGTGATTTAGCAGTTTGGATCAGAAATTGGCTAGCTGGAAGAAGACAAAGGGTGGTGATTGATGGGAAATGTTCAGACTGGCTCCAGTTACTAGTGATGTACCACAAGGATCTGTTTTGGGGCCACTGCTGTTTGTCATTTTTATAAATGACCTGGAGGAGGGTGTAGAAGGATGGGTGAGTAAATTTGCAGATGACACTAAAGTCGGTGGAGTTGTGGACAGTGCGGAAGGATGTTACAAGCTACAGAGGGACATAGATAAGCTGCAGTGCTGGGCTGAGAGGTGGCAAATGGTGTTTAATGCAGAAAAGTGTGAGGTGATTCATTTTGGAAGGAATAACAGGAAGACAGTGTACTGGGCTAATGGTAAGATTCTTGGCAGTATGGGTGAGCAGAGCGATCTCGGTGTCCATGTACATAGATCCCTGAAAGTTGCCACCCAGGTTGAGAGGGTTGTTAAGAAGGCGTACGGTGTGTTAGCTTTTATTGGTAGAGGGATTGAGTTTCGGAGCCTTGATGTCATGTTGCAGCTGTACAAAACTCTGGTGCGGCCGCATTTGGAGTATTGCATGCAATTCTGGTCGCCGCATTATAGGAAGGATGTGGAAGCATTGGAAAGGGTGCAGAGGAGATTTACCAAAATGTTGCCTGGTATGGAGGGAAGATCTTATGAGGAAAGGCTGTGGGACTTGAGGCTGTTTTCGTTAGAGAGAAGAAGGTTAAGAGGTGACTGAATTGAGGCATACAAGATGAGCAGAGGATTGGATAGGGTGGACAGTGAGAGCCTTTTTCCTCAGATGGTGATGTCTAGCATGAGGGGACATAGCTTTAAATTGAGGGGAGATAGATATAAGACAGATTTCAAAGGTAGGTTCTTTACTCAGAGAGTAGTAAGGGTGTGGAATGCCCTGTCTGCAACAGTAGTGAACTAGCCAACAGTAAGGGCATTCAAATGGTCATTGGATAGACATATGGACGATAAGGGAATAGTGTAGATGGGCTTTAGAGTGGTCTCACAGGTCGGCGCAACATCGAGGGCCGAAGGGCCTGTATTGCGCTGTTATGTTCTATGTTCTATGCATGGCTCTTAAATTCTGAATTTCTATGGATTTAGTGATTGTTAACTTTTGTTTGTTAATAATCTTATTCTTTGTTTGATTACTGTATAATATTTTAATCATTAGCAGAAAAATAGGCATACTCTCAAAATCCTAATGGTATAGAATTTTTGTACGGCATTTACTGGCCTGTTTTAAGATGTCAAATGCCACATTTTATCATGATCACATTTCTTTACCCATCATGGAAATCATTAATGGTGGGCACAAGGGGGACTGGGAGAAATTTGTTTATAAGTTTGTTGCAAGTAAGGAGATTGGTTTATGTCAATATTTGAGCTTCAAACTCTGTGATTCTGATACAATTTTTCAGCTGTGCTTACATCACAGAACTTGGTTCATAGAAGCAACTGCTTCCAACCGATGGGTGATAATAGTTGCTTGTTTGGTTCTGGTGTGATATTTCCAAGTACAAACGCATTAGTGAGAAGGGATACATATCAATGTTTGTGTGGAAATAGTAAAAGGTGGCTTGAAGGAGTGAGAAAAAGCAACAGTGCTGGGGCAATGTTAGCAGTGTAGCCATCTGGGATGGCCACTTCCCGATTACAAAATGGACATTTTGCAAAGATTGCAGGGAAAATGGACAATACTGAGAAAACAAGCAGGTTCAGGGTTTGTCTGTTGATTAGAGCCCAGACAAGACCGAAACATGCAAAGCCATTACCATACTAATGAGCCATCTCAGGGGACAAAAGAGTAACATTTAAGTAAACGATGCCAAGGCAGACACCCCGGCGCCAGAGGAGACCAGAACAAAGCAGGCGAACGGCCACCTAGGACACGCCCAGCCATCAGGGCACCCACCCCTTTATTGGAGGAAATCGATAGGAATAATTGAGAAATGGCCCAATTAATTGGGGCCATGTTCAAGGCCTGCCCAAAAGCACGCGAAGCCCTTTTTGGGTATAAGAAGGATCCCCAAGAGAGAATCGTTCTCTTGGCTCCGGCTCTCACCGAGGAGAGACCTGCCCAACAGCTGCACCAGATCAAGTCCAAGGTCAACGCACGCTACCAGACAGACGAACTTAACTGTTCCCCTTCACCACTTCAACCCCAGCAGCCTCAGAACCGAACAACGACCATTGTTCCTCTGACTGAGTGGGCGCCTGAAGCTAAGTATAGGCTTTAGCAGTAGTGATCGTTTATTCTGTAGTATTTGTGCATGAGTATATTTCACTGTGTGTGTAAATAAATAAGCATTTGACTTTGAACTAACTAACTGGTGTATCGAGTCTTTGATCAGTATTCGGTTTGAACCTTGTGGCGGTATCAAAAGATACCTGGCGACTCTAGAGCAAAACGTAATTAGAATTAAGGAAGGCGACCATATTGACCGCCATATTCAGAGCCAAATAAAGAGAAACACAAATTAGCAACATTTACTGGCGACATCTGATGGGACTCGACTTAGAAGTGGCCTAGTCACTCCGAGAGAACCCAAAATTTGAATTGGAATCCAATTGGAAACAGAAAAACCACAAGTGTGAGAACAATACTGATCAAACCTCCAAGATTCAGAAGTGTGTTAATGCATGCTTATTAACAGGGATATAAGGTAAACCTGAGAGATTTTGTTGCTAAAACTGTCGGGAGTTTTACAGGCCGGAAAATAGCGTGAGCCATACCCGTGTTTACATCACCACTTTATCACCCCCTGTTCCAAATTCAGTAGAGAACCGAGATAGAGAAAATTACAATGAAGGCAATGGAACGCCTTATAAACACCCAGGAATTTGAGGTCGCAGCGACCAGTAGAGTAGGACAGTGTCCCGTATGGGAAGAGGAAATCAGAAAGTACCTCAAAGGGAAAGGCCCCTTTGGAGCGAATTCTGCACGAATGATGAAACAGGTCCCGGGAGTATAGGAGATACTTGGTGGGAGAACCTGTCAGCGATCCACAAGAAGAGCTTAGGGAAAGCTCGCAAGCAGATAGCAACCGTGTCCTACTTGGCACAATTGCGAGGCACAGAGGAGGTCGTTAGGACGCTCCGTAGAGAGATAGAGGAGAGAAACAGAAATAGTGAGGGAGATGTGAGCGAGTTTGAGAAGGAGAATAAAGATTTGAGAGAACAGTTAGCAGCGAGGGACATAGATGTGGATGATGCCAAGTGGGCACACCAGCCTTGTCTCACCCATTTGAGTAGTTTTTAGATCCAATATTATAAGGCCTACCAGGACACGCCACGTGCGGTCTTGGTAAGACAAGAAACCGAGCAACAGGTAGAGAAATTGCAGAAACAGTGCAATGATTTGAAAGCAGCCCTACGAGCACTCCACACTTCCACGACGGAACAAAGGCAGAGCTCGGTAAATCATGCAAAGTGCCAAAAGCAAATTGCAGAACTGCAATCTCTGCTTTCTGTCCAGAATGGGTTGCAAAGTACGTTTGGACCCCAATTAGACCAGGAAAAAGGCCCTGATTGGCAGGCGTTAAATGAAACTGCCCACAGATACGTATATGGGAGATGTACGCAAGAAAAACCACAGAAAAGGAAAGTGCCCCAACCCCCGACTGCACAGGCAGAACACCCCCCATGAACCCTGTAACCACACACCGCAGCAGAAGGAAACGCAGATTTCCTATATACAACCCCGTTAACCGCAACCCATTTACGGGACGCGTGTGGAAAAATTACACCGTTCCTTCCCACATCAGACCCCCACCAGTTTTTCGCTAGAGTTAAACAGCAGGCTACCATGTACGGCCTGGACGAAAAGGAGCAAGTGAAGCTCACAGTTTTGAGCCTCGACCCTTCAGTCGTGGCAGCCCTTCCCGACCCACAGAATAGGAGGAGGCACACTCCAAGAGATGCACACAGCAATCCTAGATTAGATGCGATCGGCTATAACAGAGGCGACCCCATAGAAGCCCTAAACAAGTGTAGGCAAAAGAAGACAGAGCTTGTGGATACATTTTACAGCGGTATTCGGAGAGTTAGCCCGCACCCATTTGTCTGCATATAATATGGCCAAGTGGACTCGAATCCTAGTCTCTCATGCGACAGAGGCAGGACAGAGAGCTTGCACAAATTACGACCCCTAAGACGATGCCCACAACGAGAAATGGGTTTTGAAAAGATTGTCCCGCGCTTGGGAGCAATCAGTCCAAGGCAAAACCACATTTGCAAAACCTGAGGAAGAGCAGGCAGACATGAATCCAGTTAAAGCGCACCAGAACCCCGCATGGGTAAATGAGGGCAGGAACAGCCCACCACAACCAAAATCCCAGGAATGTTACAACTGTGGACAATTAGGATGCTATGCACGAGAGTGCAACGCGTCCCAAAAAGAGCAGAGAAACCAACAGATACCCTAAATAAGAATAGGGCAAAGCCAATCCATAGTGTTAGCGCCCGTTCAGAGAACATAGACATGAACGGCACCGACTGACGGTGTTCAGGCTCCCCAACTTGGGTCTGCGACACCCTTTGGGACAAATCCGGTAGACCATTAGTGGCAGGCACAGGTCCGGTAGACTGGTCATAGAAGGCAAAGTCCGGGGACACCACGTAGTATTTCTTTGGGACACAGGAGGGTCCCGCACAACACTCAATTCCTCCACGATGTTTCAGTGAGACACGTGGCCCACAACAGACACCATCACACTCAGCGGCTTTACAGGTCATTTACAACAAGGACACATCATAACCCCTGTAGCGACACAAATAGGGAACATTACAACTAAACACCCCGTAGTTTTGGTCGATCTACCCCAGACAGCTGAACATATCCTTGGAATCGATTTTATGAGCTCCCACACCTCTCTTTTGATCCAGTTAATAAATGTGTATGGAAAATGGTAAAGGCAGCACGAGCCCCCGCCACGCTCACAGTTGGAGACTATGAAAACAGGATTAGCTCAGTAGGAGACTTCTGGTTCGACCCTCGAGCCATTAGTCAGGAGAGACAGGTTAGGGAAGTCCTGCAGCAACACAAAGCAGCATTTGCACAGCACAAGCACGACTGTGGCAAGATAGCTGGCTTGGTAAATATTACAGGTCCCGACCCCAGACTCCAAAAGCAATATGGTTTTCCCCAAGAGGCAGAGGGAGAAATCTCCAAAGTAATAGAGAGTTTGCTTGATCAAGGCGTACTCAGATCAGTAGCCTCCACGAACAACGCATCAATTTGGCCCGTCAGGAAACCCGATGGATCATGGCGACTGACCATTGATTACCGGGAACTGAACAAAGTAACCCCAGTAGCAGCCACCACCATAGCCACAGGTCCCGAGACCATGCTCAAACAGGGACTCCATTCAAAAAATGTTTCGGTTTTGGACATTAGCAACGGCTTTTGGTCCATTCCATTGGACAAAGCGTGCCAGGACAAATTCGCCTTTACATTCCAGGGACAACAATATATGTGGACGTGCCTTCCACAAGGCTTCCACAACTCCCCCTCCATTTTCCACCAACAGCTGGCAAATGGTTTAGCAAAATTTTCCTGCTCCGATTGTCTGGTCCAGTATGTAGATGACTTGCTACTACAGACAGACACAAAGGGAGAGTACATTTCACTTCTCGCCGAACTCCTGGGACTCCTAAAAGAAATTGGTTGTAAAGTCAATCCCAAGAAGGCCCAGATTTTGCAGAAAAAAGTGATTTACTTGGGTACAGTAATCACACATGGTAAATGCATGAATGAATATTTCTCATCGGTATTCACGGTGGAGAAAGGCATGGATGTTAGGAAACTAAGGGAAATAAATAGTGATGTCTTGAGAAGTGTGCATATTACAGAGGAGGAGGTGCTGGAAGTCTTAAAGCGCATCAAGGTAGATAAATCCCCGGGACCTAATTAAATGTATCCCAGGATGTTGTGGGAGACTAGGGAGGAAATTGCGGGTCCCCTAACAAAGATATTTGAATCATCGGCAGCCACAGGTGAGGTGCCTGAAGATTGGAGAGTAGCAAATGTTGTGCCCTTGTTTAAGAAGGGCAGCAGGGAAAAGCCTGGGAACTACAGACCGGTGAGCCTAACGTCTGTAGTAGGTAAGTTGCTAGAAGGTATTCTGAGAGACAGGATTTACAAGCATTTAGAGAGGCAAGGACTGATTCGGGGCAGTCAGCATGGCTTTGTGCATGGAAAATCATGTCTCACAAATTTGATTGAGTTTTTTGAGGGGGTGACCAAGAAGGTAGATGAGGGCAGTGCAGTAGACGTTGTCTACATGGACTTTAGCAAAGCCTTTGACAAGGTACCGCATGGTAGGTTGTTGCAGAAGGTTAAAGCTCACGGGATCCAGGGTGAGGTTGCCAATTGGATTCAAAATTGGCTGGATGACAGAAGACAGAGGGTGGTTGTAGAGGGTTGTTTTTCAAACTGGTGGCCTGTGACCAGTGGTGTGCCTCAGGGATCGCTGCTGGGTCCACTGTTATTTGTGATTTATATTAATGATTTGGATGAGAATTTAGGAGGCATGGTTAGTAAGTTTGCAGATGACACCAAGATTGGTGGCACAGTGGATAGTGAAGAAGGTTATCTAGGATTGCAACGGGATCTTGATCAATTAGGCCAGTGGGCCGACGAATGGCAGATGGAGTTTAATTTAGACAAATGTGAGGTGATGCATTTTGGCAGATCGAATCAGGCCAGGACCTACTCAGTTAATGGTATGGCGTTGGGGAGAGTTATAGAACAAAGAGATCTAGGAGTACAGGTTCATAGCTCCTTGAAGGTGGAGTCGCAGGTGGACAGGGTGGTGAAGAAGGCATTCGGCATGCTTGGTTTCATTGGTCAGAACATTGAATACAGGAGTTGGGACGTCTTGTTGAAGTTGTACAAGACATTGGTACGGCCACACTTGGAATACTGTGTGCAGTTCTGGTCACCCTATTATAGAAAGGATATTATTAAACTAGAAAGAGTGGAGAAAAGATTTACTAGGATGTTACCGGGACTTGATGGTTTGAGTTATAAGGAGAGGCTGGATAGACTGGGACTTTTTTCCCTGGAGCGTAGGAGGCTTAGGGGTGATCTTATAGAGGTCTATAAAATAATGAGGGGCATAGATAAGGTAGATAGTCAACATCTTTTCCCAAAGGTAGGGGAGTCTAAAACTAGAGGGCATAGGTTTAAGGTGAGAGGGGAGAGATTCAGAAGGGCCCAGAGGGGCAATTTCTTCACTCAGAGGGTAGTGAGTGTCTGGAATGTGCTGCCAGAGGTAGTAGTAGAGGCGGGTACAATTGTGTCTTTTAAAAAGCATTTAGATAGTGGGTACATGGGTAAGATGGGTATAGAGGGTTATGGGCCAAGTGCGGGCAACTGGGACTAGCTTAATGGTAAAAACTGGGCGGCATGGACTGTTTGGGCCGAAGGGCCTGTTTCCATGCTGTAAACTTCTATGATTCTATGCAAGATCGAGCAAAAGAGAATTGACTCGATCGTCAAATTGCCCCTTCCCCATAATGTCTCAGCCCTCCGGTCATTTTTAGGACTGGTTGGCTCCTGCCTAAACCATATCGATGGTTTCGCCACAAAAGCAGCGCCCCTATTCGAAACTCTCAAGAAGCAGGCACCTTGGGACTGGCTTCCACGGCACACAGATGCCGTGAATGCTTTAAAGAGAGCCCTCAGCACAGCCCCCGCATTACAGGTCCCAGATCCACTTTCCCCGTACGCAATCGAAGTAGCAAGCACCTGACCAATCCTTATCGGCTGTGCTGCTCCAGGAAAACGCCATGACCAATTACGCCCCGTGGCATACGCCTCACGCGTCTTAGATCCTGTCGAGCAAGGATTTTCTGCCTGCGAAAGGCACCTGCTCGCAGTTTTTTGGGCAGTACAGTACTTTGCCTACATTACAGGACTCAACCCCATCACCATTCTCACTGAACACACCCCAGCACAGCTATTATTAGATGGTTGACTTAAGGATGGCACAGTCAGCCAAATCAGCGCAGCCCGTTGGACCCTTCTTTTACAGGGACGGGACATTACAGTTAAAAGAACCAAGACCCACACTTTCCTTGCCGATAATTTGCAATATGCAGGTACCCCACATGAGTGTGAGATAATCACCACAAAACACAACACAGGCCCATTTATACCAAAGTCAGCTTCCAGGAAAACAGGTAGTACACCCCAGAGACCCCAGCCCACAGACATGTGCGCACCCCTGAATATTTATGTGGATGGCTCCTCCACAGTTTTGAATGGAAAGAGAATCACCGGTTGTGGCATTTATGTAGAGGACGCACCCTTGATGAGATTTCACTAAAGTTGCCAGGACACTTAGGCTTGCAGGCAGCCGAACTGGCAGCCATAGCGTATATTGTTGATCACCCTGATTCGTTTCTGACCCCAGCCGACATCTATTCGGACAGCTTATATGTCTGTAATAGTTTAACGGAATTCCTACCCCTGTGGGAAACTAGAGGATTCGTTTCCGCAGACGGAAAGCCCCTACCCTCAGCCCCATTACTCTGGCATATCCTAGAGACAGCTAAAGATAGGAAATACAGTATCATTAAGGTTCGCAGTCATCATCGTTCTTCACCCCCGGTAATGTTAAAGCAGACGCCCTAACGAAGGCAGATTCCAGGCATGGTTACTTTTGGAACCCCCCCCCCCCGAAAGCACCCCAGTACATGCAGTTCAGGTCTCACAGACCAACATTCAGGACCTAGCAAAGGTCCAGAAGGAAGATGAAAAACTCAGGGAAGTTTTAAAAGGAACCTTCCCAGCCCCGTACGACAAGTTTAAGAACACAATCACCACACACGACGTGTGATTTTAAAGGATGGCATTTATGTAGTTCCAGCCAGGACAGGAACCAGATTATTTGTCAGTTCCATGACAATCATGGACACCAAGGCATTGAACCCACCGTAACCCACCTCAGACCTCTCTGATGGTGGCCTGCATTAAAAGCCGATGTTCCTCACTACATTGAAAATGCTTGATCTGTGCCCAGAACAATCCGGACAGATATGCAAGAAAGGCTCAGCTTAGTCACACCGGCCCCGTTAATGGCCCCTGGAAAATTTGCAGATAGATTACATAGGACCCCTACCTCCCTGCAGAAATGGTTATAAGTATGTGTTGGTGGTCATCGACACCTTCACAAAATGGGTGGAAGCTTTTCCATCGAGAATGAATACGGCAAAACAACAGCTAAAATACCAACACAGCACATCTTTACAAGATGGGGCCTCCCACACAGTATAGAGTCCGATCAAGGCTCCCATTTTACAGGACGAGTAATGAAAAACGTCCTCACAATTTTTGGAATTTGGCAAAAGTTTCACATAGCATACCACCCCCAGTCAAGCGGCATTGTAGAGAGGATGAACAGAACTCTAAAAGCCACTCTCAGGAAAATGGTGCAACAGAACAACAGTACCTGGGATTCAGTTCTCCCATTTGCTTTAATGTTCTTAAGAAACACAGTATCCACGTTCAGAGGATACGCCCCCCACACCCTCATGACTGGATGCCCCATGAAAGGGACAGAGTATTTATTAGGACTGGATTTGGCCAGCCCCGCAGTCACCACCCTCACACATGAAAATGCTGTACAGCAGCTTATTGAGAACATAAAGGCAGCCCAACTCACCACCTCACAGCAGCTGTGAGACTTGGGACCAGGAGGAAACAAAGCAAGGCTTGTTTCGATAAAATGGTACACGACACCAAGTTTGTAGTAGGGCAGCAAGAGATGCTTTCCCTATACAACCCCAGTTCATTCCTTTCCCCCAAATTTTCCAGACTGTACTCCATTTCAGACAAAGTCAGCCCCTCGGTATACAAGATCACATATCCCAATGGCAAGTCTGCGTGGTTTCACATAAACCAGCTTAAGGCTTATGGCTCGCAGAACAACCATGCCCACCACATCTTGCTCGCAGCAGCAGCCGAGCACGCCCCGCCCACAGATGGCATATTCCTACCCTCCCCCAGCCAGTCCAGCCCGTCCTCAGACACATCTTCAACTCCACCCCCAGAGGCACGACTCCGCCTCACCCTTCCTTCAACCAGCAGCGACAGTGATAGTGAAAGCAATGACAACAGCCACAGCACACCACGTTATGATTACACCCGTGCACCAGGCCCCACTCCCAGCGAATCCGACCATGATTCCAGTGACCCCTTCGAAATCACGTACATCAAAGCCCCTGACCCAGACCCACCGTCCGACGATTACGGATTAAAACCTGGAAGCTCCAACCTCGACACACGATTCTGGCACCGAGACAATTTGTTCAGGCTCATCTGGAATGATGAGATGGACCCCAATTCGCCCCAAGCAGCTTTAGCCAAACTACTCCAGTCAAGTGTATGGCAGCCGGGAGATTATGATGACATAGAGTCTGACTCCCACCAAACAAATCCCTTTGCGACCCTGTTCGCTACTGAGCAATGAGGTGTCCAGATGATGGCAAAAAAGGAACCGGTGGAGAGATACGGTGTCCTTTCTGATGGAACCTGCACCATGTTTGTTGTATGTTTGTTCGTTTAATGTACATTTAAATGTTGTTTGTGAATTTGAAAGTTTTCATGGCCCCATGCCACGTCTTGATGCAGGCAGAACTACTCTTTTGACGTCCAATGGCTGTTAATGGAACAAGTTTGTCAACAGACAACCATTCAGAGGAACTAGTTTGTCGACAGACACCACTCATAGCTACTCTTTTGATTCGATCACGAGAGGCAGCCCCCACGACGACCACATTCTTACCCATTCTTGCCGGTCGCTCAGGCAGTGGAGAGACAGCACTGGTCCCCGCCCTGCCTGAGGACCCCCCTCTGATCAGCTACGCTCGGGTAGAGCACATACGTCACTGATCACCCATTTCTTACCCACCGCGGCCCATACGCACCCCATTTTGGCTCGTTACATTCAAAATTATTTTGTTTGTTTTTGGCAACCCTTAGGTTGCTTCCGTATGCTATTTACATCTTCAAACACTAGGATGGTAGATCGCACAGGCTGCGAGATGGCTCGCACTGTGTCAGTATTTTTCTTGGATGTCTTGTCCCAAATATTTGGTTTAAAAAAAAAATGAGGGAGTTACAGATGGTGACCAATCATAATGGGTAATTGGCAACAAAGGACAGACAGACAGGCATACGAGATCTTAAGCAAGATAATAACAGATATTACGCTTGTGTCCATAGAACTCCGGAACCTCAGGAACCCCAGAGGAAGAAAAAGAAGAAGGCAGAAACAGGGAAAGCTGAAGACAACCTTCATGTTTACCTGGATCTTAGCGGGATCCCTTCAGTTGGGCGCGGACGCTACCCCCCTGACCCCTACCACACAGGCCGTGAACGATTCCCACCCCTACCATACACTACACCCAGAGATAGTTAACCCCGAGACAGTTATCGACACCCCGACCTGGTGTGACAAGTTTATAATCTGGTATTCACTATCGTACATAGTAGAATCACTCTTAGCACTGGCGATACTCTGCAGTGTCGTGCAGACACTTAGACTCAGAAAATGGCGAAGAAGAGCCTACCGCTCTCGCACCCCGGTATACACGTTTAGGTCCCTTATTTTCGGACTTCACGAAACCCCTCACCCCCTTGAGTGAATTAAAGTGCATCCGCTTCTCTTTATGTGTGTTTTGTTCTATAAAGAAATGTAAACCTCTGTGCTTGACTGCCAAGCCAGAGAAACTTGTGTTGCTGCTATTTGTACATTTAAACTGTTGTAGAATTGTTGTTGATTGTTTGAGTGA
Organism: Scyliorhinus torazame; assembly: GCF_047496885.1. Taxonomy (NCBI): domain Eukaryota; kingdom Metazoa; phylum Chordata; class Chondrichthyes; order Carcharhiniformes; family Scyliorhinidae; genus Scyliorhinus; species Scyliorhinus torazame. Next base: position 83,345,511 of record NC_092714.1, read on the forward strand.
GGATAGTTTATTGAGGATAGTTAGAGGTTCCGTTTTTTTAATTTTGTAATGCATGCCTGAATGTCTTAGCGCCCCGTAGAGTTTTATACTGATGTATGTAAGGAAAATGATTTTAGGTAAAAATTGTGTTTCATAGGATAGGGCAGTGTAGAGCCCATGAAGAGCTTATGGGTGCCCCACTTGGTCAGAGAACGAAGATGACGCGTTAATGTGATCCTTCATGCTTCGCATTGATGATCACAAGGAAGGTCCATCTGGGATGGCCACTTCCCGATTACAAAATGGACACTTTGCAAAGATTGCAGGGAAAATGGACAATACTGAGAAAACAAGCAGGTTCAGGGTTTGTCTGTTGATTAGAGCCGCAGCTCCCAGACAAGACCAAAACAGCAAAGCCATTACCATACTAATGAGCCATCTCCGGGGACAAAAGAGTAACATTTAAGTAAACGATACCAAGGCAGACACCCCGGCGCCAGAGGAGACCAGAACAAAGCAGGCCATCGGCCACCTAGGACACACCCAGCCATCAGGGCACCCACACCTTTATTGGAGGCAATCGATAGGAACGATTGAGAAACGGCCCAATTAATTGGGGTGCAAAGCCCCTTTTGGGTATAAGAAGGATCCCCCAAGAGAGAATCGTTCTCTTAGCTCTGGCTCTCATCGAGGAGAGACCTGCCCAACAGCTGCACCAGAACAAGTAAGTCCAAGGTCAACGCACGCTACCAGACAGACGATCTTAGCTGTTCCCCTTCACCACTTCAACCCCAGCAGCCTCAGAATCGAACCACGGCCATTGATCCTCTGACTGAGTGGGCGCCCAAAGCTAAGTATAGGCTTTAGCAGTAGTGATAGTTTAGTCTGTAGTATTTGTGCATGAGTATATTTAACTGTGTGTGTAAATAAATAAGCATTGACTTTGAACCAACTAAATGGTGTATCGAGTCTTTGATCAGTATTTATTTTGAACCTTGTGGCGGTATCGAAAGATACCTGGCGACTCTAGAGCAAAACGTAATTAGAACTAAGGAAGGTGACCATATTGACCGCCATATTCAGAGCCAAATAAAGAGAAACATAAATTAGCAACAGCAGGACAGTGGGAGGAGCCAGAGTGGGGAAGGACATGGTGTACAGGTACAAGGAACCAATAGGAGGTGGAAAGGACTGACATGTAGAATGGAGCACAATATAAGCAGAGATGACAAGTGATGGTAGAAAAGTGCACAGAATAACATGATGAGGTTGAAGGGAGAGGAATGGGTGTTCAGCTCAGTGGGAATGGAAGAGAAAATGAAGATTTAAAATGTCTCCTGTACTTTTCCACCCTTCGCTGAAAGCCCTGTTTTAGTTAATTGACAATCACACTGCTTAAATAAAATACTATTATTGATTGCATGAGTGAGTACTGTAGGGAGTAGTGCTTTGAGCCTGTCAAAATCTGGGGGCTTTCTGTGAACAAAAGCCAATTTAAATTTTTTTCCATTGTTTTGAAAATTTAAAAACAAATTTCTGAAAAGGCTGAAAATATTCTGGAAGCTTTAAGCTAGGTCTTGCTTACAGTGGGGCCCAGCTATTGGAAAATGTGAATTGGTCTTGGGAAAGTTTGAGTGGGTTGAGGATGAGCAGGAAGCAGTGACTCCTGTCAAAAGCAACGAGGACTCAGGATTCTGAGTATGGGGGAAGGAGAGTGTCGATAATGGCAGTGACAGTGGGGATTCTCACGGGATAGTCCTATTGAGAATTCTCTGTATTCCTGAAGATCAACTTTGAAGTGTAATGACATATTGTGGATGTTTGAAAAAGAATCATGCATCACATGAACATGTTAATTTTATACTAGATTAGATTTATGTTTGAAAATCAAATGACCATTGTGTTCTGATTGTACACTACATTGGTAAGGATTATTGTCAGCATCACATATATAAGCCCTAGCAATAGTACTTGGCACCATTTAACATTATGAAGGTGCTTCATAAGCCTTACAGAAGGTTTCCAATTGCACTGCGGACTACCTGATTCACAAGTCTAAAGGGCCATATTCATGTTCTTTCATAGGCATGAAAGTATTCAGAAGTTAAGTAACACATGGTAGTTGAACGTACGAGTTACCATCGCAGAAGAATGAAAGACAGAAGGGATGAAAACGAGAATGAAAACAAGAAGGGATGAAAAAGAAAAAGGATGCTGAATATTGTGCTGAGCATAAAGCTGTCACAAAGGACACGTTGCTGCCCATGTTGTTGACTAGTGAGTCCCAATGGGTAAGGTGTAATCTTGAAATCAATAAGCTTCAGCCTCCACTGCGACTGCACAAGCAACTTGTGAATCTTAAAATCCTGAAATTGATTTGTAAGCTTTCGCTCCTCTCCTGAAAGCTTCTAAGATTTTTATTTAATGTATAACAGCCTTTAAATATATAATATGTGTGCCAGCTCTGAGAATGAATGATCTTATGCAAAAATGGAGGGAGACAGAAAGCAGGAATCTATAGGCTAGTTAGCCTATAATTTGTCATAGGGAAAATGCTGGAAGCCATTATTAACGATGTTATAGCTGGGCATTTGGGAAAATTCAAGATAATTAGGCAGAGTCAACATGGTTTTGTGAAGGGGAAATAATGTTTCACCAATTTATTGGAGTTCCTTGAAGCAGGCACATGTACTGTTGATAAAGGGGAACCAGTGGACGTACTGTACTTCGATTTCCAGAAGGCACTTCATAAGGTGCCACATCAAAGTTTATTGTGGAAAATGAAAGTTCATGGTGTAGGGGGAACCATACTGCGTGAATTTAAGATTGGTTCACTAACAGGAAACAGAGTTGGCATCAATGGGTCTTTTCTGATTGGCACGATGTAACGGGTGCTGTGCCACGGGGATCTTACGAGAGCTGGGAACTCAACATTTTACAATTTAAATGACTTGGATGACGGGACTGAAGGTATGCTGGCTAAATTTGCTGAAGATACAAAGATAGGTAGGAAAGTAAATTGTGAGCAGGACGTAAGAAGGTTACAAAGGGACAGAGGTTACATGAGTGAGCAAAAATCTGGCAAATGAAATATAACATGGGAAAATTTGAAATTGTCAATTTTGGCAGAAAGAATAAAAAATAAACTTATTACCTAAATGGTGAGAGATTATATAACTCTGAGATGCAAAGGGAACTGGGTGTCCTAGTGCATGAATCACAAAAGGTTGGTATACAGGTACGTTAAGTAATTAGGAAAACTAATAGAATGTCATGGTTTATTGTGAGGGGAATTGTTTACTAAAGTAGGGAAGTTACGCTCCAGGTGTACAATGCACTGATGGATTGAGTACAATACTGGCCCCCTTATTTAAGGAAATATATAAACGTGTTAGAAGCAGTTCAGAGAAGGTTTACTAGACTAACAACAGGAATGGGCGGATAGTTTTCTGATGAAAGGTTATACCATAAGACCATAAAATCTGGAAGCAGAATTAGGCCTTTTGGCCCATCAGGTCTGCTCTGCCATTCGATTATGGCTGAAATGTTTCTCATCCTCATTCTCCTGCCATCTCCCCATAACCCCTGATCCCCTTCTTAATCAAGAACCGGTCTATCTCTGTCTTAAAGACACTCAGTGACTTGGCCTCCACAGCCTTCCAATTGGTGAGGTTAGGTTTTTATCCAGTAGTTTAGAAAATAAAGAGGTGACTTGATCAAAACCTTAAGATCCTGAGGGGTATTGACAGGGTGGACAGGGAGAGGATATTTTCTCTTGTTGCAGAATCTAGAACTGGGGGTCATTGTTTAAAAATAACGGGTCGCTCACTTAAGACCAAGATGAATGCTGGAATTCTCTGTCCGTTGCTGGGGGAAGGGATCTCCGCCCATGTGTTTCCCGCCTGCGTGGGTGGCTTTAATGAGAATTCCCATTGACAGCGGTGTGAGTCGAGAATACGAACACCAGTGAGTACCCCCCCCCCCCCCCCCCCCCCACCCCCGGAGGGAAACACATGACTAGGAAACCAGAGAATCCTGCCTGCAGAGACATGTGCCGGGATTCTCCAAAATCCCGGCCAAATGTTGACGACACCGTAAAAGCCGGCGCGAGCGACATCGGTGTCAGTGGGCCTCCAGGCCCAGTCATTCTCCCCTTCCTCGGGGGCTAGAATGGCGCCGGAGTGCTGTGTGCTGCTCCAGTGCCGAAAGCCGGCCCTATACGGCCGGTGCGGGTCCACGCATGCGAGCCATGGCCGTCTCCGCGCCGTCCCCGGGCAACATGGCGGAGCCCGACAGGGGCCCGGCACAGAGGAACATAGGCCCCCCCCCGGAATGAGCTCGCAGAGGTCCTGCCAGGTAGGGCCATATGTAAACCACGCCGGCGGAACTCGGCGGGCACTTGGCCCGTCGAGCGCGGAGAATCGTCCCGGAGGCCGCTTTCAATGGCCCCTGACCGGCGCCGCAGTGACTGCATGGGCGTGATTGCCGTTGATTCTCCAGTCGGCAGTGCGGCGTGGCAGGATTCTCGCGCCCTCCTGCCGATTCTCCGACCCGGCGCAGGCTCGGAATATCCCGGCCATGTTTTCTCAGTGGGTCGTGAGTCTTTGTAACTCTGTTCCTCAAAAGGCACCGGAAGCAGAATCTTTGAATATTTTTAAGGCAGAGCTAGGTAGATTCTTGATTAACAAGGAGGTGAAAGGTTATTCAGGGTAAGGAAGAATGTGGGGTTAAGGTTACACCGAGATCAACCATGACCTTATTGAATAGTGGAGCAGGCTCAAGGGGTCGAGTGGCCTACACATCCTAATTCATATGATTGTATGATCAAAAACGACAACAGTGAAATTTTGAAGCAATGTTACAAAGGTAAAACTAAACAAAAACAATAAAGGGTGAATTTCTATCTGGGTTTTCTGCTTGAACACAATCATTTCACCAGAAAAGTCATGAAAATGCCATGACTTTTTCTTCCTGGGGTTTCAATTACTCTTCTGCTACAATTGTGGTGGAAAAATGAAGGAATCCCTGTGGAAACTCAACTCCCCACAATCTTAGCATTAGAAATAAGAGCAAAAAGTGACAAAATATATAGCAGGCCTGTAAACATTTAGTGTCATGGAAAGAGCTATTGAGGTAATTTAAAAAAACATTCCTTTCTTAGTGTTCCATCAAACAATAGTACTTCCAATTTAATAAAAGATTAAGGACTAAATGGTATGTTATATCATAATTGCAAGATTAGAGGATATCAGTGTAAAATTAGTAAGCTTTTGCAGCATGGACAATAACATCTCCCCCACCCCCCCTCCCCACCCAACCCTGCTCCCACCCCACCCCCCACTGCTCCAGAAAATAAACTCATGGATTCTCCGTCCCGCCGTGCCAGATTTTTGATTCAGCACGCCAGTGGGGTGCTCGGTTTCGCCTGCTGATCAATGGGGTTTCCCATTGTGGGGCAGCCCCATGCCGTCAAGAAACCCCCGGGCTGCCAGCAAAACGGAGCATCCTGACGGCGGAGAATCCATCCTATGGAATTGATTCTCTCAAAATAGCAGAGTTACTTTGGTTATCTCCTGCTAAGATATATGAATATCTGGTTCAAGTGAATTGACCAGTATACAGAATAATTTTGTCATAAGAAGTCAAGTGTAGTGATATTCAGATATCAATATACTTGATCAATGTATGTGAATGTATGTAGTCATTTCAACACTAGATGTCTCACAGTCAGATACTATAAGAACTGGGGGAGGCGATTTTCCCAAATGGAGCCCAAGTGTTTGCACCGTCGTGAACGCCGTCGCGTTTCACGACGGCGTGAACTGGGCCTGGGTACAACTGATTCTGTCCCCACAGTGGGCCAGCATGGTGCTGGAGCAGTTCACGCCGCTCCAGCCTCCCTTCCCGGCGGCAAATGTGCACCGCGCCAACCCGCGCATGCGCGGGGGACTTCTTCTGCGATCCAGCCCCGACTCAACATGGCGTCGATGTTAGGGGCCGGCCATGCAGGAAAGTAGGCCAGGGTGGGCCCCGATCACGGGCCAGACCCCATCGTAGGCCTCCCCCGGGGACGGAGCCCTTCGCCCCCTCCCACAGGCCATGCCCGCGACCGTTTGCGCAGAGTTCCCGTTGGCGGTGACCAGGGGTGAACGGCACCGGTGGGACTCTGTCGTATTCATGCGGCCGCTTGGCCCATCCGGGCTGGAGAATCGTCGGCCCTGCCGATTTCAGCGGCCCGCGGCCAGCGCCGCGCCAACTGCGCCGGCGTAAATAGCGCCAATTCTCCGCACCTCGGAGAATCGCGCGCCGGCTTCGTGGCGCGATTGCAGTGATTCTACGGCCCAGAGCGGGGCTCAGAGAATCACCCCCTGGATTCCCGCCTTTTCTAAGTCAGATGATGATGCAGATGATGTGTTTCAGAACAGTGAACAAGCAAGGCATATAATAGCTAGAGTGAGAGAAGTTATAATTGTTATAGTTATCTGGATTGTACTTCATTTCTTTATTGCTAGTTTAGTATTGTGTAAAAGGACTCACAGTTTATTATTTTGTTACTCATTAAATAGTTCATCTTTCAACAAGAAGACTATTGGTCATTTTATCATCCTGGTTGATTCAAGAGTATTGTGTATATATTATATAAGTCATTATTTAAAATATACCATTAAGTACTGTAATAAAAACAGAAAAGACTGGAAAAATTCGGTAGGCCAGGCACCATCTGTGGAGAGAGATTTCGGGACTGTGACCTTTCACAATACTATCAGGAACACGTTGGATACCTGGGGTGGGATTCTCCGTCCCGCCGCACCAGTAACAGAGAATCCCAACAGCAGAGAATCCAGCCCCAGGTCTATTGAATTAGTGGCATATTTTCTTCAAGGCACCGTTCTTGGTTCCTGTTCCCTGCTCCACTGTTAGACTCGTGTCCACTGCTGGTCTGCACTCTACTGGTGTTAAATAGTCTTATATTGCATTCACAGCATGGAGACAGGCCAGCCAGCCTAATAGCTCCACATTGGTATTTACATTTTACTTGCGTCTCCTCTCATCATACTTTGTCCAACCACTTCAACATATCCATCTATTCGTTTCTCCATTAGGTGTGCATCTAGTTTAACCATAATTGCATCTGATGCTAGTTGCTTCAACATATTTTGTTCTGAATTTCACATTCAAACTACTCTAATCGAACAAGCTTCTCATGAATTCCCTTGTTTACAATTCCTAATTCAGGCCTCCATTATAACGAGGAACACCTTCTCTCATCAACCCAATGAAATCTTTTTACAATCATAACATTTCAATCCAGTCACACCATAGTCCTTTTCTTAAAAGAAGGAGCCTCAGAATGTTCACTCTGTCTTGGTAGTGTCACGACCAGGTGAGGTGGAGTAAGTTGGCTCCCATTCTACTTGGTCCCCTCAATTGTTCACAATAAAGGTTTTAATTCCCTGCCGGTGGATCTCACTTCGTCACAGTTTGTAGGTAATTCCTTGCAATTCTGGTATTATTCTGATCAATTTTATTTGCACTCTCCCAGAGGCTCTATATTGTTTTTAAAACATGGTGACCAGAACTGATTGGAATGCTGTGTAATCTAACCAAGTTCCACAAGTTTAAGATGCCCCCTCTGATTTTCAGTTTTCTCTCTCTCTAGAAATGTTCCCCAGCCTTTTTTATGACCCTATTAACTTGATTTGTGTATCTGTACTCCCAGATCACTCTGCTCTTCTACTTCATTTACTCTTAAGTATGATGTGGACTCCTTATTCTTTCTGTTAAAATGTATAATCTAGTAGTTGTCCATATTGAAGGTCATTTGCTGCATGCTGCAAGTTTATTACTGTCGCTCTGTATTTTGTCACTGCTCCTCAGTGTCAACTCCACCCCCAATTTGGTGTCATCTGCTCTCTTAAATTTTGAAGTTGTATTCCTGATTCCTGAATCCAAATCATTTGTGTAAATGATGAACAATAGCGTTCCCAACACTGGTCCCAGCGTAACCTTTTTTTATTCTCTCATGGGACGTGGGCATCGCAGGCTGGGGCAGGTTTTATTGCCCATCCCTAATTGCCCATGAGGAGCAGTTAAGAGTCAACACCATTGCTGTGGATCTGGAGTCGCATGTAGGCCAGAGCAGATAAGGATGGCAGATTTCCTTCCCTGAAGGACATTCGTGAACCGGATGGGTTTTTACGACAAACGACAATGGTTTCATTGAAAAAAAATCTTTTATTCAAGGCAGTAAACAAACAAAAGTAAAAGAACAACCAAACAACATTATAAACAACTAACACCCACTCCCCCCCCCCCGCTCCCCTAATACTGACCCCTTCTCCCATCCCGCATTCCCCATTTAACCCCTTTACCAATCCTCCCCCCCCCCCCTCCCCCCACTGACCCCTCAAACTTCCTTAAAGAAATCAACAAACAACTTCCATCTCCAAGTGAACCCATCCGCTGACCCCCTCAAGATGAATTTGACCTTCTTAAGCCTCAGGACCTCTGCCAGGTCACTGTGTCACAACCCATTATTCGACTTATTAATTCAGATTTTCTTTAACAAATTCAAATTGCACCAAGTGCAGTAGCGGGATATGACATTGGATCCCCAGAGCATTACTCTGGGTCTCTGGTTTACTAGTCCAGTGATAATACCACTATGCCACCGACACCCCCCCCCCCCCCTCCACGCCCCCCCCCTCTCTCAACGCCCCCATAGCAGGGTGTCCTCGCTTAGGAGGGTGGGAGGTAATGCCCATGTGTGCTGGGGGTGACATTGCACTTGCGAGATGTGGGGTGCGGGGAACCTCAAGTTCACCTAGAGTTTGGGGCACCCATTCAAAATGTGGCCCTATCTCTTAGGAGTCGCCAGCGAGTTCAGTGTTGAAAAAATGTCTTAGTGCGGGCTAGACGTGGGAGAAATTCCCCAAGGGCCAGAAAAATGACTAATTGTGCTCAGATAACGGTGTAGATCCTACCCGAAAAGCCAGTGAGAGATACCCCTCCAAATTCGCCCAAAATGATGCACCAAAATTTTTGGGTTGAATCGTACCCATTGTGTCTACTGCATAATACTTATCTACCCTTTCAAAGAAATTAGTAAGGTTAGTTAAGCTTGACTTTACTTATTTGAATCCACGCTGTCTACCCTTGATTATATTCAATTAGATATTTTCCTATTCCATCTTTCAATAATCTTTTCTATTGCTAACATTACGCTAACTGGTGTCTAGTTCCCAGATTTGTTCTAACTTCCTTTTTAAACATTAGAATCATGTCAGCATAATCCAAAAGAAATCACTGATTAGCTACAGGCTCGACCACAGTGATATTATTTAGCCATAGGTTTTAAGATTATATTCTTGGGGATCATTAAGCCACTTGTTATAATTTAGTTTTTTTTTAAAAAGCGTCCAGGTAATACACGTAAGATAATGGATATTTCACATATTTATTTACTTAACTTATCAGAGTGGAACATTATTGTTTGTCTCTTTCACTAAAGTTCAGAATTTTGGCATGAATCTTCAACACAATATTTTTCAGTGCAGCGTCTAGACTTTCGTCAGTTGTAAGCAACGCTTTGCATTTATCAGAGTGACGCTGAAAGTGACACAATAAAATATGCCAGATGTGCCCCTGCTCTTCATCCAAAACACATCCAAATGCCGCTTGCCCTTTGCTATGATAAACCCTACTGCAGCTGCTCTTTACTGGATGGACTTGCTTTCTTTAACAATGCCAAAGTCGTTCTTCGAATTGCTCTCGTTGACCATGATTATCCAGCTACACTCCTCACAATGTTACGAGAGTTTCCACGATACTGAGATTCACTGTTTTGTACACCATTTTAGCAAATAGCCAATGAGCAGTTATGGAAAATTCATGCAATCAAAAATCAGTCAGACATTCTGCTTATCTTATATTTTACCAATAATTGCAAAACAAGGTTGAAGTACATAGAATCCCTACAGTACAGGAGGAGGTCATTCGGCCCATCGAATCCATACAAACCCTCCAGAAGAGCTCTCTCTACCTGGGACCACTCCCCCGTAAACCCGTAGTGATCATGGCCAATCCACCTAACCTGCACATCTTTGGACTGTGGGCGGAAACCAGAGCACTTGGAGGAAACCCAAGCAGACACTGGGGGAACGTACAAACTCCACACAGACAGCAATCAAACTTGGATCCCTGACTCTGTGAGGTAGCAGTGCTAACCACTGTGTCTCCATGCTGCCCTTATATACATATTTTGAGGAAATGTGTATTGAGATTGTAGAGCCAACGATGGTGTTGATTATTTAGTTACTGTATATTATCACCCATTAGTCACAGGTGATTAATGGATAATGTATTAAACAACACTCCAATAGACCAAGTGAAGAATTGGGTTACTTGAATTCGCAACAGTTATTCCTACTTGTGAGTGATGGATCTTCACTAGTTGCGTACATTTTTTCTTGTTAGTGCACCTAATTAAGACCTATTTTTGCATTTTCGCTTTGATCAGCAATTTTCACTTATAAATTATTTTAGTTTGAAGTTAATTAAACAATACTACCGAAAAAGCACTTTGGATAAGCACTTTGGATAAGTATTTTGCATAGGTGCTGATGGTAGAATGTTGAAAGGTGTGCAGACAATATAGAACTGCTAACCTTGGCATCACTCATGGGAACACATCTACTACCTAAGGACCAACAACTTAGTATTTTCTTCAGGGTTAAAGTAAAGTCACCATAGTCCCAGATGATCATAGGCTGCTCTCTTTGAGAGAGAGTTGACTGGTGGTGATTTAACCTGAGGCGAGGGGCAGGTCGAGGAGGTAGGGCCTTCATGAATAATCTCAGCCAGTAAGGGTATTGAACCCATGCCTCGCTCTGCATCACAAACCAGCTGTCCAGCCAACTGAGTACAGTGCCGCACATAATATCTGTAACTATCCAAAGAGAAAGTAGTGCCATTTAGCGAACCCATGCTAGAAGAGGAATTCATAGTGAGTGGAACCATGACCTTGATGTTTTTGTTGTTTCAGGGTCATTCCAACTGGAAACAAAATTTGATAGGTGTGAGTTGCGCTTTTCTGTAGGTTTGTGTCCACAAGACTTTGCTTAAGTACAAGCTGCAGTATATACACCTCCGTATTGAGCCACAACGGCAGACATCTGTACAGCAAAGTTTCTTTTGATATTGCCATTTCCCAAAAGATGCAGACATCAGCAATTGAATAAACATGATCATTTGAGCTCCATCTGGCTAAGCCACATCTTACAGAAAAAATATTAAAGAATCTGCATTTATATAGCAACCTCATCATTATCACATAGGTTAAAACATTTCACATGCAGAAGTGTTTAGGTGGGAAATGCATAAACAGTTTCTCATCCTCTACATTGAACCCATAACTCTTGTATCCTGCGACAGTTCAACATTGAAGCAATTTTTCACAGTCATAGAAAACTACACGGTTGGCTGCTACTGAGGGATTCTGGCTATCCTCTTCAATCTTGGATGATGACATCATTAACCAGCAAGTTCGCAGAGTGTTACACGGAGGCTTATGTTAACACAGAGGTACTCTCAAAACAGTGTTTTGGGTTAATGTATGTTCCAATAAGAATGTGCAAAACAGTGGTGTATGCTTCTTGATATCACTATTGAGAGAGGCAGCAGCACATGGGACCTGATGAAATGTCGTCACTCGGGGCAAGCGGGACAAAAAGAGATCAGGTTATCTCTATCAGAAGGTAATCAGCAGTGTCAATAGTTAATTGTCATGTTCTTCAGCTGAGATCCTACTGGCTACTGTTAACATGTCTCCGGGTAATGATGACTTTTTGTGTTCTGCAGCTCTCAGGAAAGGTATGCCACTTCATTTGAGGTGGTGACTTGCAGATGTTTGCCATTCATCAAAGGGAATAAGATGGTGCTCAACTGATTTTCTGCAGTTTGCCTGTTAAGTGACTAATCTTCCTGCTGTCAGTAAAGATCAACATGTTAACTTCCCCAGAAATTAGCGTGAATATGTCACACATGTTGGCTGTAAACATGGAACTGTTGAGGGTGTGTGCTCCGGGGTGGCCATTATACACACTAATTCTACATATTAATCTTCTGTGTTAAGATCCTTTTTCATTATTGCTTTATCTAATTCTTTATCACCTCAGGAAGGAGCTGCGCTCCAAAAGGTAGTGATTTGAAACTGTTATAACCTGCCTGCTAACCATTGGCTGGGGACTAATGACAATCCCACAATCCTGTGGGAGTATGAGCTTCCCCAATGAGGAGGGCGGAGAAATCATTAGCAGACTCCCTGTATAAATAAAGCTGGCCAGTTTGGAACCAGCAGGAAGAAGTAAGCAGCAAGCGAGGTTGCTGCTGTTGTGTATCTATATGTTATTGTAAATAAATGTTATTTCTTTGTATCCTTGAAACTCGTGCTGGATTCTACGCAACGCTTGCAGGTGGACTCTCGTTCACAAAATTAGATAGGAGTCACGCCTACCTATAGTTGGAGCTGGACCCTGCCTCCCGACCATATGTAACGATTAATACACACGCCTGTATGAATATACACGTTTGCCCTTTGGAGTATCCTCTGCCTGCGCTATTTTTCAATGCGTTATGGAGGGCATTTTGAGAGGTTTACCGTGTGTCGCTGTCTACTTAGATGACGTTTTGATCACAGGGACGTCGGAGCAGGAACATTTGGAAAATCTGGAGGCTGTCCTTAGACGCTTTTTGGAGGCTGGAGTCCGTTTACGTCGCACAAAGTGCGTCTTTCAGGCGAACGAAGTAGTCTACCTGGGTTATCGGGTGGACCGCGAAGGTTTGCATCCCTTCGCAGAGAAGGTGCGCGCGATTCAACAGGCCCCCGCCCCGACTGACACTTCACATCTTCGTTCTTTTCTCAGCCTCGTAAATTATTACGGGAAGTTCCTCCCCAATCTGGCAACTACGCTGGCCCCGTTGCATCTTCTGCTAAAGAAAAATCACACCTGGGTTTGGGGTCAGCCGCAAGAAACCGCTTTCGTCGTCGTCTGGGTTACTGACCCACGATGATCCTGGAAAGCCTTTGCTCGTCACATGTGATGCATCCCCGTATGGTATTGGGGCCATCCTGTCCCATAAGATGGAGAACGGGGCCGAGCGGCCGATAGCTTTCGCCTCCCGCACATTTTGACTGCAGCGGAAAAAAAGTACGTGCAGATCGAGAAGGAGGGCCTGGCAGTGGTCTTTGCGGTGAAACGTTTCCACCAGTACGTGGATGGCCGCCACTTCACTATCGTGACTGATCATAAGCCTCTGCTGGGACTTTTCAGAGAGGATGGGCCAATACCGCCCATTGCTTCCGCACGGATCCAGCGCTGGGCTTTGTTGCTTGCTGCATACAAGCATTCTCTGGAGCACAAACCAAGAACGCAGATAGCGAATGCCGACGCACTGAGCCGATTGCCTTTATCGACCGGCCCTATGTCGACCCCCACGACCGGTGAGGTGGTTGCAACCCTAAATTTTATGGACACCTTGCCTGTCACGGCATCACGGATCCGTGAGTGGACCCAGATGGAGCTAGTCCTGTTAAAGGTTTGGCACATAGTCCTGTATGGTGGGCAGTATAGACAGCTCCCAGGCGAGTTGCGGGCATTTTCCTCCAAGCTGTCAGAATTTAGCGTGGAAGACGGCATCCTCTTATGGGTGACGCGTGTGATTGTCCTGGAAAAAGGACAGGAGCTGATACTAAGAGACTTGCACAATGGGCATCCAGGTGTGACCAAAATGAAAATATTGGCCCGGAGTTATGTTTGGTGGCCAGGCCTTGACGCCGACATTGAGAAGGTGGCTCAAAACTGCTCCATTTGTCAGGAGCATCAGAAGCTTCTGCTGGCCGCGCCCCTACATCACTGGGAATGGCCAGGGCGGCCTTGGGCGCGCTTGCATGCAGAATTCGCCGGTCCTTTTCAAGGATCCATGTTCCTTTTATAAATCAACGCCCAGTCTAAATGGCTAGAGGTGCATAAGGTGCTAGGCACAACGTCCTGCGCAACAATTGAGAAGATGAGTTTGTCTTTTAGTACACATGGCCTCCCCGAGGTGCTGGTCACAGATAACGGCACTCCATTCACCAGTGAGGAGTTTGCGAGGTTCATGAAGATGAACGGCATACACCATATCCGCACTGCCCCTTACCACCCGGCTTCAAATGGGTTGGCGGAGCGCACAGTGCAGACATTCAAACGAGGCCTAAAGGAGCAGTCTTCCGGGTCAATGGACACGAGACTGGCTTGCTTTTTGTTTTCGTATAGGACCACCCCCCATGCGGTGACTGGGGTAGCTCCCGCAGAACTCCTAATGGGCCGGAGACTTCGCACCCGCCTTAGTATGGTTTTCTCGGACATTGGCGCAAAAGTACGCCGCACAGAAGAACGGTAGGGACAGGGTTTTTCTCGGCATTGGCCGATTCGGCAGTTTGCGCCCGGTGACCCAGTGTTCATTCGCAATTTTGCTGGTGGTGCCCAGTGGGTCCCTGGCGTAATCCTTCACCAAACGGGCCCTATATCTTACCAGGTGCAAGCCCAGGGTCGTCTACAGCGCAAACATATCGACCACGTTCAGTCCAGAAGACTATCCCTTCCAAAGATTCCCCGCCCCCGGAGCTCATTTCTACAGCCGCAGAGACCAGAGACAATGGAAAGTAGTCCTCACAATCTTCCTCTGGTGCCTCACTCAAAGCCTGCGCAGGTTGTTACAGAACCGCGTGGAGATAGAGACACCGAGATGACAGAGGCAGCAGACTCTGACTCTGAGATGGAGACACAGGACGCATGAGAGGGGGAATCCTCGGGCCCACGGGCCGTGGTTGTACAACCGTTACGCCGTTCAACACGGAAGCGCCGGTCTCCGTCTCGTTACACGCCGCCCGATCCAGCGCCTCGTGCAAATGGTGTCCGGCCTGCGGCAAAACGAGTCCGACGCCCTCCTTCGCCAGGGTCTTTGGTGGATTCCTTGGACTTTGGGGAGGAGGGATGTTATAACCTGCCTGCTTACAATTGGCTGGGGACTAATGACAATCCCACAATCCTGTGGGAGTATGAGCTTCCCCAATGAGGGGGGCGGAGAAATCATTAGCAGACTCCCTGTATAAATAAAGCTGGCCAGTTTGGAACTAGCAGGAAGGAGTAAGCAGCAAGCGAGGTTGCTGCTGTTGTGTGTATATATATGTTATTGTAAATAAATGTTATTTCGTTGTATCCTTGACACTCGTGCTGGATTCTTCGTGGCCCTCACAAAAGAAACAAACCTGTTGGAATTTAACCTGGTGTTGTAAGACTATTTACTGTGCTCACCCCAGTCCAACGCCGGCAGCTCCACATCATAATTCAGGGCTACCCCACCTCCTTTTCTAAAAGTGAAATAATCTGAAAGATTCAGTTCACAACCCTGGGACCACATCACAGTAGATTAAAGCAATATGTCCCAATTTGTGCCATTAATTATTCTATCTTCTTTTGGTTGCTTCCAGATATAGCGTCTATAATTTTAACATTTTACTGCTTTTTCCCCTGATGTGACCTTGGTTCCAAGTATCCGATTACCCTTGTAAAACTTTCAGGAGATAGATTTAGGCTCTTTTCATGGTCACTAAATGCCCACTTAAGTGTCAAAGATGGCATTCATAGAAGTGTGTGCATGCACACCTGTTGGCCACAGGTAGCATGCAGAGCAAACAAATAATGCAACCAATCAGCAAGCAATGCTGAATTGATGTCAATTTTGCTACTTTGGAGCTCCACACTGTGCAGCTGCCTTAACCTTGTGCAGCTAAACATCATGCCATGCAAGGACACCCCACCAGCACTATTTAAAGTGATTAGGAATTACTCACAGGTTATTTTCTGCATTATTGCTGTTGGCTTTGGTTGCAATTCTATGCAGTTTGGGTGCCCACAATATTTGATTTAACATGTTAATATTAAGCAAGGAAAGGTGCATCATTGCTGATGTACTTACATGCTGACTTTCTGTCCAGCCAATTGCTGCCAGGTAGACTAACAAAGTAAGCCTTCCGCTTGCAAGATTGGAAGAATAAGGAGGGGCCATAGAGAGCAGGACAAGATGCTAGAGGAGGGAGGAGCAACAGGGAGGGTCTTGGCAAGAGTGCATATCCATCTGAGGAGCATCAGTGATGACCAATGCTTGAAAAGGGATCGTTGGTGAACTGCCACCTGGTGGAGCCATAACTCCAACCTCCCAGCAGGATAAGGACTCTATTGCCTGCAGCTATCAAGCATCTGATGCTTTGTACTTCTATGCATCTGTCTCATTCCATGCTGCTGTTGGAGATAGAAGTAAAATCTCTCAGATTGCAGTACACCTGTTACATAAGGGAAGTCATTGATGCTGTCTATACAAAGAGAGATAGCTTCATTTCATTCTGTCTTGCCAGCATCAAACAGATAGAGCGAGCACAAGGATTGAGAGTGTCATAATATACACCAGTATATCATGGTGCAGACACATACTGATGGACACACAGTGGGACCAATCAACACACACAACACCGCATCCAATCACCAGTGAGAGCACATGCACGAAAAAGACAGGGGGCATCAGAGTTCCCGCTCAGTCGAGTTGCAGCTGGCTAGGAGGACAGAGCTCACAGCCTGTAACACAGACATTCACCATGTGCTGAGTGCATCGACTGGTTAGGACAAGGCAAAGGTCTTTAGTTAAAGCTAGTATCGTGTTAACCCACAGTCTGAGTATGTTTAAACAGTTAATGATTCAATAAAATAGTGTTGCACTATTTCAAGTGTTGGTGACCTGTATGTGATCCAATCATTGGGTCCACCACCCCGCAGGAGCATGTCAGTCGCCTCCAGTGCATGTTCAAACGCATAGGTGAGCAGGGCCTACACCACAACAGAGTCAAATGCTTGTTTGGTCAAATGGAACTCAAGTTCCTAGGGGACCACATCTCCCAGTTGGGTATGCGGCCGGATGCGGACAAGGTGGCTGCTTTCACAGCCATGAAAACGCCAGAGAACAAGAAGGCGGTCCTCCGATTTCTGGCCATGGTCAACTTGTTCGGGAAGTTCATCCCTCACGTCGCCTCTCATTCCACGGCTCTCAGGAACCTGGTCAGGAAGACGACAGACTTCCAATGGCTTCCTGCCCACGAGCGTGAATGGAGAGAACTCAAAACCAAACTCACCACGGCCCCGGTCTTAGCTTTCTTTGATCCAGCGAAAGAGACAAAAATTTCGACCAATGCCAGCCAATCCGGCATTGGGGCAGTGCTCCTGCAACGCGATGTGGCCTCATCATGGGCCCCCGTTGCATATGCATCATGCACCATGACCCCCACGGAACAGCGCGACACGCAGATAGAAAAGGAGTGCCTGGGCCTTTTGACCGGTGTCGTCAAGTTTCACGATTATGTGTACGGCCTTCCTCAATTCACCATCGAGACCGACCATCGCCCGCTGGTCAATATAATACAGAAAGACTTGAACGACATGACGCCTCGCCTCCAGCATATCCTGCTCAAGCTCTGGCGATACGACTTCCAGCTGGTATGCACCCCAGGCAAAGACCTCATCATTGCCGACGCTCTCTCCAGGGCAGTCAACACTCCGTGTGACCCAATGGGATTCGTCTGCCAGGTTGACACCCATGTGGCCTTCGTGGCCTCCAATCTACCTGCCACGGATGAAAGCCTTGTCCAAATAAGCCACGAGACGGTGCCTGACCCTTTGCTACAGCGTGTCATGCGCCACCTAACAGACGGGTGGCTCAAGGGCCAATGCCCACAGTTCTATAACGTCAGAGATGATCTGGCGGTAGTAGATGGTGTTCTCCTGAAACTGGACCGCATTGTCATCCCACATAGCATGCGCCAGCTCGTCTTGGAACAGCTACACGAGGGCCATCTTGGCGTGGACAAGTGCCGCCGACGGGCCTGAGAGGCAGTGTACTGGCCCGGCATCAATGACGACATAGCCAACACAGTGCTCAACTGCCCCACATGTCAGCGCTTCCAGCCAGCCCAACCACGTGAGACCCTACAGCCCCATGAGTTGGTCACGTCCCTGTGGACCAAGGTGGGCATCGACCTGTTCCACGCACTGGGCAAGGACTATGTCCTGATTGTAGACTACTTTTCAAACTACCCGGAGGTGGTACGTTAACACAACATCACATCGTCTGCAGTCATCCGTGCCTGTAAGGACACCTTTGCTCGACACGGCATCCCACTCACTGTGATGTCAGACAATGGCCCCTGCTTCGCAAGCCAGGAATGGTCTAACTTTGCCAGGAGGTACAACTTTGTGCATGTGACATCCAGTCCCCTGTACCCCCAATCCAACAGCAAAGCGGAGAAAGGTGTCCACATAGTCAAACGGCTCCTCTGCAAGGCTGCCGATGCTGGGTCCGATTTCTACTTCGCCTTGCTGGCCTATTGCTCGGCCCCACTGTCCACTGGCCTGGCGCCAGCCCAGCTGCTCATGGGTCGCACCCTGAGGACAACGGTGCCTTCCACTCATGTCCCAGACCTCGACCACGTCCCAACGAATGCAACTGTCTCGTGCACAGCACAAGGCGGCTCATGACTCCCGTGCAGCTGATCTCCCTGCTCTGGCTCCAGATGACAACGTCCGTATCCATCTTCCGCATGGTGGCTGGTCTGCAACTGCTGTGGTTCTTCGGCAGGTGGCTCCCCGCTTGTTCCTGGTTCATCTACCGGATGGCTCCATTCTGCACCGCAATCGACGTGCCCTTCGTCTCGTTCCACGCTCGCTACGTGATCCTCCACCATTGCCACGCCCTCCTGTTGACCCTGACCTGGACAATGCAGAGATTCCGGTCACTCTGCATCCTCCTCACTCTGACGCAGTCCAGCCCGCTCCTCAGCCGGCGGCTCCTGACCCACCCTTCAGGCGGTCAACCAGAATTCATCACCCACCTCAGAGACTTAATTTGTGAACTTCATGGACTTATGGACTTTCTGATTTGTTCTGTTCTTCCGTTGAATCATTCAATTGGTTTGTATATAGTGTTTATCTCGTTATTCTTGTGACATACTGTTTTTCTGCACCAGGCAACTTCCCATGTAAATAGCTTAGTTTTCATGTACATAGTCCTGTAAATATTTCGCACACACGTAGTCAGGAACATTCACCATACACTATTTATTGCCACGCAGGTACATTTTTTAGAAAAGGGGGGATGTCATAATATATACCAGTATATCATGGTGCAGACGCACACTGATGGACACACAGTGGGACCAATCAACATACACTACACCGCAGCTAATCACCAGTGAGAGCACACACACTATAAAGACAGGGGGCATCAGAGTTCCCACTCATTCGAGTTGCAGCTGGCTAGGAGGACAGAGCTCACAGCCTGCAACACAGACATTCACCATGTGCTGAGTGCATCGACTGGTTAGGACAATGCAAAGGTCTTTAGTTAAAGCTAGTATCGTATTAACCCACAGTCTGAGTATGTTTAAACAGTTAATGATTCAATAAAATAGTGTTGCACTATTTCAAGTGTTGGTGATCTGTATGTGATCCAGAACACTCAACACATCAGTGAGGTTGGTGGAAAGTGCCTTTGATCGAATGCACATTGCTTTCATATGCCTCACATCAGCTCTGCCATGTGCTTTAACCAAGAAATGTAATATGCAACTGGTTTGCGGCCAGAGACAGCATAGTATGCAGGTCAATGCATGATATTCTGACAGCAAGCATCACAATGTACTCATTCTGTGATGGTCATCTGTGCCAGCTATATTCCAATCACTATAATAGTCCAAAGGGTGGCTACTGATGACATGGCACATGACTCTGGTCTGCTACCCACCTACGCATCACAGCAGGCATACGACAGACTGACTTCCGATGGCAGCCAGGGAGTGAGTGGTCGCACACAGGGCAGCTCCGGCTCCAAGGTGTAGAATTGATCTCTTTTTCCCGGAAATGGGAGAATTTTGAGGGGGCAGTGTAGTGGAAGGTGTGGAGGAGATGATCCCCCCCCCTCCACGAGTGGCATGTCTGCTGGCTATCAGACCCGGCAGAAGAAGGTGAAAGACCTGGCCAAGGAACTGAAAGAGGCCTATGGCACAGCAGCAATTGGAAAATGGCGGAAGGGAAGGGTTGATGCAGGTTGGAAAACCCCAGATGGAACAGTTGATGCCATTTGTTAGAGATGTGCTTTGCCAACAAAGAAAGAAAATGCAGGGAGACCGATCGAAGGCTATCAAAGGAAAGGTTACATCCATGGAAGGCTCGATGGAGAGGGTCGAGAAGTGTTTGGAGGCACAGGGGTCACAGATCCGGGAGATGGAGAGGGTGATGTCGGACCACAGTGATCAAGTGGTGGCATTGGAGGCAGAGGTGGGGCTCCTGGGGGACCTATGCAAGTCGTTAAGGGCAAAGGTGGAAACGCAGGAGAGCACATCCAGAAGGCAGAACCTGTGTATTGTCGGCCTGCGTGAAGAAGTGGAAGGCATGAGTGCCATGAGATATGTCTCAAGGATGTTCGCAGGTCGGGTGGTGGAGGGGATGCTGGACAAAGCCCCATAGGTGAATAGAGCACACAGGTCTCTAAGGCAGAAGCCAAGAGTGGGGGAGCCACCACTGGCGGTGATTGTAAGGCTCTACAAGTTTGTGGAAAAGGAAAAGATCCTGCTGTGGGCCAGGGAGAACTGGAACTGTGAATGGGAGGGAACAAGGTCTGAATATACCGACATTGGAGTGGAGCTGGAAAAAAGGCTTGCTGGGTTCAACAAGGCCAAGGCGGCTCTCTGTCGATGGCAGATTAGGTTTGGGTTGCTGTACGCGGTGAAACTGTGGATGACTTTCGAAGGCTGGGAGCACTATTTTGAAACCCCAGGAGGCCAATTACTTTATTAAAGAGCATAAACGGGGGCAGAACTGAATTTTGATGGGAGACGGAGGAGTTCGGAGGACATGGGTATTGTGGGGGTTGGAGGGTGGGGGGACTTTTCTTTCTTCTCAGGTGGGAGGATTTTGTTGGGACAACTATTTGTTGAGGGGTAATAAGTTTGTAAAGGGGTAATAAGTTTGTAAGGGGGCAACTGCCCCTCACTCCTGCCGCCTGTGGTGGTGTTTATTTTTTGGAGGAGGTGACCTTTGGTTTTGGATGTGTCTTTGTTTGAGTGGGGGAAGGCCATGGGGAGCTGTTTACACAGATCAAGGAGGAAATGGTGAGGGGAGGGGTGGAGAGGTAGATAGGAGGAGCCTTCGGACAGAAGCTGCCACGCTGGCATGTAATGCTGATGAACATGCATTGTTTGGGTGGGGGAGATGGAGATGAGATGTAGCAGGGTTGGAGGAGAAGCGTGGTCATGGGCGCAGAAGGTGGCCATCTTGGATGGGTCCGGTATAAGGTGAAATTAAAGAGGATAGAATGGGTAGGAAAGGATAGCGGACAGTAGAGGGGAGTGGAGCCGCAGGCCTGCAGTAAGGCTCATAACATAAGAACATAAGAACTAGAAGCAGAAGTAGGCCATCTGGCCCTCAAGCCTGCTCCACCATTCAATGAGATCATGGCTGATCTTTTGTGGACTCAGCTCCACTTTCCGGCCCGAACACCATAACCCTTAATCCCTTTATTCTTCAAAAAACTATCTATCTTTATCTTAAAAACATTTAATGAAGGAGCCTCGATTGCTTCACTGGGCAAGGAATTCCATAGATTCACAACTCTTTGGGTGAAGAAGTTCCTCCTAAACTCAGTCCTAAATCTACTTCCCCTTATTTTGAGGCTATGCCCCCTAGTTCTGCTTTCACCCGCCAGTGGAAACAACCTGCCCGCATCTATTCTGTCTATTCCCTTCATAATCTTATAAGTTTCTATAAGATCCCCCCTCATCCTTCTAAATTCCAACGAGTACAGTCCCAGTCTACTCAATCTCTGCTTGTAATCCAACCCCTTCAGCTCTGGGATTAACCTAGTGAATCTCCTCTGCACACCCTCCAGTGCCAGTACGTCCTTTCTCAAGTAATGAGACCAAAACTGAACACAATACTCCAGGTGTGGCCTCACTAACACCTTATACAATTGCAGCATAACCTTCCTAGCCTTAAACTCCATCCCTCTAGCAATGAAGGACACAATTCCATTTGCCTTCTTAATCACCTGTTGCACCTGTAAACCAACTTTTTGTGACTCATGCACTAGCACACCCAGGTCGCTCTGCACAGCAGCATGTTTTAATATTTTATCATTTAAATAATAATCCCTTTTGATGTTATTCCTACCAAAATAGATAACCTCACATTTGTCAACATTGTATTCCATCTGCCAGACCCTAGCCCATTCACTTAGCCTATCCAAATCCCTCTGCAGACTTCCAATATCCTCTGCACTTTTTGCTTTACCACTAGTGTCGTCTGCAAACTTGGACACATTGCCCTTGGTCCCCAACTCCAAATCATCTATGTAAATTGTGAACAGTTGTGGGCCCAACACTGATCCCTGAGGGACACCACTAGCTACTGATTGCCAACCAGAGAAACACCCATTAATCCCCACTCTTTGCTTTCTATTAATTAACCAATCCTCTATCCATGCTACTACTTTCCCCTTAATGCCATGCATCTTTATCTTATGCAGCAACCTTTTGTGTGGCACCTTGTCAAAGGCTTTCTGGAAATCCAGATATACCACATCCATTGGCTCCCCGTTATCTACCGCACTGTTAATGTCCTCAAAAAATTCCACTAAATTAGTTAGGCATGACCTGCCCTTTATGAACCCATGCTGCGTCTGCCCAATGGGACAATTTCCATCCAGATGCCTCGCTATTTCTTCCTTGATGATAGATTCCAGCATCTTCCCTACTACCGAAGTTAAGCTCACTGGCCTATAATTATCCGCTTTCTGCCTACCTCCTTTTTTAAACAGTGGTGTCACATTTGCTAATTTCCAATCCGCCGGGACCACCCCAGAGTCTAGTGAATTTTGGTAAATTATCACTAGTGCATTTGCAATTTCCCTAGCCATCTCTTTTAGCACTCTGGGATGCATTCCATCAGGTCCAGGAGACTTGTCTACCTTTAGCCCCATTAGCTTGCCCATCACTACCTCCTTGGTGATAACAATCCTCTCAAGGTCCTCACCTGTCATAGCCTCATTTCCATCAGTCACTGGCATGTTATTTGTATCTTCCACTGAGAAGACCGACCCAAAATACATGTTCAGTTCCTCAGCCATTTCCTCATCTCCCATCTCATCCTCTAAAGGACCAATATTTACCTTAGCCACTCTTTTTTGTTTTATGTATTTGTAGAAACTTTTACTATCTGTTTTTATATTCTGAGCAAGTTTACTCTCATAATCTAACTTACTCTTCTTTATCGCTTTTTTAGTAGCTTTCTGTAGCCCCCTAAAGATTTCCCAGTCCTCTAGTCTCCCACTGACCTTTGCTACTTTGTATGTTTTTTCCTTCAATTTGATACTTTCCCTTATTTCCTTTGATATCCACGGTCAATTTCCCCTCTTTTAACCGTCCTTCCTTTTTGTTGGTATAAACTGTGCTGAGCACTGTGAAAAATCACTTGGAAGGTTCTCCACTGTTCCTCAACTGTTTCACCATAAAGTCTTTGCTCCCAGTCTACCTTAGCTAGTTCTTCTCTCATCCCATTGTAATCTCCTTTGTTTAAGCACAAAACACTAGTGCTTGATTTTACCTTCTCACCCTCCATCTGTATTTTAAATTCCACCATATTGTGATCGCTCCTTCCGAGAGGATCCCTAACTATGAGATCCTGAATCAATCCTGTCTCATTACACAGGACCAGATCTAGGACCGCTTGTTCCCTTGTAGGTTCCATTACATACTGTTCTAGGAAACTATCACGGATACATTCTATAAACTCCTCCTCAAGGCTGCCTTGACCGACCTGGTTAAACCAATCGACATGTAGATTAAAATCCCCCATGATAACTGCTGTACCATTTCTACATGCATCAGTTATTTCTTTGTTTATTGCCTGCCCCACCATAATGTTACTATTTGGTGGCCTATAGATTACTCCTATCAGTGACCTTTTTCGCCTTACTATTCCTGATTTCCACCCAAATGGATTCAACCTTATCCTCCATAGCACCGATGTCATCCCTTACTGTTGCCCGGATGTCATCCTTAAATAACAGAGCTACACCACCTCCCTTACCATCCACTCTGTCCTTCCGAAAAGTTTGATACCCTTGGATATTTAACTCCCAGTCGTGACCATCCTTTAACCATGTTTCAGTAATGGCCACTAAATCATAGTCATTCACGATGATTTGCGCCATCAACTCATTTACCTTATTCCGAATACTACGAGCATTCAGGTAAAGTACACTTATGTTGGCTTTTTTACCTCTGTTCTGAATCTTAACACCTCGATCAGTAACCTCTCCTAAGTTATATTTCCTCTTAACCTTTCTCCTAATTTTCCTTGTCGTTGAACCCATATCTTCATGTAGCAACCTGCCGCATCGCTGACCATTAATGTTTTCACTTCCCGTTTTATTTCTTTTAGTATTCCTGGTCCTATTCACTGAGCTCCCCTCAGTCACTGTACCTTGTACTGTCGCCCTTTTTGATTTTTGACTATGGCTTCTCTGCCTTACACTTTCCCCCTTACTGCCTTTTATTTCTGTCCCTGTTTTACCATCTTCCAACTTCCTGCATCGGTTCCCATCCCCCGCCACATTAGTTTAAACTCTCCCCAACTGCTCTAGCAAACACCACCCTAGGACATCGGTTCCAGTCTTGCCCAGATGCAGACCTTCCGGTTTGTACTGGTCCCACCTCCCCCAGAACCGGTTCCAACGTCCCAGGAATTTGAATCCCTCCCTCTTGCACCATCTCTCGAGCCACGCATTCATCCTCTCTATTCCTAACATGGAACGTGCGGTGGCTAAATGGGCCGGTGAAGAGATCTTGGGTCTTTGTGCACCTAAGGAGTCTGAAGACGGGAGGGTGCTTCTGCAGGAGACACACCGCCACGTGAAGGATCAGATTATGCTGATAAAGGGATGGGTAGGTTAGGGACAGGATTCTCCGACACCCCGCCGCATCGGAGAATTGCCAGGGGGGGGCGTGAATCCCGCCTCGCCGCCCCGACGTGGCTGTCGGATTCTCCGGTGCGGTTTTTCGGTGGGGGCGGGAATTGCGTCACGCTGGACGGGGCCGTTGGCAGTGGCTCCTCCCCCCAGCAATGCTCCGCTCCGTGATGGGCCGAGTGGCCACCCGTTTTCGGCCAGTCCCCCTGGCGTAAATCAATCAAGGTCCTTACCGGCGGCACCTGGATCTGCTGGCGGCTTGCGGGGTCCCCAGGGGGGCGCGGGGGATCTGGCCCCGGGGGTGGGGGGCCCACGGTGCCCTGGCCCGTGATCAGGGCTCACCGATCCGTGGTGGGCCTGTGCCATGGGGGCACTCTTTCCCTCCGCTACCGGCCGCTGTAACGGTCCGCCATGGCCGGCGTGGAAAAGAACCCCCCTGCGCTAGCACTGGGATCACGCCAGAACATGCTGGCGCTCCTGCGCATGCGCCAACTCGCAGTGCCAACCCTGCTGGTGCCGTCCTGGCCCCTGAAGGTGCGGAGGATTCCGCACCTTCCGCGCGACCCGACGCCGGAGTGGTTCACGCCACTCCTCGCCGCCAGTAGAGCCCGCCCCGCCGGATAGCGGAAAA
The DNA here is from genome assembly GCF_047496885.1 of Scyliorhinus torazame. NCBI lineage: Eukaryota > Metazoa > Chordata > Chondrichthyes > Carcharhiniformes > Scyliorhinidae > Scyliorhinus > Scyliorhinus torazame. The sequence goes on from NC_092714.1 coordinate 83,371,228, forward strand.
TCCCGGCCTAGGTATTTCACACAGGTTTGACTAAAAGTCACGGGAGGCTATTTTGCTAAGTAAAAAGATGGTGTTCGTGAGTGCAAAGGAAGTGAGGGACCTGGGTGGAGGATACACGATGATGAGCGTGGTGTTGGAGGTGACCCCGGTGGCACTAGTGAATGTATATGCACCAAATTGGAATGATGTGGGGTTCATGACCGGGCTGCTGGGAGCAATTCTGGACTTGGACACGCATCAGTTGATTATGGGAGGAGACTTTAATTGTGCGCTGGAACTGAGGGTCAAGCCCCAGGTCAATGGGAAGGCTGCAGATGGGAAAGGAGTTTGGAGAGTTTATGGAAAGGATGGGTATGGTGGACCTGTGGAGATTTAAGAACCTGGAGGGAGAGGGAGTACTCCTTCTTCTCGCACATGTATCAGGTATACTCCAGAATTATTATTTTTTGTGGTGAGCCATGAGGTGTTGGTGGGGGTGGTGGGAGCAGAGTATGCGGGAATAGTAATCTCGGACCACGCGATGCACTTGCTGGAGGTTCAACTTAGTTTGGGATGGGAGCAGAGGCCGGGATGGAGGTTAGGTTCAGGGCTGTTAGCTGACAGGGGGTTTTGCGATAAAATGTGGTCGGTGAATAAGGACTATGTGGAGTTGAACCAAACCAGGGAGGTATCGGCTGCCACATTCTGGGAGGCATTGGAGGCGGTGGTTCGGGGGGAGATTATCTCATTCAAGGCACACAAAGATAGGAAGAGGATTACGAATGACTATGGCTAGATAGTCAAGGTGGACAGGGAGTATTTGAGGGTCCCCACCGCGGAAGGATTGGCGAAGAGAAGGAAGTTACAGGGACAGTTTGATGAAGGGAAGGGCGGGTGGGCAGCTACGGAGGGCGAGGGGGATACGGTATGAATATGGAGAGAAGGCAAGCTGCATGTTAGCACATCAGCTACGGAGGCAGGTCGCATCTAGGAAAATCTTCAGGGTATGGATAGGGAGGGCAGATATATATATATATATATATATATATAAATAAAATCGCTTATTGTCACAAGTAGGCTTCAATGAAGTTACTGTGAAAAGCCCCTAGTCGCCACATTCCGGCGCCTGTTTGGGGAGGTCGGTACGGGAATTGAACCTGCACTGCTGCCTTGTTCCACATTACAAGCCAACTGTTTAGCCCACTCTGCTAAACCAGCCCCTAAAGATGGTGTTCGTTAGTGCAAAGGAAGTGTCAGAGGTAGTGTCAAAGTAGGGGAAGATAAATAAGGCATTCAGGGAATATTATGAGGAATTGTACAGGGCAGATCCGGGGGTGAGGAGGGGGATATGGGGCTGGATCAGGAGAGGAGTCAGGCGCTAGAGGAACCTCTAGGGCCGTTGGAGGTAATGGAGGGTTGGAGGGTCTAAGAGGCATGAAGTCGGGGAAGGCCCCAGGTCGGACGGTTACCTGGAGGAATGGTGCGGCGGAACTAGTGTTGCTCTCTTTGGTTGACTCTTAATTTGGCTCTGTTTAATTGCGTTTGCTCAAGAGTCGCCAGGTATCTTTCGACACCGCCACAAGGTTCAGAACCGAATACTGATCAATGACTCGATACACCAGTTAGTAAGTTCAAAAGCAATGCTCATTTATTTACACACAGTCAAATCTACTCATGCATAAACTCTACAAACTAAATTACCACTATTACTAAAGCCTATACTTAGCTTTGGGTGACCACTCAGTCAGAGGAACAATGGCCGTTGCTCGGTTCTGAGGCTGCTGGGTTGAGCTGCTTACAGGGCAGCAACTAGGAGCGTCTATCTCGTAGCGTGCGTTGACTTGGGACTTACTTGGTCTGGTGCAGCTGCTAGACAGGTCTCTCTCTTTGGTGAGAGCCAAAGCCAAAGGAGGAAGATTCTCCCTTGGTGGATACCTTTTATACTGAAAAGGGCTTTGTGTGCTTTTGAGCGGGCCTTGAACTTGGCCACAACTAATTGGGTCTTTCCCAATCATCGGTATCGATTTTCCTCCAATAGAGGGGTGGTTCCCTGATCGTTGGGCGTGTCCTGGTGACTGTCAGTCTGCTTTGTCTTAGCTTCTTCTGGCGCCAGGGTGTCTGCCTTAACATTGTGTATCTAAACGTTCCCCTTTTGTCCCCGGAGATGGCTCATTAGTATGTAGATTGCTTGGTAGTTTCTGTCCTGTCTGAGAGTTTAAGGTTCTAATCAACAGACAGAGCTTGCACCTGCTTGTTTCTTAGCATTGTCCAATTTTCCCTGCATTCTTTGCAAGTGTCCATTTTGTAATCGGGATGTGGCCATCCCAGATGGTTACACTAGCACCACACCTACCTAGTGATGCTAAATTGGGCAGCGAATGTTGAGAAAGTGAGGCGGTGGTGGGAAGGAGAGGGGTTAGAATGGGTTAGGATGGAGGAAGAGTCGTGTAGGGGGGGTCCAGCCTGAGGGCCATGGTAACGACGGTGCTGCCATTGGCACTGAGGAGATATACTGAGAGCCCAGTTGTACAGTCCACAATAAAGATGTGGAACCAGCTGAGGAGGCATTTTAGGATGGATGGGATGTCGGTGTTGACACCGTTGTGTGAGAACCATGGGTTTGAGCCGGGGGAGATGGATGGTATGTACAGGAGATGGAGAGAGGTGGGGCTAGTGAGGGCGAGGGATTTGTATTTGGAAGAGAGTTCACAAGCATAGAGGAGCTGAGGGAGAGGGTAGAACTCCTGAAGGGAAGTGAATTTAAGTATTTGCAAGTAAGGAACTTTGCACGGAAGGTGTGGAAACAGTTTCCTAGGCCGCCGAAATATGCCCTTTTAGAACGGTTGCTGCTTCTGGACGTGGAAGGGGAGTATCGGATTGGGGACATATGTGGCTAGGTGAGAAGGGGGGTACGCAAGTGGTGAGGATCAAGGAAAAATGGGAGAAGGAACTGGGAGGGGGCAGATAGGTTGGGGTGTGTGGAGTGAGGCACTGCGTAGGGTGAATTCGACCTCGTCATGTGCGAGGATGAGTTTGATACAGTTTAAGGTGGTACACAGGGTGCACATGACATGGACGAGGATGAGTGGGTTCCTTCAAGGGGTGGCAGACGAATGTGAGAAGTGTGGGCAAGGACCAGCGAATCATGCGCATATGTTCTTGGGTTGTGAAAAATGGGAAAAAATTGTGCAGACTGTAAAGCTCTGGGTTGGGGAGCGTGCTTCCCGGATTATGTATGTTTTTGAACTTTTCAAATAAGTTTGGAACCAAATACATTTTAAAAAAGACATACAAGAGATTGGTGCTGCAGGAAATCTTATAGAACAGACCATTGGCATCATAAAGCAACGATAGCGCTGCCTTGACCATTCCAGAGGAATCCTGCAGTAGTCGGCCAAGCAGATCTTAAAGTTTGGTGTGGTATGCTCAAGGTGGCATAATCTTACCATCATGTGGGAACAACCTTTGCATCATGTATCAGGTGAGATGTTGAGGAGCTGGAAGAGGAAGGGAGGTTGCAACCTAGAATCCTTTTCTGCCCGGGCTTTAAGTGAACAAATAATTAATTTTATTTTTAAAAATAAATTTAGTGTACCCAATTATTTTTTTCCAATTGAGGGGCAATTTAGCGTGGCTAATCCACCTACCCTGCACATCTTTGGGTTGTAGGGGCGAAATCCACGCAAGCATGGGGAGATATGTGCAAACTCCACACGGACAGTGACCTAGAGCCGGGATCGAATCTGGGACATCGGCGCCGTGAGGCAGCAATGCTCACTGTGCCACTGTGCTGCCCACAAATAATTAATGAGCTATATCAATCACCTCAATCCCAATTTTCCAATCGCCAACAGGTGTCTTTCCCACAATGGAAAAGTAAAAGCCAACACAAAATAAGCATTCCAATCCAAATTAATTAATTAAATTAAGCAAGATAAACTGATCACCTTTTGTGCTTTCACTTTGTGCCTTTTCGATATGCCTTTGCTTGCCTCTGCCTTACCTAGTAGAACATAGAACATTACAGCGCAGTACAGGCCCTTCGGCCCTCGATGTTGCGCCGACCTGTGAAACCACTCTAAAGCCCATCTACACTATTCCCTTATGAAAATGAAATGAAAATCGCTTATTGTCACAAGTAGGCTTCAATGAAGTTACTGTGAAAAGCCCCTAGTCGCCACATTCCTGCGCCTGTTCGGGGAGGCTGGTACGGGAATTGAACCGTGCTGCTGGCCTGCTTGGTCTGCTTTAAAAGCCAGCGATTTAGCCCAGTGTGCTAAACCAGCCCCTCCGACCATATGTCTATCCAATGACCATTTGAATGCCCTTAGTGTTGGCGAGTCCACTACTGTTGCAGGCAGGGCATTCCACGCCCTTACTACTCTCTGAGTAAATAACCTACCTCTGACATCTGTCTTATATCTAGATATTCCAATGAAGATCTTCATCGGTGACAACAGCATGGGTGGCGACAGATGGTCGCTGACTCTCAGTGGAGAAGGCTGCAGCTGACTTGGAGAGTGATCTCCAGGCCCTCTGGGCTTAGAGCCATTACAACCAGTTTGAGTTGGTGGGCTGACTGGCAACAGTTTTTTGGGGATGTTTAACCTGCATTTGTAATAGTTTCCCATCAATGTATAGCTCCTAGATCTCCAGCTTTTTGCTTTTTCCTCATTATTTTGTTGCATTTTTATCGAGTGATGTGTGCACCGAGAGAAGGGGGACAGGGTCCCTTTTTAAAAAGTAGTTGCATTCATCCAAGGACGGACGGCGATGAAAAGCGAAGAGCTGAAAAGCGGAAACACATTTTGGTTTGGGCAAGCTACAGTGCTGAGAAACGTGACAAGGTTTTTCAGGAGTCAGTGAATTTAAGATGGAGGGCATGCTAGAGAATTCAGGAATTAAAAAGGAATCTGGGAAGGCAACAGGCACTGGTCCCTACTGAGATGAGAGAAGGCAAGCTCCTCATTCAACGGGACAACATTCCAGCTGCTTGTGTGCCTGGCCAATATGTAAAACGATATGGTTCTCTAAATCCCACCAAGCCAGAAGTAAGGTTGAGATACAAAAGAAAATAGTTTGGCGAGAGTGAATTGGTAGATTCATGGTCGGGTTAAGATGCTATGTGACAACAGCAAGGGCAGGGGTGGCAGCAGCAATGCTCATATTCTGAGAGAACAGCAGATACTCCATGGGGCCACTGGCACTCTCCTGGCAGAGTGCCAAAGTGAATCTGATACTTTGTTAGAGAGTAGATTGCTGGCATGCTCTAATACAAGACTAAAAGCCATTTTGAACAGTTGTTTTCAGAGCTGTGTGGTCTGAGCTCACCTGCATCACTTTGATATTAGGTGGATGCTGATTATGCTGCAATGGAAGAAGAGATACAGACATCAGCTGGGGCGAAATTCTCCTACCTGCCCCGCCACATTTCTGCCCCGACCGGCCGGCGGGAGTCTCCGTAACACCGGCTGGTCAATGGGGTTTCCCATTGTGGGGCAGCCCCACGCCGTCGGGAAACCCCCGGGCGCCGGCAAAACGGAGACTCCCGCCGGCGGAGAATGACGCCCCAGATGTGGCATCATAATTGGTTCGATAGGTGTACTTCTGGAGATATCCACCTGTTTCATGTTGGAAACAATAGGCTTCAATTTTGTGCCAAGTTGGTGCTGGACCCCTTCATATTATCCTTTCCCTCTTCCCTAGCTGTATTGTACTTGTTCTCTGTGTCTGACCATGTCCTGATCTTGTCTCAGTGCTATCCTCATGTTAGCATCTGAGCTGGTGGCTGCAGCTGTGAAATTGAGCAACAATCCTGTATCTTCATCATCACTCTCTTCTTTGGTCTTCCTCCACGTTTTGGCATGTTGCAGATCTTGGGTGCCTGAGAGGAAAAACATGAAGGCTGCACTGGGGTTGATGGGTGAGGAGAAAGTCCGAATTGCATGCTTATACCATCAACTGCTTCTCAGCCAGAAGAGAACGTGAGAAGAGGGAGAATGAGGATGAGAGAACAAGGGCTGGGCATTTGAATGGCCGTAGCATGTAACTTATCCCTTATCCCTGTGTTCATTCTAATAATTATTTTCCGCATATACTCTGAAGCCTTCAGTTCCTTCCTAAAATATGGTGCCCAGAATTGGACACATTATTCCAACTGAGCCGAGTAGTCTTTTATATAGGTTAATCATAACTGCCTTGTTTTTTTTACACCTATACCACTATTTATAAAGCCCAGAATTCCATATGCTTTTGTCTCATCCTGCCCAACCACTTTCAATGATTTATGCATAAATACCCATGGGTGTCTCTCTTCCTGGGCCCAGTTTAAATGCTCCTAGTTCTGATGAAGGGTCGTCAACCTGATGCATTAACTTCACAGCTACTGTCAGACCTGCTGAATATTTCCAGCATTTTCTGTTTTTGTTCTCCTTCAGGATTGTACACTTCAACTTCATTTGCCACTTCTCATTCTTCATACAAAATATATCACTTCATACTCTTATCTGCTATGTGTCTGCTCATTCCATCAGCCTGCCTCCGTCCTCTTGAAACCTCTAATTTTCCTCCTCACTGTTAAATATTCTTTCCAGTTTTCTGTCACCTGCAAATTTTGAAATTGTGTCCTCCAGACCCAAGTCCAAGTTATTAAGAAATATCATAAAAAGCAGTGATCCGCGTATCCATCCCCAGGGAAACAATGCTGTATACATTCCTCTAGTCTGAAAAACATGTTTCACACTGTTCCTTGTCCTCTCATGTCACTGTCCCTTTTATTCCATCAGTTTCAGCTTTGCTGGCAGGCACTTTATCAATCACCTTTTGAAAGTCCATATACAATCCATATCAAACGCACTTTCTTCTGCAACCTTCTCTGTTACCTCATCAAAAGACTCAAGCAAGTTGGTTAAACACAATTTGCCTTAAACAAATCTGTGAAGAATTTTTGTAATGAACCCATGTTTGTCTAAGTGACTTGATTTTGAATGTTAATTTTTCCCCAGATTACTCATTCCAAAATCTTCCTCACCACTGAGGTTAAACTGACTGGACTGTAGTTGCTGGGTTTATCCTTACATCTTTAACAGAACAAGGGTGTAACATTTGCAATTCCCGAGCCCTCTGGCACAATCCCTGGATTGGGGAACAATTGGAAGATTATGACAAGTACCTCCACAATTTATATCCTTACATTCCTCAACAACATTGCATGCACCACTTCCGGGTGCGGCGATGACCAGCTAAGTCGCACGTTTCGGCAGCTCCCGGTGGAAAAGACTTTTGGGCCCTTAATAGGAGCCCCAACGGCAATTTTAACGGCTAAAAACACTGTGCGGTAAACCAGAAGGGAATCCCCCCTGGACACGGATGGAAAAAGGAGAGGAAGGTGGCCGGATTGCGGTGGATCCTCTAGAGCAGCGGTCAGGAAGGCAGGCACAATGCAAGATGGCGTCGGAAGGAGGCAGTTTAATATGGGGCCCTGACCAACAAGAGTTCCTGCGGCGTTGCGTGGAAGAACTTAAAAAGGAGATGAAGAAGGAGCTTTTGGCCCCGATATTACAGGCGATTGAAGGGCTAAAGGAGGAGCAAAAGACCCAGGAGCAGGAGCTTCGGGTCGTGAAGGCAAAGGCTGCTGAGAATGAGGACGATATACAGGGCCTGGTGGTGAAGACAGAGATGCACGAGGCACAACACAAAAGGTGTGTGAAAAGGCTGGAGGTGCTGGAGAATAATGCGAGGAGGAAGAATTTAAGGATTCTGGGTCTTCCCAAAGGTGCAGAAGGGGCGGACGTCGGGGCATATGTGAGCACGATGCTGCACTCGTTAATGGGATCGGCGGCCCCGACGGGCCCGTTGGAGGTGGAGGGAGCCTATCGAGTTATGGTGCGAAGACCGAGGGCTGGAGAAATTCCTCGAGCCATAGTGGTGAGATTTCTCCGATATAAGGACAGAGAGATGGTCCTCAGATGCGCAAAGAAAACTCGGAGCAGTAGGTGGGAGAACGCGGTGATCCGCGTATATCAAGATTGGAGTGCGGAGGTGGCGAGAAGGACGGCAAGCTTTAATCGGGCCAAGGCGGTGCTGCACAAAAGGAAGGTTAAATTTGGAATGCTGCAGCCGGCAAGACTGTGGGTCACACATCAAGGGAAACACCACTACTTTGAAACGGCAGAAGAGGCGTGGACATGTATTGTCGAGGAGAAACTGGAATAAGCGGGCGAGAAAAAGAACGTTTGGGACAAAGTGGTGGAGCGAATATGTGGGGTGAAGAGGGAGAAAAGGGGGAAGAGATGATTTCCCAAGTTGTTAATCCTGCGACCCTGTAACTTTTCTCTCTTCCCCATGTCGTGGGGGAGGGGGGGAGGGAGGATGAGGAGCTGGGGGCGCCGGCCATTGGGGGCGGGGCCAAATGGGAAGCGCGGGCTTTGTTCCCGCGCTATGGTAATCATGGCGGGAACAGGGAAGCAGGAAGGAGGGGGCCTCGCACAGTGGGAGCCGAGGTCACGGGGGGAAGCCGAGGTCGGCCAGAGTTTGCTGACTTCTGGGAGCAACATGGGGGGTGCAATTACGCTAGTGAAGGATCTAGCGGGGGGGGTGGGGTTAACTGGGTTGCTGCTGCTGGGGCGAAGGGGGAGCTGGTATGGGGTGGGGTGGTCGGGGCGGGAGGGCGCCATTGGGGGGAGATACGGCTACGTGGGAACCGGGTGAGGAGCTGGATTGAAAAAGGAGATGGCTAGTCGACAAGGGGGGGTGGGTAAAGAGCCCCCCAACCCGGCTGATCACGTGGAATGTGAGAGGGCTGAACGGGCCGATAAAGAGGGCACGGGTACTCGCACACCTAAAGAAACTTAAGGCAGATGTGGTTATGCTGCAGGAGACGCCTCTGAAACTGATAGACCAGGTCAGACTACGCAAAGGATGGGTGGGGCAGGTGTTTCATTCGGGGCTAGACGCAAAAAACAGGGGGGTGGCTATACTAGTGGGGAAGCGGGTAATGTTTGAGGCAAAGACCATAGTGGCGGATAGTGGGGGCAGATTAGGACGTATCCTGGACCTAGAGGTGGGGAAGTTGGTAATGGGCGGAGATTTTAATACGGTGCTGGACCCAGGGCTGGACAGATCGAGGTCCAGGACCGGAAGGAGGCCGGCTGCAGCTAGGGTGCTTAAGGACTTTATGGAGCAGATGGGAGGAGTAGACCCCTGGAGATTTAGTAGACCTAGGAGTAAGGAGTTTTCGTTTTTCTCCTATGTCCACAAAGTTTATTCACGGATAGACTTTTTTGTTTTGGGAAGGGCACTGATCCCGAAGGTGACGGGGACGGAGTACACGGCTATAGCTATTTCGGATCACGCTCCACATTGGGTGGACCTGGAGATAGGGGAGGAAAAAGAACAGCGTCCACCCTGGAGAATGGACATGGGATTATTGGCAGATGAGGGGGTGTGTTTAAGGGTGAGGGAGTGTATTGAAAGGTACTTGGAACTCAATGATAATGGAGAGGTCCAGGTGGGAGTGGTCTGGGAGGCGCTGAAGGCAGTGGTTAGAGGGGAGCTGATATCTATTAGGGCACATAAAGGAAAGCAAGAGGGTAGGGAAAGGGAGCGGTTGTTGAAAGAACTTCTGCGGGTGGACAGACAATATGCGGAGGCACCGGAGGAGGGACTGTACAGGGAAAGGCAAAGGCTACATGTAGAATTTGACTTGTTGACTACGGGTAATGCAGAGGCACAATGGAGGAAGGCACAGGTTGTACAGTACGAATATGGGGAGAAGGTGAGCAGGTTGCTGGCCCACCAACTGAGGAAAAGGGGAGCAGCGAGGGAGATAGGGGGGGTGAGAGATGAGGAGGGAGAGATGGAGCGGGGAGCGGAGAGAGTGAATGGAGTGTTCAAGGCATTTTATGAAAGATTATATGAAGCTCAGCCCCCGGATGGGAAGGAGAGAATGATGTGCTTTCTGGATCAGCTGGAATTTCCTAAGGTGGAGGAGCAGGAGAGGGCGGGACTGGGAGCACAGATTGAGACGGAGGAAGTAGTGAAAGGGATTGGGAGCATGCAGGCGGGGAAGGCCCCGGGACCAGACGGATTCCCAGTTGAATTCTATAGGAAATATATGGACTTGCTGGCCCCGCTACTGATGAGAACCTTTAATGAGGTGAGGGAAAGGGGGCAGCTGCCCCCGACTATTTCAGAGGCAACGATATCGCTCCTCCTAAAGAAGGAAAAAGACCCGCTGCAATGCGGGTCCTATAGGCCTATTTCCCTCCTGAATGTGGACGCTAAGATTCTGGCCAAGGTAATGGCAACGAGGATAGAGGATTGTGTCCCGGGGATGGTTCATGAGGACCAAACTGGGTTTGTGAAGGGGAGACAGCTGAATACAAATATACGGAGGCTGCTAGGGGTAATGATGATGCCCCCACCAGAGGGGGAAGCGGAGATAGTGGTGGCGATGGATGCCGAGAAAGCATTTGATAGAGTGGAGTGGGATTATTTGTGGGAGGTGCTGAGGAGAGTTGGCTTTGGAGATGGGTATCTCAGATGGGTACAGTTGCTGTAGAGGGCCCCGATGGCGAGCGTGGTCACGAATGGACGGGGGTCTGATTATTTTCGGCTCCATAGAGGGACGAGGCAGGGATGTCCTCTGTCCCCGTTATTGTTTGCACTGGCGATTGAGCCCCTGGCCATAGCATTGAGGGGTTCCAGGAAGTGGAGGGGAGTACTCAGGGGAGGAGAAGAACACCGGGTATCTCTGTATGCGGATGATTTGTTGCTATATGTGGCGGACCCGGCGGAGGGGATGCCAGAGATAATGCGGATATTTGGGGAGTTTGGGGATTTTTCAGGGTATAAATTGAACATGGGGAAAAGTGAGTTGTTTGTGGTGCATCCAGGGGAGCAGAGCAGAGAAATAGAGGATTTACCATTGAGGAAGGTAACAAGGGACTTTCGGTACTTGGGGATCCAGATAGCCAAGAATTGGGGTACATTACATAGGCTTAATTTAACGCGGGTGGTGGAACAGATGGAGGAGGACTTTAAGAGATGGGACATGGTGTCCCTGTCACTGGCAGGTAGGGTGCAGGCGGTTAAAATGGTGGTCCTCCCGAGTTTCCTCTGTGTTTCAGTGCCTCCCGGTGGTGGTCACGAAGGCTTTTTTCAAAAGAATCGAGAAGAGTATTATGATTTTTATGTGGGCCGGGAAGACCCCGAGAGTGAGGAGGGGATTTTTGCAGCGTAGTAGGGACGGGGGGGGCTGGCACTACCGAGCCTAAGTGAGTACTGCTGGGCCGCCAATGTTTCAATGGTGTGTAAGTGGATGGGAGAAGAGGAGGGAGCGGCGTGGAAGAGATTGGAGAGGGCGTCCTGCAGGGGGACTAGCCTACAAGCTATGGTGACGGCACCGTTGCCATTCTCACCGAAGAAATACACCACAAGCCCGGTGGTGCTGGCTACATTGAAAATTTGGGGGCAGTGGAGACGGCATAGGGGAAAGACGGGAGCCTCGGTGCGGTCCCCGATAAGAAATAACCATAGGTTTGTTCCGGGGAGAATGGATGGGGTATTTGGAGCATGGCAAAGAGTAGGGGTAGCACAATTGAGAGATCTGTTCGTAGATGGGACGTTTGCGAGTCTAGGAGCGCTGACGGAAAAATATGGGTTGCCCCAAGGGAATGCATTTCGGTATATGCAACTGAGGGCTTTTGCGAGGCAACAGGTGAGGGAATTCCCGCAGCTCCCGACGCAGGAGGTGCAGGATAGAGTGATCTCAGAGACATGGGTGGGGGATGGTAAGGTGTCGGACATATATAGGGAAATGAGGGACGAGGGGGAGATCATGGTAGATGAGCTGAAAGGGAAATGGGAAGAAGAGCTGGGGGAGGAGATTGAGGAGGGGCTGTGGACTGATGCCCTACGTAGGGTAAACTCATCGTCCTCGTGTGCCAGGCTAAGCCTGATACAATTTAAGGTGTTACACAGGGCGCATATGACTGGAGCACGGCTCAGTAAATTTTTTGGGATAGAGGATAGGTGTGCGAGATGCTCGAGAAGCCCAGCGAATCACACCCACATGTTCTGGTCATGCCCGGCACTACAGGGGTTTTGGGTGGGGGTGGCAAAGGTGCTTTCGAAGGTGGTGGGGGTCCAGGTCGAACCAAGCTGGGGGTTGGCTATATTTGGGGTTGCAGAAGAGCCGGGAGTGCAGGAGGCGAGAGAGGCTGATGTTTTGGCCTTTGCGTCCCTTGTAGCCCGGCGCAGGATATTGTTAATGTGGAAGGAAGCCAAACCCCCGGGTGTGGAGACCTGGATAAACGACATGGCAGGGTTTATAAAGTTAGAACAGATTAAGTTCGTACTAAGGGGTTCGGCTCAAGGGTTCACCAGGCGATGGCAACCGTTCGTCGACTACCTCACAGAAAGATAGAGGGAATGGAAAAGAAGAAGACAACAGCAGCAACCCAGGGGGAGGGAGGGGGGGGGGGGGGGGGAGGAATCGGACGGACTCTCAGGGATGTTATTGTATATGTATAGGCACTTGTTTTAGGTAATGTATATTGGACTGTTGGATTGTATCTTTGGAGAGTATTTATTTTTGACAAGGCAGTTGCCATTTAGTTTGGTTTTTGTTTCTGTTCATACATTATTTATTTATTTGTTTAAAACTGGCCACTGTTATTTATATTGCTTTATTGTTGTTTAAAAGAAACACTACGTACTGTTATGTTTGGCCAAAAAATCTTGAATAAAATATATTTTTTTTAAAAAACATTGCATGCACCAGGGAGGCAACCTCTGAGTAAGGACCCATATGGAGCAGGTTTAAAAAATATATATAATTTCAGCATTGGAATGTGTAGTGTTTGATTATGATTTCTTCTTCTTCTATCCTTGTAAACCAGGGCTTGTAGCCATCTGGGATGGCCACTTCCAGAATACAAAATGGACATTTGCAAAGATTGCAGGGAAAAATGGACAATGTTAAGAAAGCAAGCAGGCACAGAGCCTGTCTGTATATTGGAGCCACAGCTCCCAGACAAGACTGAAACTGTAGGTCCATTAGCATATGGATGGCCCATCTCCAGGAACAAAGGGAGATACTTAAGTAACCGATCTGGCTCCAGACCTCGCGGTGCTAGTTCCCCAAACTGAAAGCAGAAAACAAAGCATGACACGGCCACCTAGGACACGCCCAGCCATCAGGGCACCCACCCCTTTATTGGTCAGGATCAATACGGATGATCAAGATGCAGTCCGATTAATTGGGGCCAAGTTCAAGACCCGCCCAAAAGCACGCGAAGCCCCCTTCAGGTATAAGAAGAAGGACCCAAGAGAGAATCGCTCTCTTGGACTTGGCTCTCACAGCGGAGAGACACGTCCACCAGCTGTACCAGAAGCAAGTAAGTCCAAGGTCAACGCTCGCTACCAGACGGACGACCTTAGCTGTTTCCCCACTACCACTTCGACCCCAGCAGCCTCAGATCTGAACAATGGCCATTGTTCCTCTGACTGAGTGGGTGCCCGAAGCTAAGTATCGGCTTTAGCAGTAGTGATAGTTTATTCTGTAGTATTTCGTGCATGAGTAGATATTACTGTGTGTAAATAAATAGTATTGACTTTGAACTAACTAACTGGTGTATTGGCTCTTTTGATCAGTATTCGGGTTGAACCTTGTGGCGGTATCGAAAGATACCTGGCGACTCTCGAGCAAACATAATTAGGATTAAGGAAGGCGACCATATTGACCGCCATATTCAGAGCCAACCAAAGAGAGCAACATTTACTAGCGACTCCACCGGGACTCGACCTAGAAGTTGCCTAGTCACTCCGAGAGAACCCAAATTAGAATTGGAATCCAATTGGAAATAGAAAAACCACAAGTGTAAGAACGATACTGACCAAACCTCCAAGATTCGGAAGTGTGTTAATGCATGCGTACTAACAGGGATATAAGGTAAACAGGAGAGATTTTGTTGCGGAAAACTGTCGGGAGTTTTGTAGGCCGGAAAGTAGCGTAAGCCGTAGCCGTGTTTACATCACCACTTTATCACCCCCTGTTCCAAATTCAGTAGAGAACCTAGAGATAGAGAAAATGTCAATGAAGGCAATGGAACGCCTTATGAACCTCCAGGAATTCGAGGTCGCAGCGACCAGTAGAGTAGGACAGTGTCCCGTATGGGAAGAAGAGATCAGAAAATATCTCAAAGGGAAAGGATGGCCCCTTTGGAGTGAATTCTACGTCAATGATGAAACAGGTCCCGGAAATATAGGGCATACTTCGTGGGAGAATCTGACAGAGATCCATAAGAAGAGCTTAGGGAAAGCTCGCAAGCCGATGGCAATCGTGTCCTGCTTGGCACAATTGCGAGGCACAGAGGAGGTCGTTAGGACGCTCCGTAGAGAGATTGAAGAGAGAGACAGGAATAGTGAAGGAGATGTGAGCGAATTTGAGAAGGAGAACAGGGAATTGAGAGAACAGTTAGCGGCGAGGGACAAGGAGGTGGCTGATGCCAAGTGGGCACACCAGTCTTGTCTCGCCCATTTGAGTAGTTTTCAGACCCAATATGATAAGGCCTACCAAGGCATGCAACGCGCGGTCTTGGTAAGACAGGAAACCGAACAACAGATTGAGCAGTTGCAGAAACAGTGCAATGACTTAAAAGCAGCCCCACGAGCACTCCACACTTCCATGACGGAACAAAGGCAGAGCTCGCTAGATCACGCAAAATGCCGGAAGCAAATTACAGAATTGCAATCTCTGCTTTCTGTTCAGAATGGGTTTCAGAGCATATTTGGACCCCAGTTAGACCAGGAAAACGGCCCTGATTGGCAGGAGTTAAATGAGGCTGCCCACAGATATGTACATGGGACATGTACACAGGAAAAACCCCAGAAACGAAAAGCACCCCAACCCCTGACTGCACAGGCAGAACACGCCCCTATGAACCCTGTAACCACACAGCGCAGGGCCACAACAGAAGGAGACCCAGATTTCCTGTACAAGACCCCGTTAACCGTAACCCAATTATGGGACGCGTGTGATAAAATTACACCGTTCCTACCCACATTGGACGCCCACCAGTTCTTTGCTAGAGTAAAACAGCAGGCAACCGTGTACGGCCTGGATGAAAAGGAGCAAGTGAAGCTCACAGTTTGAAGCCTCGACACTTCAGTCGTAGCAGCCCTTCCTGATCCACACAATGTAGGAGGAGGCACACCACAAGAAATGCACACAGCGATCCTAGATGCGATCGGCTATAACAAAGGAGACCTCATAGAAGGCCTAAACAAATGTAGGCAGAAAAAGACAGAGCACCCCACAGCGTTTGCTGGACGCTGGTGGATACATTTTACAGCGGTATTTGGAGAGTTAGCCTGCGCCCATTTGGTCCCAGATAATATGGCCAAATGGACTCGCATCTTCGTCTCTCATGCGACAGAGGCAGGGCAGAGAGCTTGCGCAAATTACGACCCCTCAGACGAGACCCACAACGAGAAATGGGTTTTGAAAAGATTGTCCCGCATTTAGGAACAGTCCATCCAAGGCAAAACAGCATTTGGTAAAGCAGAGGAAGAACAGGCAGACATGAATCCAGTTAGGACGCACCAGAACCCCGCATGGGTAAATGAGGGCAGGAACAGCCCTCAGCAACCCAAATCCCAGAAGTGTTACAATTGTGGACAATTAGGACACTATGCACAAGATTGCAATGTGCCCCAGAAGCAGCAGAGAAACCAACAGCCAGGCACCCTAAATAAGAATAGGGCAAAGCCAATCCACAGTGTTAGCGCCCGTTCTGAGAACGCAGATATGCACGGCACCGACTGACGGTGTTCAGGCTCCCCAACTTGGGTCTGCGACACCCTTTGGGACAAATCCGGTAGACCATTAGTGGCAGGCACAGTCCGGGGACACCCCGTAGAATTCCTTTGGGACACAGGAGGTTCCCGCACCACGCTCAATTCCTCCACGGTGTTTCAGCAAGACACATGGCCCACAACAGACACCATTACACTCAGCGGTTTTACAGGTCATTTACAGCAGGGACACATCACAGCCCCTGCAGCAATCCAGAGAGGGAATATTAAAACTAAATACCCCTTAGTTCTGGTCGATTCTCCCCAGACAGCCGAACACATCTTAGGAATTGACTTTATGAGCTCCCATAATCTATCATTTGATCCGGTAAATAAATATGTGTGGAGAATGGCAAAAGGCAGCATGAGCCCCCGCCACGCTCACAGTTGGAGAGTATGAAAATAAAATCAGCGCAGTAGGAGACTTCTGGTTCGACCCTCGAGCCATTAGTCAGGACAAACAAGTTAGGGAAGTCCTGCAGCAACACAAAGCAGCATTTGCACAGCACAAGCACGACTGTGGCAAGATAGCTGGCTTAATGAATATTACAGGTCCCGATCCCAGACCCCAAAAGCAGTACGGTTTTCCCCAAGAAGCAGAGGGAGAAATCTCAAAGGTAATACAGAGTTTGCTTGATCTAGGCATACTCCTATCAGTACTCCTACTCAGTAGCCTCCACGAACAACGCACCAATTTGGTCCGTCAGGAAACCCGATGGATCATGGCGACTGACCATTGATTACATGGAACTGAACAAAGTGACCCCAGTAGCAGCCCCCACCATAGCCACGAGTCCCAAGACCATGCTCAAACAGAGACTACAGACAAACCTTTTTTCCATTTTGGCCATTAGCAACGGCTTTTGGTCCATTCCATTGGATAAAGCGTGCCAATATAAATTCGCATTCACATTCCAGGGACAACAATATACGTGGACATGCCTTCCACAAGGCTTCCACAACTCCCCCTCCATTTTCCACCAACAGCTGGCAAATGGATTAGCGAAATCTTCCCGACACGATTGTCTGGTCCAATATGTAGATGATCTGCTTCTACAGACGGACACAAAGGGAGAGCACAGTTCGCTTCGCGCCAAACTTTTGGAATGGAATGGAATGGAAATCGCTTATTGCCACAAGTAGGTTTCAAATGAAGTTACTGTGAAAAGCCCCTAGTCGCCACATTCCGGCGCCTGTTCGGGGAGGCTGGTACGGGGATTAAACCGTGCTGGTGGCCTGCCTTGGTCTGCTTTCAAAGCCAGCGATTTAGTCCTGTGCTAAACCAGCCCCTATAATGTTTGAGAGAGGCATGTTAGTTTTCAATCTTTGTATGTGAATGATACGGTTTGCATTGTTGATTTGCAAATAACGTTGAAGTCGGAAGTCAGGAGTGGGATTTGAACCCACGACCCTTGAAAGGGATCAGAAATCATCAAGTCCTCAATGGCTGCTTAAGTCTGGCGCCTTAGACCACTCGGCCATCCTGACAACTTAGGACTCCTACAACAGATTGGATGTAAAGTGAACCCCAAGAAGGTCCTGATTTTACAGGAAAAAGTGATTTACTTGGGTACAGTAATCACACATGGTAAACGTGAGATCAAGCAAAAGAGAATTGACTCGATCGTCAAATTGTCCCTTCCCCATAACGTAACAGCCCTCCGGTCATTTCTAGGACTGGTTGGCTACTGTAGAAACCATATCGACAGTTTCGCCACAAATGCAGCACCCCCATCTGAACTTCAAGAAACAAGCACCTTGGGAACAGCTTCCACAGCACACGGATGCCGTGGATGCTTTAAAAAGAGCCCTCAGCACAGCCTCCGCATTACAGGTCCCAGATCCGTTTTCCCCGTATGCAATTGAAGTTGCAAGCACCGACCGAACCCTTTCGGCCGTGCTCCTCCAAGAACGCCATAACCGATTAGGCCTCGTGGCATACGCCTCACGCGTGTTAGATCCTGTCGAGCAAGGATTTTCTGCCTGTAAAAGGCACCTACTCGTAGTTTTTTGGGCAGTACAATACTTTGCCTACATTACAGGACTCAACCCCATCACCATTCTCACTGAACACACCCCAACACAGCTATTATTAGACGGTCGACTTAAAGATGGCACAGTCAGCCAAATCAGCGCAGCCCGTTGGACCCTTCTTTTACAGGGACGGGGCATAATGGTTCAGAGAACCAAGACCCACACTTTCCTAGCCGATAATTTACAATATGCAGGTACCCCACACGAGTGTGAGATCATCTCCACTAAACATAATACAGGACCCTATATACCTAAGTCAGCACCCAGGAAAGCAGGTACTACACCCCAGAGACCCCAGCCCACAGACATGTGCGCACGCCTTAGAATCTATGTGGATGGCTCCTCCACAGTTTTAAATTGGAAAAGAATTACTGGTTGCGGTATTTATGTATAGGACGCGCAGGGACGTGCCCTAGAAGAGATTTCGTTAAAATTGCCCGGACACTTAGGCTCGCAGGCAGCAGAACTGGCAATCATAGCGTACATTGTAGATCACCCCGACTCGTTTCCGACCCCAGCTGACATGTATTCGGACAGTTTATATGTCTACAACAGTTTAACCGAATTCCTACTCCTGTGGGAAACTAGAGGATTTGTTTCCGCAAACGGAAAGCCCCTACCCTCAGCCCCATTACTCCGGCATATCCTAGAGACAGCTAAAGATAGGAAATATGGCATTATTAAAGTTCGCAGTCATCATCGTTCTTCCCCCCCCGCCCGGTAACGTTAAAGCAGACGCCCTAGCGAAGGCAGGTTCCAGACATGGTCACTTTTGGAACATCCCCCCGAAAGTACCCCAGTACACGCGGTTCAGGTCTCACAGACCAACATTCAAGATGTGGCAAAGGCTCAAAAAGAAGATGAGAAGCTCAGGAAAGTTTTAAAAGGCAACTACCCAGCCCCTTATGATAAGTTTAAAAACGTGATAACCACACATGACGGTGTGATTTGGAACCAAATTATTTGTCAGTTCCATGACAATCATGGACACCAGGGCACTGAACCCACCCTAGCCCACCTCAGACCTCTCTGCTGGTGGCCTGACTTAAAAGCCAATGTTACTCATTACATCAAGAATTGCTTAATCTGTGCCAAAACAATCCGGACAGATATGCAAGAAAAGCCCAGCTAAGTCACACCCGCTCTGTTAATGACCCCTGGACGAATTTGCAAATTGACTATATAGGACCCCTACCCCCCTGCAGAAATGGTTTTAAGTATGTGTTGGTGGCCATCGACACCTTCACAAAATGGGTGGAAGCTTTTCCATCCAGAACAAACACAGCCAAAACGACAGCTAAAATCCTAACACAGCACATCTTTACAAGATGGGGCCTCCCACGCAGTATAGAGTCTGATCAAGGCTCCCATTTTACAGGATGAGTGATGAAAAACGTCCTCACAATTTTCGGCATAAAGCAAAAATTTCATATTGCATACCACCCCCAATCAAGCGGCATTGCAGAAAGGATGAACAGAACTCTAAAAGCCACCCTCAGGAAAATGGTGCAACAGCACAATAGCACCTGGGACACCGTTCTCCTATTTGCATTAATGTTCATTCAAAACACAGTATCCACGTCCACAGGATACACCCCCACACCCTCATGACCGGACGCTCCATGAAAGGGAGATAGTATTTATTAGGACTGGATTTGGCCAGCCCCACATGTGGTGTTGGGTGCTCTGAGGTACAGATTAACCAACACGGTTGCAATTGGTACAACGCTATTTTATTTCAACTTGTTATTTACAGATCTGTCCTGGTACTCAGCACGTGGCGACTCTCTGAGTGTGTTGTTAATCAGGTCCTGTCCTTGTCAATGGTCTCCAGATCTACTGACCACCAGGTGTCGTGTTTCTGGTCTTATACTGTCTCTGTCCTTGCCTGTGATTGGCTGTCGTGTTATGTGTGCTAATTGGTCTGTTGGTCTGTCTATCATGATGTGTGTGTTTGAATATCATGACACCACAGTCACCGCCCTCACGCATGAAAAAGCAATACAGCAGATTATTGATAATGTAAAGGCAGCCCAGCTCGCAGCAGCTGTCAGACTTGGGACACGGACGAAGCAAAGCAAAGTTTGCTTTGATAAAACTGTACACGCCAACGAGTTTGCAGTAGGGCAGCAAGTGATGCTATCCCTATACAACCCCAGTTCATGCCTTTCCCCCAAATTTTCCGGACCGTACTGCATCTCTGACAAGTCAGCCCCTCGGTATACAAGATCACATATCCCAATGGCAAGTCTATGTGGTTTCACATAAACCAATTTAAGGCTTATGGCTCGCAGAACAACCATTCACACCACATCTCGCTTGCAGCAGCAGATGAGCACGCCCCGCCCATGAATGACGTATTCCTACCCTCCCCCAACCAGTCCAGCCCGTCCTCAGACACGACTTTGACTCCACCCCCCAGAGGCACAACTCCACCTCTCCCTTCCTTCAACCAGCAGCGACAGCGATAGCGATAGCGACAGCCCCAGCACACCACGCTACGATTACACCCCTGCACCAGGTCCCACCCCCAGCGATTATGAACATGATTCCAGCGACGCCTTCGAAAAAACGTACATTAAAGCCCCTGACCTAGACCCACCGCCTGACGATTATGGATTAACCCCTAGCAGCTCCAACCTCGACACAAAATTCTGGCACCGAGACAATTTGTTTAGGCTCATCTGGAATGATGAGATGGACCCCAATTCGCCCCAAGCAGCTTTAGCCAAACTACTCCAGTCAAGAGTATGGCAGCCGGGAGAAGATAATGACATCTTGGTGGGAGTCTGACTCCCACCAAACGAATCCCTTTGCGACCCTGTTCGCTACTGAGCAATGAGGTGTCCAGATGATGGTAAAAAGGAACCGATGGAGAGTTACGTTGTCCTTTCTGATGGAACCTGCACCATGTTTGTAATGCATGTTTGTTTGTTATTGTGAATGTTAAATGGTGTTTGTTCATTTAAAGTTTTTCATGGCCCCACGCCACCACTCTTTTAACGCCCACTGGCAGTTAATGGAACAAGTTTGTCGACAGACAACCGTTCAGAGGAACTAGTTTGTCAGCAAACAACCAATCATAGCTACTCTTCTGATTCGAAGGTAATCATGACGACCACAAATTCTTACCATTCTTGCCGGTCGCTCAGGCAATGGAGAAACTACACTGGTCCCTGCCCTGCCTGAGGACCCCAGTCTGGTTAGCTACGCTCGAGTAGATCACACACTGCACTAGTCACCGTTCTACCCGGGGATTCCACCAATAGTTACCCGCCGTGGCCCATACACACCCCATTTTGGCACTTTAGTTCAAAACTTTTTGTTTGTTTATGGCAACACTTAGGTTGCTTCCAAATGCTATTTACATCCTCAAACACTGGGATGGTAGATCGCACAGGCTGCGAGATGGCTTGCACTGTGTCAGTTTTTTCTCGGATGTCTTGTCCAAAATATTTGGTTTCAAAAAATAATAAAATGAGGGTGTCACAGATGGTGACCAATTATAATGGGTAATTGGCAATAAGAGGGCAGACAGACAGACATACAAGATCTTAAGCAAGATAATAACAGATATTATGCTTGTGTCCATAGAACTCCGGAACCTCAGGAACCTCAGAAGGAGAAAAGAAGACAGAAAGAAGGAAAGATGAAGACAACCATCATGCTCTACAGTTGGATATTAGTGGGATCCCTCCAGTTCCACGTGGACTCTACCCCCCTGACCCCTACCACGCAGGCCGTGAATGCTTTCCACCCCTGCCATACACTAAACCCCCAGACAGTGACCAGTACACCGAGCTGGTGTGATCGGTTCATCACCTGGTATTCCCTATCCTACGTTGTGGAATCACTATTAGTGCTTGTGATACTCTGCGGTGTCGTTCAGACTCTAAGACTGAGGAAATGGCAGAGGAAGGCCTCCCGCACTCGCACTCCGATATACACCCTCAGATCCCCTATTTTCCGACTTCAACAAACCCCCCAACCCCTTTAAGTGAATTAAAGTGCATCCGTTTTTTTTTGTGTGTGTTTTGTTCGTTCCAATAAAAAGAAATGTAAAACTCTGTGCTTGACTGCCACGCCAAATATACCGGTGTTGCTGCTATTGGTACAGTTTAAAATGTTGTAAATTCTTTTGATTGTTTGAGTCAGGATAGTTTAGTTAAGGATAGTTAGAGGTTACAGTTTTTCATTTTGAAATGCATGCCTGAATGTCATAGCGCCCCGTAGAATTTTATAACGATGTATGTACATAAATAATTTAGGTAAAAGTTGCAATTCATAGGACAGAGCAGTGTAGAGCCTATGAAGTGCTTACGGGTGCCCAACTTGAGAGGAGAACGAATACGATGCGGTTATTTGATCCTTCACGCTTCGCGTTGAGGATCACAAGGAGGGATGTAGCCATCTGGGATGGCCACTTCCAGAATACAAAATGGACATTTGCAAAGATTGCAGGGAAAAATGGACAATGTTAAGAAAGCAAGCAGGCAAAGAGCCTGTTTGCATATTGGAGCCGTAGCTCCCAGACAAGACTGAAACTAGGCCCATTAGCATATGGATGGCCCATCTCCGGGAACAAAGGGAGATACTTAAGTAACTGATCTGGCTCCAGACCTCGCGGCGCCAGTTCCCCAAACCAAAAGCAGAAAACAAAGCAGGACAACGGCCACCTAGGACACGCCCAGCCATCAGGGCACCCACCCCTTTATTGGTCAGGATCAATGCGGATGATCAAGATGCGGTCCAATTAATTGGGGCCAAATTCAAGACCCGCCCAAAAGCCGCGAAGCCCCCTTCAGGTATAAGAAGGCGGCCCCAAGAGAGAATCGCTCTCTTGGACTTGGCTCACACAGCGGGGAGACCCATCCACCAGCTGCACCAGAAGCATGTAAGTCCAAGGTCAACGCTCGCTACCAGATGGATGACCTTAGCTGTTTCCCCACTACCACTTCGACCCCAGCAGCCTCAGATCTGAACAGCGGCCATTGTTCCTCTGACTGAGTGGGCGCCCGAAGCTAAGTATCGGCTTTAGCAGTAGTGATGGTTTATTCTGTAGTATTTTGTGCATGAGTAGATATTACAGTGTGTGTAAATAAATAGTATTGATTTTGAACTAACTAACTGGTGTATTGGCTCTTTTGATCAGTATTTGGGTTTGAACCTTGTGGCGGTATCGAAAGATACCTGGCGACTCTAGAGCAAACATAATTAGGATTAAGGAAGGTGACCATATTGACCGCCATATTCAGAGCCAACCAAAGAGAGCAACAGGCTCCAGACTTTTCTTTCTGCTTTTTTGGTGGAGGGCTCCCTCACCATCAATGTCAAAGTTGTACATCATACACTGTGCTGTAAATTTTCAAGTCTTACTCTGACTACAACATAAGACCTACTTGATGTACCAGGCGGTCAGAAGTGATGTTTTAGTATGTTGATATTTTTTTCCACCAGATTTCGGTTAGAGAAATGCAGCTTTTTATTGTATTTTCTTTTGAGCTTGATGTGGAGTTTCGTACTGAAGGGCAACAAGGGTTAGCCCTGGTCACCAGCTATCCACTTATTCTGCTGGAACTGTACATTGTCAAAAGGTTAAAGAATTGTGGGTATCACCAGCCTCTTGCATTATTCTGCTCATTGAAGAATCTTTTATGATTCATGTACACCATTAGGTTCCTACAAAGCAAAGTGATGATTAGATTGGTGCAATTATGAATTCTGGCACTTATGGAAACCCAATAACTTGGTAAAAGTGCAGCATCATCTTGAGTTGCTCCATCTTTTTCATGAGGATAGTGATGTATATGAATAGCTTGAAATAAACTACGAGGTTGGTTCTGTTAGAGATATTCAACACAAGCACTAAACTTGGGGACGGGGGTGGTGGGGGGTTGCGAGTGGTGGTGGTGGGGGGGGGGGGGTGCGGCGGGGAGGGAAAACGTTAGCAGGACTTCAACAGCTGTATGCCTCTTGTTGCATCCTATGTGTTTGTGTTGCTCTGAAAACCAGAGACAGAGTTTGAACCTGCATTCCTTCCCTCTGGTTTTCCACTCTACTTGAATTTTGTACTCTGGCATCCAGATATTAACAGCAATGATGTGTACGAGTGTTAAAACTGCATGTTAAGTTATGTCCTTGGAGAGTAATGAATGCTATTTGCCACCAAATCAAGTATGCTACTTTGTAGAATTCTTACAATCATGGAACAAGCTAGTCGATCTATACTGGTGGACATTTATGTTGCATGTTCCTGCATAGCTCTTAGAAGGAAATTCAAATTGTGTTCGCTGGAGCTGATGATCTTTCTTCAGCCACGTGGTATTCTCTCTCCTACAAGATCTGAAAAAATTCATTCATTCCCATGCGATACAGAAATGATAGCTCAAAAAATATATTACTGCAAAGACCATATTACCTTCTCAACTCTAAAGTGGAGTCATCCCTTAATCTTGTACGTTGCTACCAATTTACTGCAATTTTATTAGCAATAACATTGATGTAGAATAGAGATGTATCCAGAGCAAATTACATGATGGGATATTTGGTCAAGTAAAGAGACGTTTGGATTTGAGCTAAAATAATAATGCGCAGTGATGTTAAAAACTAACTACAGATTTCCAACCACAAGACCGACAGTGGTAAACCACTTAAACATCATAGGTGAAAGATAGTGGGCTGGATTCTCCGCAGCCCCGCGCCAAAATCTCGTTTGGTGTGAGGGCGAAGAATCCAATTTCACGCCGAAATCGGGCCCTGCGCCGGTCCGGCGATTCTCCAGGACCTGAGAATCGGCGTGTTCGCGGAGTACCCTGCCATTGCCAGAGGCCCGCCCAGCGATCCTCCGCTCCCGACCGGCCGAGTTCCTGACGACGTGGTTCTAACCACCTATCGCCGTTCGGGAAGCTCGCGTGGCGACTGCGGACTCATTCCGCGGCCACCCTGGTGGGGTGGCGGGGGAATCAGACACTGGGGAGGGGGGGTTATAAGCGGCTCGGGGACAGATCGGGGCAGTTGGATCTCCAGGCACGCGGCCGATTGGGGGGGCCTATATTTCTCATCTGCCTCCGCGGTCCGAGTCCGCTATGGCACTCAGCATGGCCACTGGAGGCTGCTGCCGTGCACGTGCAGGGATTCAAAACCGAAACTGCGGGGGCCTGTATCCGCAGCTAAAGATGCGTGAATCACTCTGGGTCCCTGCTAGCCCCCTGCAGGTGAGTGAATTGGCTGATCTTTTTTATAGGAATCTTCGGAGTGAAACTCCAGCATTTTTACACCAGCGTGGGGACATAGTCCCATTTTTGAAGAATCCAGTCCAGCAACTTCACAGACAGAAGGACAAAAGGACAGTTGGAAATAGACAGCTGCAGATATCTACGTATCTTTATTTGATCAAAATAAAATGTGATAACTAGCTACGTGCAGGCATGCATGTGGACAGTTGGACACATGAAACCAACAAAGGTATAAAAATCATCACAGAGAAGACCAATGTAGCAACAATCTGGGAACAACCATTGCAGAAGATGACCGTGAGTACAGAGCTTGAAGAGAGAATCCAATCCCTGATCGAGCTTGGCCAGGGTAATTGTGTAATGACACCTCCACACAGGTTTATTGGATAAATATTATTAATCTGACTCATACTTGTGAGCTTATCATAGTCTTAGAGGAGGACATTATTGCTTGTTTGTTATCAAGGCAGTGTGACACTGAATTAATCTTGTTGTAGTAATGATCTTGATGGTTCACATTGATTAATAAAGTAGTGATTTGATTTAAAGAAAGAAAGTTGTTGAGTCTGTCAATTGACTTCAGCAGGGTCTCAGTCAACAGAGAATTGTATGTTTTTGAATATTTGCTGAGAGTGGGATGCTCCAGTGAATAGTGCAAGGTTAATGAATTCCAACGTGTGCTCTTTGGAGTGGTATAGAGGTTTCTTTCACTCCTTTTTATCATATCTTTGCCACTTCCCTGGCGATTCTGGCGACATTTAACTTCAGCAAACAGAATGGTTGCAAGATCATTGTAATGGATGTTATGGGGCTTTATATTTATTCATTTAAATATGTCTGCTGCTTTGATCAATTATCTTGTAACACCTTGTACTAGGTGCATTCACCAACCCTGCTGTCCCAGTGTGGAGCTGTGCTGAAAGTGGACGCAAGTTAGAGATGAGCGACAACAATTTGATTCCCAAATCTTCACATTTTTGGATTGCAGGATTGGAAAATTAACACCATGATTCCATCATTCCACTTGTAATTCTATATAAGCCAGACAGAGATTAAAGCATTGGCCCTGAGCCAATTGGTAAATATTTTGTACTCAGTATATGAGGTGCCCAGCTGTTTCCTGCAGCAGGTTTCGATAATTTACCTGGAATGTTTTGGGCAACAGCTTTATTGACTTGATTCTTTTTTATCTTAAGACATACAATATTTATTACCTGTGGCTATAACAACAGGACATTACTAATTTCAAGGCTGATTAATGGAAAGATGCTTTAATAATGCTGAATATTGTACAAGGTGTGGTTTGGATTCCATTCTCCCACCTTGGTGGCTTTCTTGAATATCTGTGTGTGTGTTTCATGGTCCTGATTGGTGAACCCCTCCAGGTATAACTTCAGTGAGCCTTGGCAGTTTTCAACCCATTGACTCAAAGATGAAGCTGAAGATAAAGTGTTGAAGCTGCCTGGTCTGTGAAGTTTGGTTTCTTAGTACCATTTCCATGCCAAAACCTTCACTTTCCACAACTACATTGATATCTCAATCCCTGTGATCAAGGCTGCCTTGTGCCAAACAACTTTAATGTCTGATTGGCTGCGAGCAGTACGAGAATGACCTCTGTAGATAGTGGTGTTCAGTGACCTCATCAGGATTGCATTTCGGACCATTTTGTTTTCATTATTAGCACTGGTCCTATTTCTGGACACTATACCTTTTGAGCAAAGAAACCACTGATGGCGATATTAAAACATGATTCTTCTTTTCATACAATACTGACATTAACCCATTTGTTTTAAATAGGACTAATCCATTATTAAAATAGTGGACTACGAAATTTGATGCAAGCATGTTGAGCATTCATTCAAATTGGCAAAATGTCTCCATAAATCTCTGACAATAGAATTACACAGCAAACACTTAATCAATGTAACTTCCAAAAAAAACTTATAGTATGTAAAAGATAGCTGCTTATATCACCTTGACCTTGTAAGATTTGTCACTTTCCATTTTTGAATCAGGATCGAATATATGTAATTGGATCCCACAAATTCATGTTCATAATTAGGAATTTGCAGCGTCTGAGATTCCATTGCCATTTCTCTCGAAGAATAACAAGTATTGCGCTTTTTAAAACAAATTGACTTCTGCATATGCCGTAAATTCAGTCACCTACCTGACATGCTGCAGTTTTATAGAACCTTGGTCATGCTACAGTTGTATAGAACCTTGGTAAGGCCGCACTTGGAATATTGCGTACAATTCTGGTTGCCACACTACCAAAAGGATGTGGAGGCTTTGGAGAGTGTGCAGAGGAGGTTTACCAGGATGTTACCAGGTCTGGAGGGTGTTAGCTATGTGGAGAGGGTGAATAGACTTGGACTGTTTTCATTAGAAAGACGGAGGTTGAGGGGTGATCTGGTAGAGGTCTACAAGATTATGAGGGGTATGGATAGAGTGGATGGGCAGGCACTCTTTCCCAGGGTGGAGGGGTCAGTCACCTGGGGCCATAGGTTTAAGGTCCGTGGGGCAAGATTTAGAGGAGATGTGCCAGGCAGGTATTTTTACGCAGAGCATGGTGAGTGCCTGGAATCCGTTGCCAGGGGAGGTTGTGGAAGCAGATACATTAACGGCGTTCAATGTCTGATTGAACATGGATAGGATGGGTATAGAGGGATATGGCACAAGGAAGTGCTGAGGGTTTTGGCAAAGGTTAATATCATGACCGGTACAGGCTTAGAGGGCCGAAGGGCCTGTTCCTGTGCTGTATTGTTCTTTGTTCTTTGAATTCTTACACGGCTGCAGAGATGTAGCATTGGAAAGAGTGCAAAGTAAGGGAGAGAGTAAGCTGCAGAAGAACAAATTCACAAATCGGAAGTTTAAGAAGTACAACATGTCATACCTATCAGGTAGTGTGGAACCCCAATCATCAGTTAAAGCTGCACCTTTAATTCTGATACCAGCATTTGAAGAACCATTTAGCAGGGTCTTAATAGACTTTGGAGGGCCCCGATCTAAAATCAGTGGTGAGAATCAATATCTGAGGCAGTCCCTTCAGGCACAATTATGGCAAAACTGGTAGCAGAAAAGTTAGTTCAGTTTTTACAAGGTATGGATTACCGAAGGAATTTCAATCAGAAAGTAAAAGCAAAATTCTGCGGATGCCGGAACGAGCCATATAGACTCACGTTATCTCTGTTTCTCACTCCACACATGCTGCCAGACCTGCTGAGTTTTTCCAATGTTTTCTGTTTTCATTTGAAATACAATCAGATTAAGGCTCAAATTTTATGTCCCAAATATTCAAAGAAATAATGGCCCGTAACTTCCACGGAGTTGCAATGTCTGTCGGATTGGCACTCTTGCCAGATTTAGCAGCGCTGTAATTCCTAAGCACCTGCCTCACCCAATCTTCCTCACTCAGGCTGGGTGAGACAGAAGCAGTGAAGCATGCCCCCTGCAGGATCACCATGGAATAACTGGGGCATAGAGAGGTAAGACAGCAGTAGCTGCCATAAAGGGGATGTTAAAGGGATAATTTACAGGGAGCAGGGAAGTTTTAAAGTTTAGGAAATGTGGGGGGTGGGGGTGGGTAGGACCTGTGGGGGGTGCTTCGAACCAGAGTGCGGGAGGGAGATCAGTGCGGGAGGGAGGGAAGTTAGCCCGGGAGGAGAGGGGGTCGGTCTGGGAGGGAGGAAGTTCAATCTGGGAGGGAGGAAGTTCAGTCTGGGAGGGAGGGAGGAAGATAATTCTGGGAGGGAGGCAGGGAGGGAGTGTGTTCCGACTGGGAGGCTGGGATGTCAGTCCGCGAGGGGCGTCGGACCGGGCCACACTGGGGGTAGCGGGAGAGCAGAGTCGGGGTTATGGAAAGTGGGGTTTGGTGGGGGGTGGGGGTGGTGGAGCCGGGGGGGGGGGGGGGGGGATGGGGGAGGTGGTAGGTGCCCTGGGGGGGTTATGTTTGTGCGGGGTGTCCCATATGAGGATCAGTCTGAGTGTTTAAATAGTTTACCTGGAGATGGAGCTGCTTTTTTCTTCTGACTCTTTCAGAGTAATTATCAGGGTAAAACTGGCAGAACCATCCGTAAACAGTGATTTACATTGCTTCTGCTGGATGGTTTCCAGCACAGTGCAATTGTCCAGAGAAAGTTCTCACTTCTGGACAATTACCAGGTAAACCCTTACATGGGGACTTCCTACAGAGATTCCCAGCACATAATAGGGTACCACCAAAATGTGATGCAGGGGAACCCGGAAATTATGGGCCATTGAATAGTTTGATAATAAAACAATTTAATTCTTCAGCTTATGAACTGCAGTCACAAGGAGCATTAGAGAGTTAGCATCAAACTTAAAAGCATACGATCGGAGCCAATTGTCATGAATATCTAATAATTGGGAAGAAGGAATTCTATTTTTACTGTTTATGTGCAGCACCAGAGCTCATCCCAGAGTGGGTTGTCATCATCCTCCATCGCATGGAGCAAACCCACTGCTACTGCCAACCCAGGGCCCCCAGCCCCATAGTGTGGCAGGTATGTTGGTGAACCACTATAATAGGAGATGTAAGGTAGGACCTGCACTACAGGTTCGCCGGTAGCTCCTGCCGGCTGGCTCCGCCCATGGAGAACTGTATAAATATGCATGACCTCCAGTGCCCTGCCATTTCGCCAGCTGCAGCAGGAGGCCTCGCATCTGACTGTAATAAAGCCACAGTTGTACCCAACTTTAGTCTTTGTGCAATTGATCGTGCATCAATTTATTACAGTCAGATTTTCCACAGAATGGATATCCGAATTAAGCCCGATCGCCTGCAGCTGGATCCGCATTCGCCCGACGCCAGGAAAGACTTTGCTCACTGGCTAGCATGTTTTGAGGCCTACATCAACGCGGCGGACCTCGCGCCAACAGAGGCTCAGAAGATAAATGTCCTGTACTCCAGACTGAGCTCCAGCGCGTTCCCGTTGATCCAAGACGCCATGAATTACACAAAAGTAATGGAACTCCTCAAGGAACACCACGCGCAGAAGGCGAACACGCTCTTCGCCAGGCATGTACTCGCCACCCGCTCACAACTACCTGGTGAGTCCATCGAAGACTTCTGGCGGGCCCTAATTCCACTCGTCCGTGACTGTGACTGTCAGGCCGTTACGGTCGGCGAACACGCAAATCTCCTCATGCGCGATGCCTTCGTGATGGGGATTGCATTGGACCGCATCTGAGAACGATTACTGGAAGGGGCCACACTCAAACTGGCGGAGACTAAACCCTTGGCGCTCTCAATGAAGGTCGCATCCCGTAACGTACAACTGTACCCCTCCCGCCGCGCTGCCCAACCTTCTACTCCTTCCTACTACTCCTGGACCCTGCCGACGACACCCTCAGCCGGGGCCCTGCCTTCCCAATACGCCTGCACCGCACGCCGATCCGCGCATACCGGTGGTCCCCGCTGCTACTTCTGCGGTCAGCAGAAGCATCCCCGCCAACACTGCCTGGCCCGCACTGCCGTTTGTAAAGCCTGCAGTAAAAAGGGCCACTTCGCGGCTGTGTGCCAGGCCCGCGCAGTCGCTGCGATCGCGCCCGCTATCGCCCCTCCCCCGCGCCAGACGCACAATGGGAGCCGCCATCGTGTCCCCCTTTGGCCTTGTGCGCCCCATGGGCGCCGCCATCTTGTCCCGACCCAGCAATGTGCGCACCATGGTTGCCACGATCTTGTCTCGACCCCGCAATGTGCGCACCATGTGCGCCGCCATCTTGTCCCCCACAGGGTCTCCGGACATCCCGACATCGGAACCGCACACGCTCGCCACCGGAAGCAGCCGATGGCTACCCACAGCGAGCTTCGATGACGCTGGACCAATCTCGCACGCACAACCTGGCCAGAGCGTCGACGGTGGTTAAAATGAGCGGCCACGTGACCTCGTGTCTGCTGGACTCCGGGAGCACTGAAAGCTTCGTTCACCCAGATACGCTGCTCCCTTGTGGTCCATCTTGCCAATCAAAGGATCTCCCTCGCCTCCAGATCCCACTCCGTCCCGATCCGAGGCTTTTGTACAGCCACCCTCACGGTCCAGGGCGTAGAATTTAGTAACTTCCGTCTCTATGTCCTTCCTAATCTCTGCATTGCACTCCTGTTGGGCCTGGACTTCCAGTGCAACCTCCAGAGCCTCACCCTCAAATTCGGTGGGCCCTTACCCCCCCCTTACCGTTTGTGGCCTCGTGACCCTCAAGGTCGATCCCCCTCCCTTTTTGCCAATCTAACTGTGGATTGCAAGCCCATTGCCACTAGGAGCAGATGGTACAGCACCCAGGACAAGACCTTTATCAGGTCCGAAGTCCAGCGGCTGCTGAAGGAGGGTATTATTGAGGCTAGGAACAGCCCCTGGAGAGCCCAAGGGTAGTGGTTAAAACTGGGGAGAAACAGAGGATGGTCATGGACTACAGCCAGACCAGCAATAGGTACACACAGCTCGACGCGTACCCCCTCCCACGCATATCTGATCTGGTCAATCAGATTGCGCAGTACCGAGCCTTCTCAACAATTGACCTGAAATCCGCCTACCACCAGTTCCCCATCCGGAAGTCGGGCATACACTGCCTTCGAGGCGGATGGTCGCCTCTACCACTTCCTTAGGGTCACTTTCGGTGTCACAAATGGGGTCTCGGTCTTCCAAAGAGAGATGGACCGAATGGTCGACCAGTACGGTTTGCAGGCCACGATTCCGTACTTAGATAATGTCACCATCAGTGGCCATGACCAGCAGGACCACGATGCCAACCTCGATAAATTCCTCCACACTGCCACTCTTCTCAACCTGACCTACAACAAAGAGAAGTGTGTGTTCAACACGACCCGGTTAGCAATTCTCGTCTGTATAGCCCAAAACGGACATCTCGGCCTGACCCCGACCACATGTGCCCCCTCATGGAACTTCCCCTCCCCCACTGTCCCAAGATCCTCAAACGCTGCCTGGGATTCTTTTCCTACTACTCTCATTGGGTCCCAAACTATGCGGACAAGGCCCGCCCACTCATTCAGTCCACCCAATTCCCTCTCGCGGCTGAGGCACAACACGCTTTCGCCCGCATCAGAGCAGACATCGCCAAGGCCAGGATGCGCGCAGTGGACGAGTCACTGCCTTTCCAAGTAGAAAGCGGCGCTTCAGACGTCGTCCTTGCCGCCACTCTAAACCAGGCAGGCAGACCCCTGGCATTCTTTTCCCGCACCCCCCTTCATGCCTCTGAACTTCGACACTCATCCGTCGAAAATGAGGCCCAAGCTATCGTTGAAGCTGTGCGGCATTGGAGGCATTACCTGGCCAGTAAGAGATTCACTCTCCTTACGGGCCAACAGTTGGTAGCCTTCATGTTCAATAACACACAGCGGGGCAAGATCAAAAATGATAAAATCTTGCAGTGGAGAATCAAGCTCTCCACCTATAATTACGAGATCTTGTATCGCCCCGGTAAACTCAACGAGCCCCCAGACGCCCTCTCCCGAGGCACATGTGCCAGCGCACAAGTGGACCAACTCCAGGCCCTACACGACAGCCTTTGTCACCAGGGGTTCACTCGATTGTACCATCTGGTCAAAGCTCGCAATCTGCCTTACTCCGTCGAGGAAGTAAGGACAGTCACCAGGGACTGCCAGGTCTGTGCGGAGTGCAAGCCGCACTTCTACCAGCCTGGTGAAGGCTTCCCGCCCCTTTGAACGCCTCAGCGTGGATTTCAAAGGGCCCCTCCCCTCCACCGACTGTAACACGTACATTCTCAGTGTGGTTGATGAGTATTCCAGATTCCCCTTCGCCATCCCATGCCCCGATATGACGTCTGCCACCGTCATCAAGGTCCTCAGCACCATCTTTGTTCTGTTCGGTTTCCCCGCCGACATCCACAGTGACAGGGGATCCTCATTCATGAGCGATGAGCTGCGTCAGTTCCTGCTCACCAGGGGCATAGCCTCCAGCAGGACGACCAGCTATAACCCCCAGGGAAACGGACAAGTAGAATGGGAGAATGGGACGGTTTGGAGGGCCGTCCAGCTGGCCCTAAGGTCCAAGAACCTCCCAGCCTCTCGCTGGCAGGAGGTCCTCCCTGACGCTCTGCACTCCATCCGGTCACTATTGTGCACCTCCACTAATAACACACCCCATAAACGTGTTTTTACCTTCCCCAGGAAGTCCACATCCGGGGTGTCGCTCTAGACTTGGCTCGCTGCACCAGGACCGGTCCTTCTCCATAGGCACGTCCGACTCCACAAGGCGGACCCCTTGGTGGACAGGGTTCACCTGCTCCACTCCAACCCTCAATATGCCTACGCGAGTTCCCCGATGGCTGCCAAGATACTGTCTCACTCAGGGACCTGGCACCGTCAGGTTCCACCCCAACACACCCCCCACCACCTCCCAGCCAATATTGACCCCACCAGACCACACACCCCTCCCCTTTTCCACACAAGAGGACGGGTTACATCTTGAAATCTACATATCTAACAACTCTACAGAGATTATTATCCATACAGACCACAATCCCCTAATCTTTTTTGCAAAATTTCATAATAAGAATCTGGGGCAATTTTATTGGAGTTTACTGCTGCAACCGTGTCATTTGTAAATTATTTGTGGAGCAGGAAAAAGCAGTATCATAGCAGCTGCTTTATCAAGAACTTAAATGTGGAGGAACATGGATTTTTAAACTTATTAATTTACAGGATGTGGCCATCAGTGGCTAGGCCAGCATTTATTGCCCATTCCTAATTACCCTCGAGTAGGTGGTGGTGCATTTCCTTCCTGAATCGCTGCAATCCCTGGGGTGTTGGTCCACCCAACGTGCTGTGGAGGGAATGCCAGGATTTTTGTGATCAGAATGAATATGTGTAAAATATGTGCACGATTTACTAGGATAGTGGTAATTTGAATTGTCTCCTGGTGTTTGTGTTGAGATGTTTCCAACGTTTCTTTCTGGTGTAGTATTGTTCATTTTTTTGTGTTTTAAAAAATATTTGATTCTTTGTATTAAGCGTTCATCAGCAGAGTCTGTGAATTTGTTCAGTAACTTTCCCCCATGGTTTCTTTAAAAAAAAAATATCTCTCAAGTCAGAAGACTATAAGACGTAGGAGCAGAATTGGACCATTCGGCCCATTGAGTCTGCTCTGCCATTCAATCACGGCTGTTATGTTCTTATCCCCATTCTCCTGTCTTCTCCGCACAACCTTGATCCCTTTATTAATCAGGAAACTATCTATCTCTGTTTTAAAGCCACTCAGTGATTTGGCCTCCGCAGCCTTCTGCGGCAAAGAGTTCGATAGATTCATTATTCTCCGGCTGAAGAAATTCCTCCTCACCCGTTTTGAAGGATCGTCCCTTCAGTCTGAGGCTGTGCACTAGGGTTTTAGTTTTTCCTACTCCTGAACACATCTGTAGCCATCTGGGATGGCCACTTACAAAGGATCCCAGGAAATATGGCCACCTGCAAAGGACCATGGGAAATATGGTCAACCCAGGACTCAGGCGCTCAGAGCTTATGTATATTGGCAACTCAGATAACTAGACGCGATCGAAACCCCCAGCTACTTTGCATTCTAATGGCCCATTTCCCCAGAACAAAAGCCCTATACTCAGGTAACAGATACAGAAACAGACTCATCGGCGCCACTCCCTTTGCTCAAGGAGCCCAAAAAGCCAAAGTCAATGACCGCTCAGGACACTCTCCGCCATGAAGTCACCCGCCCCTTTATTGGCCAAAATCGAAGGCAGTAATCGAAGCCTGCCGAATTATTGGGTCCAAAGCGAAGGACCGCCCAAAAGAGCGCGAAAGCCCAGAAGGATAAAGAGAGATACAGCCATGTGTTCAGTCTCTCTTGGCCCCGACCTACGCCTAAAACCAAGTGCAGCATTACGACCAGAAGACAAGTTCAAGACCAACGATTGCTACCAGACAGATGAGCCCAGCAGAAACAAAGTCACTTCTCCAGACCCAGCCACGCAAGATCCGAAAGAAGGCCTTGTTCCTCTGCATAAAGCCGGGTGCCTGAAGTTAAGTACAGGTTGTTGTTGTGTTAGGTGTAATTTAGCTTGTAGTGTTTTATGTTGCATGTCGAAGTAATTCTTGTGTGTAAATAAACTATCATTGAACTAACTAACTGGTTGTTTGGTCTTTGATCGATATCCGGTAAAACCTTGTGGTGGTATCATTTGACTCTGAAAAGCAATATCATCATTAGGCTGTTTAGCACAGTGCTAAATCGCTGGCTTTGAAAGCAAGCCAGCAGTACGGTTCGATTCCCGTAACAGCCTCCCCGAACAGGCGCCGGAATGTGGCGACTAGGGGCTTTTCACAGTAACTTCATTTGAAGCCTACTTGTGACAATAAGTGATTTTCATTTCATTTCAATAACTGTCATATCAGTATCCAGTTAAAAAGAGCAACATTATTGGCGTCTCCGGTGTGAATTGGCAACACATCCTCTCCACGTCCACTCTCTGTAGGCCTCTCAGTATCCTGTAAGTTTCAATAAGATTCCTCATCCTTCTAAACTCCAACGAGTACAGACCTAGAGTCCTCAACAATTCCTCATATGACAAGCTTTTCATTCCAGTGATCATTCTTGTGAACCTCCTCTGGACCCTTTCCAAGGCCAGACATTCTTCCTTGGATACAGGGTCCAAAACTGCTCTCAATACTCCAAATGGGGTCTGACCAGAGCCTTATGCATCCTCAGAAGTACATCCCTGCTCTTGTATTCTAGCCCTCTCGATATGAATGCTAACATTGCATTTGCCTTCTGAACCTGCACGTTAACCTTAAGAGAATCTTGAACTGGGACTCCGAAGTTGCTTTGTGCTTCTGATTTCCTAAGCCTTTTCCAATTCATAAAATAGTTTATGCCTCCATTTTTCCTACAAAAGTGCATAACCTCACACTTTTCCACATCGTATTGCACCTGCCACTTCTTTGCCCACTCTCCTAGCCTGTCCAAGTCCTTCTGCAGGCCCCGTATTTCATCAATGTTACCTGCTCCTCTGCATATCTTTGTATCATCTCCAAACATGGCAAAAGTGCCTTCAGTTCCTTCTTCCATATCGTTAATGTATATTGTGAAAAGCTATGGTCCCAGCAGAGCCCTGAGGCACACCACTAGTCATCGGCCGCCATCCTGAAATCCCCACTCTCTGCCTTCTGCAGGTTAGCTAATCCTCTAACCGTGCCTGTATCTTACCCTTGGTAAGACCATGGGTTCTTAACTTATTTAACAGCCTCCTATACGGCACCTTGTCAAAGGCCTTCTGGAAATCTAAATAGATCACATCCACTGGTTCTCATTTGTCTAACTTCCTTGTTACCTCCTCAACGAATTCCAACAGATTTATCAGATATGACCTCCCCTTGACAAAGCCGTAGCTGACTCGGTCTTATTTTATCATGCACTTCCAAGTACTCTGCAACCTCATCTTTAGTAATGGATTCTAAAATCTTACCAATGAACAAAGTCAGACTAGCCGGCCTAGAATTTCCCATCATCTTCCTCCCTCACTTCTTGAACTGGGGTGTTACATTAGCCATTTTCCAGTCATCTGGGACCTTCCCTGTCTTCAGTGATTCCTGAAAGATCACCACCAATGCCTCCACAATCTCCTCAGCTATCTCCTTTGGAACCCTGACAAATGGATGTAGATAGGTTAGGAGAGGGGACCAAAATGTGGCAGATGGAGTTTAACACGGATAAATATGAGGTCATGCATTTTGGTCTAAAAAATGAGAAGTTGCCTTATTATCTAAAAGGGGAAAGACTTTGGGGTGCTCCGATGCAGAGGAATCTGGGTGTCCTCGTGCATGAGTCACAGAAAATTAGCATGCAGGTGCAGCAGGTATTAAGGAAAGCACATGGAAGGTTGGCATTCATAGCAAAAGGAATTGAGAATAAAGGTAAGGAAGCGTTGTCGCAACTATACAATGCATTGGTGAGACCGCAGCTGGAGTATCAGTTTTGGTCCCCTTATTTGATGGAAGATGTAGCGGCACTGTAGGCAGTTCAGAGGAGGTTCACAAGATTGATTCCAGAGATGAGGATTTGTCGTATGAGGAGAGATTGAACAGTTTAGCCCTATGCTCTCTAGAGTTTAGAAGAATGAGGGGAGATCAAATTGAGGTATACAAGATGCTAAAAAGTATGGATAAGATAGAGCAGGTGCTTCCTCTTGTGGGGCATTCTAAAATGAGAGGTTATAATCTTAGAATAAGAGGTAGAAATTTTAAAACAGATATGAAGATAAACTACTTCTTCCAAAGGGTTGTGAATCTGTGGAATTCACTACCCCAGAGTGCAGTGGATGCTGGGACAGTGAGTAAATTTAAGGAGGAGTTGAACAGATTTTTATTGGCCGGGTTATGGAGAACGGGTAGGACAGTGGAGTTGAGGCCAGGATGGGATCAGCCATGATCATACTGAAGGTGTTTAGGCTCAGGAGGCTAAATTGCCCACTCCAGTTCCTGGGTTATGTGTTCTCGGGAGGAGACACTCTGGCTGATTTCACCATCTGTCGCATTGTAGATAACATATGAGGAACATATCAGCCATGATCGAATGGTGGAACAGACACGATGGGTCAAATGGTCTAATTCTGCTCCTATATCTTGTGAACTTAAGGACCCTGGGATGTAGTCCATCCGGTCCAGGTGATTTATCCATCTTCAGATCTTTCAGTTTCTCCAGAACATTCTCCTTTGTGATGGACACTGCACTCACCTCTGCCCCCTGGTTCTACTGAAGTTCTGGTATCCCACTGGTCTCTTCCAGCATGAAGACTGATGCAAAGTCAGCACTTTTATACTGTCTGACTCTAGCCTCTGAAAATGGCTTAATCCAGTTATCTAATTAACAAGTTACAGCTGTAAGCAGGGCCTGAATGAATTCTGTTTAAAGCTAGTTTAAAACTCATCTTCTTCCAACCCACGCAGCAATTTTTAAGTTAATTTACTAAATAAAAGAAAGACTAGACTGTAGATAGAAATGAACCCTTAATTTCCCTCAGTCACAAAACTCCCACTTTAGAATTCTAATGCAGCCCAAAGTCATCACTCTAAACTATTGTTTCACTCTTGGATCTGACTTGTCCAGTAGTAGCATTATCATAGCAGTACAGTCTGCTTTATTATAATTAATCTCATTACCTCCCTCAGTCTTGATCTGCTTGCTCTTCCTCATTCATGATCTTGTCGTGTTCCTTCACTCTTAATCTCCTCTGTGATGGTTGCTCATTGCCTGATGGTGATGACCTGCTAATGGTTTGTTGCCTTCTCATTCCTGCTGCTGATAGGCTTCTAATGGATGGTTGGTGTTGATGGGTGTAGATGATGGCTCATGATGTATTATAGGGCTAATCAACTAAATGGAAGAACAGGAATGAACTGAGGGCTACATTTAAAGGGGCCGCACCTAAAAGGAGCTCAGCCCAAAAAGAACAAAGAGAAACGGAAACTTAAAAACATCAAATCAAAGTGTGAAACTGGGTCGATAAAGTAATCCAATCCCTGCAGTGCCCACTGAGCATGGAAGGCCTCAAGTGAGCCCATGGACTCCTCATGCTCCCTCTCCAGGTACAACAGGTTGTGAATGAAGCCGCGGAAGAGGGGCAGTCAGTCTGGTCGGACAACGCCCTCGGTCACCCGCTGCCTGTACCCCTTATAGCAAGCTTTGTCAGGCACAGGAACAGGTTCATATGGAGGTCCTCCACCTTCCCCGCCCCCTTCTGCACCGGATGCCATGAGATCAGGAGTGTGGGGTGAAGTGCAAACAAAACTTTAACGACAATGTTGTCAAGAAACTAAAAAGGGAGAGCAACCTAGGACATTGAATATGGACATGGCTCATGGACTCCACAAGGCCGCAAAAGTGGCAAGGCTATTGTGCATTTGTGAAGCAGTGCAAATGGTGGTTACACGTTACTGCTGCATCCATCACCCTTCACCCCCGGTCCCCAGATTTTAGAGGGAGGACACCTCTGTCGAGGGGCCTCCGGTCAGACCACCGCCGCCAGACGGCAACGAGGTATGCAAAGGCATGTCCGGATGGTGGGTGAGGACAAGGAGCTGGAAGGTGTGCAGCAGGAAACTCCTCCGCGCAGTGCAAAAAGGCACGGGGTATCTCCGTGAGGTGGCTAGGGTTGTGGGGTACAGTGCCCGCGGGGGGGGGGGGCTCTAGGGCCTGGGACCAATGTGGAATTCCGTCCGAGCAGGGGTCCGCTCAGAACGGATGCCACCGCACACCTGCGCTGCTTCAACACAGAAAGTGCCCTCGGGTCCAAGCATGACCATTTTGAGGCCTTGAATGGCTTCGGCTGTGAGCTGGATGGACACCGCTCCGCACTTGTCAAGCTCGTAGGGTGTCATCCAGCCCACTCTTCCACCACCCAGCACTTCCCGATCCTGGTCACCCCTGCAGCCACCTGAAAGGATATTGGCGGAGGTGTGGATTCCTGAGCAGCGGCTCCCTAACGATAGCCACTAGTCCTGACGGGGGAGAGCTGCAGCGTGTGTTGACCATTATCTAGACTTTGAGAATGTCCTGTTGCAAGATGGGCAGCGGCAGTAAAGAATTCTGAAGACCTTGTTTGTCAAT
This sequence comes from Scyliorhinus torazame, assembly GCF_047496885.1. Lineage (NCBI taxonomy): Eukaryota > Metazoa > Chordata > Chondrichthyes > Carcharhiniformes > Scyliorhinidae > Scyliorhinus > Scyliorhinus torazame. The sequence continues at coordinate 83,410,943 of NC_092714.1, forward strand.
GACCAGGAGCTGCACAGGTGCAGAAGAAATACGTCGCCAGGGCACACCATTGTGGAGGATGCTCGATGTACAGGTATCGCTGCAGAATCTGAAAATGGAAAGTCACCACCTGGGTGCGAAGGAACACCAGCGCCTGACCGCCCTCGCAATCGGGAGACTCTGGCTCATGACTCAGCCGTGAATAGGCTTGGTCGAGAGCCTGTAAACCCTTTATTCTATTTAAACACCTGATCACCAGAGAAAATATTGCTTGATTGACAGCTATGGCTTTCTGATCCCTGCTGTCAATGGTGCAATTTTTATTTTCACACGGGTAAGAGATTTCAAGTGCTTGTAATCTCTGCTATTGATTCTTTAAAGCTCCCAAGAATGATTGACACGTATTTCCCTCCAGTAAAAACACTTTTCAAAATAGAGGAGAGTCATGACTGGATTTTTAAAGCTTTTATTAAACATGTTATTGTCACTATGGGATTAATTGACCCACTATCCTCTATATGAAACCAATTTGCATGCAAGTGCTATTTGACATAGGGGACATGAGGGGCCATTGGGTGATGGGGGGAGGGACACAGGGAGCATATGGGAATATATGGATGACATCAGGAGCATGGGAGTGGATGGCAGGGTGTAGTCTATCATGGGGGCTTGAGGTGGCATGGATGGGAAGCAACAGGGGTGGAAGCTTATGAGTCCTAGAGCACAGAGATAGGCCTTTTAAACAGCTCTCCTTGACACCCAGCAGCTCTTTGGCTGCATCTGACCCCGTACCCATATCAGCTGGGCCAGCTCCATCCTGCATCTGTCCCCCTGCAATGAAGATTGTGTCTTTGCAGGAGCTTTCTCCCAAGGCCTGCACACAAAGCTGGGAATTTTCCTGACTGTTACTACCTGCCTTAGAGATGAAAATCCAGGGCAAGGATGGGAATTCTAACTTTGAGGCATTGCTTAATTGAAAACCAATGTAACCAAATAAAACAAGAAACAGGAGATGGTTGAGTGGAATTTGGTGTAAGGACATGGGCAGCAGAGTTTTGAATGATCTCCAGTTTGCAAAGTGTGGAATGTGGAAGACTGACTAGAGTGCATTGCGATTATCAAAGCTTAGGGGTAACAAAGGCATGAAATGGGTTTCAGCAGCAGATTAGCTTAATATTTCCTGCATTACAACAAAGGCTGCACATTAGTGCCACATAAATAATCAGAAAATGACTATCTCCAAAAAGCAGGAATTATCTCTACTATCACCTATTACCATTGCTCAATCCTCCACCATCTACATGATGGGTGTTACCATTAACCAAAAACTGAACTGGACAATCCATATAAATATGGTGGTTACAAGAGCAGATCAGAGGCTGGAAGTTCTGTGGTAAGTAACTCTCCTCCAGAAATGTCCCCCAACCCCAAGTCTATCCACCATCTAGAAGGCACAAGTGTGATCCCCATTTGCCTCGATAAATACAGCTCCAAAAATATTAAAGGGACTGGAATCACCGTTTTTGGGTCTTTGTCCCCACGCCGGCAACAGAACGGTGGAGTTTTACTCCTGAAAAGGGACATGAATTCACAGCCCTGCAGGGGGCTATCAGGGCCCCGGAGTAAATATTGCAGCTTTTGCTGCAGATACGGCCCCCCGCACTTCCGGCGGGTCAGAGGCCACGCATGCGCACAGCGTGGCCTCCAGCGGGCTCTCTGTGCTCCATGGGAGACTCGGACTGTGGAGGTAGACCCACAAAGGAGTTCCCCAAACCGCCACGAGCCCAACCCTCAAACCCCGCACATTCATTCACCGGCCGCCTATAAGGCCCCCCTAGCCTCTGATCAGCTTGCCCCCGACCAGAGCGGTTGCAGCCTGAGTTCGCAGCCACCACACGAGTATCCCGGCCGGCTGGACCAGGTTAGTTCCATGCCATCAGGACTTTGGCCGGTCGGGGGCGGAGAATGTCGGAACGGGCCTCTGGCAATGGTCCCCGGTGGCGTGGTATACTCCCTGGTGACACCGCTTTTCGGTGTCCGGAAAATCGGCAAACTGGCGCCGGTCCCGATTTCCGCGTCAAACTGAATTCTCCACCCCGGCGCCTTCCGCGATCTCGCCGTCGGGGTACGGAGAATCCAGCCCAAGAACTTTCACGCTATCCAGGACAAGAGAGCCCACTTGTTTTGCATACCCTCCACCACTGGTGCATAATAGCAAAGTGCGTGCAATACACAAGATGCACTGAAGAAACTTGCTTTGGCTCATTCAACACATCGTTCGAGCCATAACATCTCCCACTGAGAAGAACTAGGGCAGCAAATGCACGCAACACAACAGCTGCAAGTTCCCCTCCAAGCAACACACCATCCTGGCTTGAAACTATATTACAGTTGCATTACTATCACTGGGTTAAAATCCTGTAACTTCTTCCCGGAGAGCACTGTGGGTGTCCCTACACGACACGTACTGCAGTGGTTCGAGAAGGTGATTCCGGGCAATTAGAGATGAATAATAGAAGTTTGCCTTTCTAGTGTGCTCATATTACATGAACAAAGAAAAGTGATTTCTTTGCCACTTAGAGTGGGGTGGCTAGTTGTTCCTGATATGGGGAACCTGGGGAACATTCATATTGTCTCTTCCATTTCCTGCTGTTTCTCACTATGCCAGTGTTTCCAGGAAGAATGTGGGAGAAGATGGGTGTTACAAGCTACCAAATGTGAGTAGGTCACATGCTAACAGCATACTTGCTGCTTGTTCATTGACACATGCAATGTTTACCCTCTTAGTTCATGAAAAAAATACAGGATGGGATTCTCCAGTCTGCCAGTCACGTGTTTGTCGGCGGCATGTCAATCGCTAGCGGTGGAATGCTATGTCCCACCACTTGTCAATGGGATTTCCCATTGTAACTACCCAACGCCGCCGGGAAACCCGTTGACGGGAGTGCGCTGCCATCAGGAAAAGTGAATCGCAACAACCAGAGAATTCCAGCCTTGGTGTCTGAATAACATGCGTATTTCAGCATAGTTAAAAAGTACGTGTTGGAAAAATGTATTGCATTCTCTCACCATTTGTGGGGCAGTTAAGATTCATAATAAAGTAATGCGATAAAATGAAGTCACACGTCAGCACGCTTACATCAACAACCTCATATCATCCAGCAGATTTTGTCCACACCCGCTTCCTGTTTGAAACAGTAGATGAGACAGCAAGTTGATTTCGGTGGCGTGAGAGCAGCTGGTTAGTCAGTTTCAGCGGGAGCATTGCGGAAGGAGGGTGCTGGGAGGTAAGTCAACCTTTAAAAGCACTTCTCTTTGCAGGGGCAGGCCAGTCGATTTCGGTGGCGTGAGAGCAGCTGGTTAGTCAGTTTCAGCGGGAGCATTGCGGAAGAAGGGTGCTGGGAGGTAAGTCAACCTTTAAAAGTACTTCTCTTTGCAGGGGCAGGCCAGTCGATTTCGGTGGCGTGAGAGCAGCTGGTTAGTCAGTTTCAGCGGGAGCATTGCGGAAGGAGGGTGCTGGGAGGTAAGTCAACCTTTAAAAGCACTTCTCTTTGCAGGGGCAGGCCAGTCGATTTCGGTGGCGTGAGAGCAGCTGGTTAGTCAGTTTCAGCGGGAGCATTGCGGAAGGAGGGTGCTGGGAGGTAAGTCAACCTTTAAAAGCACTTCTCTTTGCAGGGGCAGGCCAGTCGATTTCGGTGGCGTGAGAGCAGCTGGTTAGTCAGTTTCAGCGGGAGCATTGCGGAAGGAGGGTGCTGGGAGGTAAGTCAACCTTTAAAAGCACTTCTCTTTGCAGGGGCAGGCCAGTCGATTTCGGTGGCGTGAGAGCAGCTGGTTAGTCAGTTTCAGCGGGAGCATTGCGGAAGGAGGGTGCTGGGAGGTAAGTCAACCTTTAAAAGCACTTCTCTTTGCAGGGGCAGGCCAGTCGATTTCGGTGGCGTGAGAGCAGCTGGTTAGTCAGTTTCAGCGGGAGCATTGCGGAAGGAGGGTGCTGGGAGGTAAGTCAACCTTTAAAAGCACTTCTCTTTGCAGGGGCAGGCCAGTCGATTTCGGTGGCGTGAGAGCAGCTGGTTAGTCAGTTTCAGCGGGAGCATTGCGGAAGGAGGGTGCTGGGAGGTAAGTCAACCTTTAAAAGTACTTCTCTTTGCAGGGGCAGGCCAGTCGATTTCGGTGGCGTGAGAGCAGCTGGTTAGTCAGTTTCAGCGGGAGCATTGCGGAAGGAGGGTGCTGGGAGGTAAGTCAACCTTTAAAAGCACTTCTCTTTGCAGGGGCAGGCCAGTCGATTTCGGTGGCGTGAGAGCAGCTGGTTAGTCAGTTTCAGCGGGAGCATTGCGGAAGGAGGGTGCTGGGAGGTAAGTCAACCTTTAAAAGCACTTCTCGTTGCAGGGGCAGGCCAGTCGATTTCGGTGGCGTGAGAGCAGCTGGTTAGTCAGTTTCAGCGGGAGTATTGCGGAAGGAGGGTGCTGGGAGGTAAGTCAACCTTTAAAAGCACTTCTCTTTGCAGGGGCAGGCCAGTCGATTTCGGTGGCGTGAGAGCAGCTGGTTAGTCAGTTTCAGCGGGAGCATTGCGGAAGGAGGGTGCTGGGAGGTAAGTCAACCTTTAAAAGCACTTCTCTTTGCAGGGGCAGGCCAGTCGATTTCGGTGGCGTGAGAGCAGCTGGTTAGTCAGTTTCAGCGGGAGCATTGCGGAAGGAGGGTGCTGGGAGGTAAGTCAACCTTTAAAAGCACTTCTCTTTGCAGGGGCAGGCCAGTCGATTTCGGTGGCGTGAGAGCAGCTGGTTAGTCAGTTTCAGCGGGAGCATTGCGGAAGGAGGGTGCTGGGAGGTAAGTCAACCTTTAAAAGTACTTCTCTTTGCAGGGGCAGGCCAGTCGATTTCGGTGGCGTGAGAGCAGCTGGTTAGTCAGTTTCAGCGGGAGCATTGCGGAAGGAGGGTGCTGGGAGGTAACTCAACCTTTAAAAGCACTTCTCTTTGCAGGGGCAGGCCAGTCGATTTTGGTGGCGTGAGAGCAGCTGGTTAGTCAGTTTCAGCGGGAGCATTGCGGAAGGAGGGTGCTGGGAGGTAAGTCAACCTTTAAAAGCACTTCTCTTTGCAGGGGCAGGCCAGTCGATTTCGGTGGCGTGAGAGCAGCTGGTTAGTCAGTTTCAGCGGGAGCATTGCGGAAGGAGGGTGCTGGGAGGTAAGTCAACCTTTAAAAGCACTTCTCTTTGCAGGGGCAGGCCAGTCGATTTCGGTGGCGTGAGAGCAGCTGGTTAGTCAGTTTCAGCGGGAGCATTGCGGAAGGAGGGTGCTGGGAGGTAAGTCAACCTTTAAAAGTACTTCTCTTTGCAGGGGCAGGCCAGTCGATTTCGGTGGCGTGAGAGCAGCTGGTTAGTCAGTTTCAGCGGGAGCATTGCGGAAGGAGGGTGCTGGGAGGTAAGTCAACCTTTAAAAGCACTTCTCTTTGCAGGGGCAGGCCAGTCGATTTCGGTGGCGTGAGAGCAGCTGGTTAGTCAGTTTCAGCGGGAGCATTGCGGAAGGAGGGTGCTGGGAGGTAAGTCAACCTTTAAAAGCACTTCTCTTTGCAGGGGCAGGCCAGTCGATTTCGGTGGCGTGAGAGCAGCTGGTTAGTCAGTTTCAGCGGGAGCATTGCGGAAGGAGGGTGCTGGGAGGTAAGTCAACCTTTAAAAGCACTTCTCTTTGCAGGGGCAGGCCAGTCGATTTCGGTGGCGTGAGAGCAGCTGGTTAGTCAGTTTCAGCGGGAGCATTGCGGAAGGAGGGTGCTGGGAGGTAAGTCAACCTTTAAAAGCACTTCTCTTTGCAGGGGCAGGCCAGTCGATTTCGGTGGCGTGAGAGCAGCTGGTTAGTCAGTTTCAGCGGGAGCATTGCGGAAGGAGGGTGCTGGGAGGTAAGTCAACCTTTAAAAGCACTTCTCTTTGCAGGGGCAGGCCAGTCGATTTCGGTGGCGTGAGAGCAGCTGGTTAGTCAGTTTCAGCGGGAGCATTGCGGAAGGAGGGTGCTGGGAGGTAAGTCAACCTTTAAAAGTACTTCTCTTTGCAGGGGCAGGCCAGTCGATTTCGGTGGCGTGAGAGCAGCTGGTTAGTCAGTTTCAGCGGGAGCATTGCGGAAGGAGGGTGCTGGGAGGTAAGTCAACCTTTAAAAGCACTTCTCTTTGCAGGGGCAGGCCAGTCGATTTCGGTGGCGTGAGAGCAGCTGGTGAGTGGTGAGTCAGTTTCAGCAGGAGCTGAGACTTTTTCTCTTTTCTTTAAATTAGTTTTTTAGGCGGGATCAGGAAGTCGACCCGCGGACGTCTGGGAAGACCCTCACCAATAAATTCTGGTGGAGAGGAAACCCGAGACACTACACGTGTAGTGTCTCCCACCCGCCCTCCTCCTCTAACCTAATAATAAAACCCATTGGTCTGAGGTAAGTACCATATTTTTATTATATTATTATTATTTTTTATAAAAATTTAATTTAGTTGTTAGCCAGATCTTGGTAGAAAGTTAGAGGAATGGCAGGGAAGGGAGTACAATGTTCCTCCTGCAGGATGTTTGAGGTGAGGGATGCAGTTAGTGTCCCTGCTGATTTTACCTGCAGGAAGTGCTGCCATCTCCAGCTCCTCCAAGACCGAGTTAGGGAACTGGAGCTGGAGTTGGAAGAACTTCGGATCATTCGGGAGGCAGAAGGGGTCATAGATAGCAGCTTCAGGGAATTAGTTACACCAAAGATTGGAGATAGGTGGGTAACTGTAAGAGGGACTGGGAAAAAACAGTCAGTGCAGGGATCCCCTGCGGTCGTTCCCCTGAGAAACAAGTATACCGCTTTGGATACTTGTGGGGGGGACGACTTACCAGGGGTAAGCCATGGGGTACGGGCCTCTGGCACGGAGTCTGTCCCTGTTGCTCAGAAGGGAAGGGGGGAGAGGAGCAGAGCATTAGTAATTGGGGACTCTATAGTCAGGGGCACAGATAGGAGATTTTGTGGGAGCGTGAGAGACTCACGTTTGGTATGTTGCCTCCCAGGTGCAAGGGTACGTGATGTCTCGGATCGTGTTTTCCGGGTCCTTAGGGGGGAGGGGGAGCAGCCCCAAGTCGTGGTCCACATTGGCACCAACGACATAGGTAGGAAAGGGGACAAGGATGTCAGGCAGGCTTTCAGGGAGCTAGGATGGAAGCTCAGAACTAGAACAAACAGAGTTGTTATCTCTGGGTTGTTGCCCGTGCCACGTGATAGTGAGATGAGGAATAGGGAGAGAGAGCATTTAAACACGTGGCTACAGGGATGGTGCAGGCGGGAGGGTTTCAGATTTTTGGATAACTGGGGCTCTTTCTGGGGAAGGTGGGACCTCTACAGACAGGATGGTCTACATCTGAACCTGAGGGGCACAAATATCCTGGGGGGGAGATTTGTTAGTGCTCTTTGGGGGGGTTTAAACTAATGCAGCAGGGGCATGGGAACCTGGATTGTAGTTTTAGGGTAAGGGAGAATGAGAGTATAGAGGTCAGGAGCACAGATTTGACGTCGCAGGAGGGGGCCAGCGTTCAGGTAGGTGGTTTGAAGTGTGTCTACTTCAATGCCAGGAGTATACGAAACAAGGTAGGGGAACTGGCAGCGTGGGTTGGTACCTGGGACTTCGATGTTGTGGCCATTTCGGAGACATGGATAGAGCAGGGACAGGAATGGATGTTGCAGGTTCCGGGGTTTAGGTGTTTTAGTAAGCTCAGAGAAGGAGGCAAAAGAGGGGGAGGTGTGGCGCTGCTAGTCAAGAGCAGTATTACGGTGGCGGAGAGGATGCTAGATGGGGACTCTTCTTCCGAGGTAGTATTGGCTGAAGTTAGAAACAGGAAAGGAGAGGTCACCCTGTTGGGAGTTTTTTATAGGCCTCCTAATAGTTCTAGGGATGTAGAGGAAAGGATGGCGAAGATGATTCTGGATATGAGCGAAAGTAACAGGGTAGTTATTATGGGAGACTTTAACTTTCCAAATATTGAATGGAAAAGATATAGTTCGAGTACAATAGATGGGTCGTTTTTTGTACAGTGTGTGCAGGAGGGTTTCCTGAAACAATATGTTGACAGGCCAACAAGAGGCGAGGCCACGTTGGATTTGGTTTTGGATAATGAACCAGGCCAGGTGTTGGATTTGGAGGTAGGAGAGCACTTTGGGGACAGTGACCACAATTCGGTGACGTTTACGTTAATGATGGAAAGGGATAAGTATACACCGCAGGGCAAGAGTTATAGCTGGGGGAAGGGCAATTATGATGCCATTAGACGTGACTTGGGGGGGATAAGGTGGAGAAGTAGGCTGCAAGTGTTGGGCACACTGGATAAGTGGGGCTTGTTCAAGGATCAGCTACTGCGTGTTCTTGATAAGTATGTACCGGTCAGACAGGGAGGAAGGCGTCGAGCGAGGGAACCGTGGTTTACCAGGGAAGTGGAATCTCTTGTTAAGAGGAAGAAGGAGGCCTATGTGAAGATGAAGTGTGAAGTTTCGGTTGGGGCGATGGATAGTTACAAGGTAGCGAGGAAGGATCTAAAGAGAGAGCTAAGACGAGCAAGGAGGGGACATGAGAAGTATTTGGCAGGAAGGATCAAGGAAAACCCAAAAGCTTTCTATAGGTATGTCAGGAATAAGCGAATGACTAGGGAAAGAGTAGGACCAGTCAAGGACAGGGATGGGAAATTGTGTGTGGAGTCTGAAGAGATAGGCGAGATACTAAATGAATATTTTTCGTCAGTATTCACTCAGGAAAAAGATAATGTTGTGGAGGAGAATGCTGAGTCCCAGGCTAATAGAATAGATGGCATTGAGGTACGTAGGGAAGAGGTGTTGGCAATTCTGGACAGGCTGAAAATAGATAAGTCCCCGGGACCTGATGGGATTTATCCTAGGATTCTCTGGGAGGCCAGGGAAGAGATTGCTGGACCTTTGGCTTTGATTTTTATGTCATCATTGGCTACAGGAATAGTGCCAGAGGACTGGAGGACAGCAAATGTGGTCCCTTTGTTCAAAAAGGGGAGCAGAGACAACCCCGGCAACTATAGACCGGTGAGCCTCACGTCTGTAGTGGGTAAAGTCTTGGAGGGGATTATAAGGGACAAGATTTATAATCATCTAGATAGGAATGATATGATCAGGGATAGTCAGCATGGCTTTGTGAAGGGTAGGTCATGCCTCACAAACCTTATTGAGTTCTTTGAGAAGGTGACTGAACAGGTAGACGAGGGTAGAGCAGTTGATGTGGTGTATATGGATTTCAGCAAAGCGTTTGATAAGGTTCCCCACGGTAGGCTATTGCAAAAAATACGGAGGCTGGGGATTGAGGGTGATTTAGAGATGTGGATCAGAAATTGGCTAGCTGAAAGAAGACAGAGGGTGGTGGTTGATGGGAAATGTTCAGAATGGAGTACAGTCACAAGTGGAGTACCACAAGGATCTGTTCTGGGGCCGTTGCTGTTTGTCATTTTTATCAATGACCTAGAGGAAGGCACAGAAGGGTGGGTGAGTAAATTTGCAGATGATACTAAAGTCGGTGGTGTTGTCGATAGTGTGGAAGGATGTAGCAGGTTACAGAGGGATATAGATAAGCTGCAGAGCTGGGCTGAGAGGTGGAAAATGGAGTTTAATGTAGAGAAGTGTGAGGTGATTCACTTTGGAAGGAATAACAGGAATGCGGAATATTTGGCTAATGGTAAAGTTCTTGAAAGTGTGGCTGAGCAGAGGGATCTAGGTGTCCATGTACATAGATCCCTGAAAGTTGCCACCCAGGTTGATAGGGTTGTGAAGAAGGCCTATGGAGTGTTGGCCTTTATTGGTAGAGGGATTGAGTTCCGGAGTCGAGAGGTCATGTTGCAGCTGTACAGAACTCTGGTCCGGCCGCATTTGGAGTATTGCGTACAGTTCTGGTCACCGCATTATAGGAAGGACGTGGAGGCTTTGGAGCGGGTGCAGAGGAGATTTACCAGGATGTTGCCTGGTATGGAGGGAAAATCTTATGAGGAAAGGCTGACGGACTTGAGGTTGTTTTCGTTGGAGAGAAGAAGGTTAAGAGGAGACTTAATAGAGGCATACAAAATGATCAGGGGGTTGGATAGGGTGGACAGTGAGAGCCTTCTCCCGCGGATGGATATGGCTGGCACGAGGGGACATAACTTTAAACTGAGGGGTAATAGATATAGGACAGAGGTCAGAGGTAGGTTCTTTACGCAAAGAGTAGTGAGGCCGTGGAATGCCCTACCTGCTACAGTAGTGAACTCGCCAACATTGAGGGCATTTAAAAGTTTATTGGATAAACATATGGATGATAATGGCATAGTGTAGGTTAGATGGCTTTTGTTTCGGTGCAACATCGTGGGCCGAAGGGCCTGTACTGCGCTGTATTGTTCTATGTTCTATGTTCTATGTTTCTTTCTCTGACCGTCGTTAATACTTCTCTTTGTTGCAGAGTTATACTCATCCTTTCTGTCGGCCTGACAAACACCTTTCAGTAAACCACAGATAGCAGTTAACATCGTAGAAGGTTACTGACTGAATCAATCCAATCATTGAGGTCCCTTTTACCTGACTATCGGAAAAAAAAATTATCAGTTGATGGGATCAACCTATCTATGTGGACAGAACCTATTTTAAAAGCTTTTAATCATATACCCTTGAAGTTTGAACTTCAAACAAGTTTCCGTTCTCCAGACTTGTTCTCCATAAATAAGAATCATCAATTCGATATTAATTTGGCCAACTTCCTTTGCACCTTATCCTGATCCTTAATGTCCTTCACCACAAAACTGGACAGTCAACATGTGGCTGGATAAAGGCCATGCACAATATAAGTTTTATATTTCATTGTTCTATTTACAATTTCTCAATAACCTAGTGATGCTGGTCACGAACTCGGAGGTACTAATGAACTAGGAATGAAATGAAATTAAATCGCTTATTGTCACAAGTAGGCTTCAAATGAAGTTACTGTGAAAAGTCCCTAGTCGCCACATTCCGGCGCCTGTTCGGGGAGGCTGGTATGGGAATCCCCAAACCCTTCTCCCATTCAGCAGCCCTGAGGATTCCTGGAATTTCTCTTGGCAAATGCATTAGGATACATTAATCTAAATTTAAAGATCTTTGTCAGGCATTGCCCCACACAACGATTACATTTAACTCCTGCTGAAACTTATTTTTTTCATCCAAGTGTGTATGCATGCTTGTGTGTGCGTGCGCGGAGATTGGAAAAAAGGGGAACTAGCTTATTCCTCCTCACCCAATGGAAACACTACACATAGCCTCGCTTAGCAGACTCTTGTGTAGCACTTTATCAAAAGCTTTTCAAATGGCAATATTTACTGGGCTTCGCTTGTCTACCAATTTCATAGCTTCCTTAAACATTCAATCAAGTTTGTGAGACAGGACCACCTTTTTTGGAACACCCTCTGCATTTACTTAGTGGCCCCAATACCCCTTTCCACAAGTAAAGTGCCAACTTCTGCAAGCACAGTATTGTGTCCATCCTTGAATATATCTGTATTATACACTGTCTGAAGTGGCAGTATCCCTGTGATAGCTCAGAAGATATGATAGAGAATGAAAACATCACGTTGAGGTATCCTTCATGGAATAATAGATGAGAATCATAGAATTTTACAGTATAGAAAATGGCCATTCAGCCCATTGTGCGTGTTGTGATGAAATCCACAGTTTGCTGGACCAGTGGGGAAAGGTGTGTGATTAGTTGTTTGCTTGAATAGTGTGTCAAATTCCAAAGGGAGCACTGAGTTTGGTTTCAAAGCCTGCATTTAAAAAAAAATTTCGAGGACCCAATTATTTTTTTTTCCAATTGAGGGGCGATTTTAGCGTGGCCAATCCACCTAACCTGCACATCTTGGGTTTTGGGGGAGAAACCCTCGCAGACATGGGGAGAATGTGCAAACTCCACACGGACAGTGACCCAGGGCCAGGATTCGAACCCAGGCCCTCAGCGCCGCAGTCTTAGTGCTACCCACTGCGCCACATGCCGCCCTCAAAGCCTGCATTTTTTGAGGCACTCCATAACTGAAAGAGAAACTAAAACTGAAGGTTTCTGGGAAAGGGGGTTGTGAATTTAGGTTTCTGGGTGTGAAATCTGGGCCAGGATTCTTCAAAATGGCGGGTAAGTGTTGACGCCGGCATAAACACCGGAGTGTTTCACGCCAGCATCAATGGGCCTTTTGTTCCAGCGATTTCATGGCCCATAGGGGGCCAGCATGGCGCCTGAGTGCTGCACGCAGCTCCGGTTGTCAATAAGCGGCCCTGCACTTCCGTGCCGGCCCCGCGCAACATGGCGGACCCACACAGCAGACTGGCGCGGAAGAAGGTAGCCCCTGATTGCGGGCCTGGCCGTCGTGGAGGCCCCCCTGAGACTGATCGTCCTTTCCCCACCAGGACGGCCACAGCAGCCGCAACGCAGAGCTCCCTCCAGGTGGAACCATACATGAACCACGCTGGCGGGAACTCAGCCAGTCAACCGCGGAGAATCGCCCGGGGGGGCCTCTTTCAACGGCCATCGACTAGCAACACGTCGACTGCACGCACGCAACTGGCGCCGATTCTCCCGTCACCGGAGGTTTGCGTCCCGGCGTTGGACCTGATCGTGGGCCTGACGCCCCATTCTCCGCCCTCCCGCCGAACGCGATTTCGGCACGGAGGCTCGGAGAATCCCGGCCCTGGTTCCTGGGAAATCATATTGTGAGATCCAGGCGGATAAGAAAATGAAGTTGAATGATTTCCAAGGGCTCTGGTTTCTGGTTGGTTTCGGAATTCTGCAGCAGTCCAGTAGAAGCAGGCTGAGGAGAGGGTGTGTGTGGGTGAGCTGAAAAGAAGGAAACCTGAAGGTTGGATTTCGCACCTGAGATCAGAAAAATAAAGTTACTTTTTAAAATTCATTCACAAGATGTGAGCATCGCTGGCCAGGCCAACATTTGCTGCCCATCCTTAATTACCCTTGGGAAGGCAGTGGTGAGCTGCCTTCTTGAACCACTGCAGTCCATGTGGCTTAGGTATATCCACAGTGCTATTCGGGGGCAATTTCAAGATTTTGACCCCGCGGCAGTGAAGGAACGCCAATATATTTCCATGTTGGAATGGTGAGTGACTTGGAGGGGAACCTTCAGGCAGTGTATTCCCAAGTATCTGCTGCCCTTGTCCTTCTAGATCGTACCGGTTGTGAGTCTGGAAGGTACTGCTGAAGAGGTCTTGGTGAGTTCCTGCAGTGTATCTTCTAGAATGTTCACGCTGCTGCTACTATGTGTCAGTGGTGGAGGGATTGAATGTTTGTGGAAG